>NW_009258667.1:593789-599947 GCF_000687185.1 Egretta garzetta
GGGGAGGGCGGAAAGCGGGGGGTGTCATGGCGCGGCGGGGTGGCGTCGGGTCCTTTCCAGCCCTTCCCGGGCGAGAAGCGGCAGCCTGGGGTGCCTAAACGGGCTGCAGGAAGGGTTTCCTCCTCGAGCCGGTGCCCGGCTGGGTTTCCTCAGGTGGAGGGGCCCCGGGAAGGGCTCGGAACCGCCGAGCACCGTCCCGTGAGGCGGAGACGGGGCGCTCACCCCGGCGGCCTTCACAGCGCCGTCGTTCTCTTCGCTACTGCCCTTTTCTAGGCGAAGTATGCCGTGAAACCTTCCCAACCGTAGCTCGTTCACTTTTAGTAAAGTCATGCACGATTACTGTGGGGAAAAAAAAAATTATGTTAAGCGTGAAGATGCTTAACTTAGTCTGCCGTTCACCCAGATGTTAGGTAGAGGCAGGTATGAAGAATACTTGTAGAAATAAAAATGTTAATCATATTCCCACAGTAACAAATACCAGAGCTGGTTTCTGCAACAGAGCAAGTGGCAGCTTACCAGACACACGTGAAACAAACTTGACATAACGATGATTGCCTGCAGGAAAGGTGTGTGCTGTTTTCACAGCAAATATTTACGACCTTATATTAACACGGGCAATTTAAAAGACTGGGTGGAAATTCCTCTAGGCACTTTTAACGTTGCTGCCTATTTTAAGAGTAAAACCAAAGTTTATAACTGTTACTGCTCGTACTAATTATTAATGTTTGTAGAAAACTTGACTACTGAGTCAAAAAAAAAAGCAGCAAAGGAAGAGGCATTTTTCATTTGAGAAACGTTCCTGCCATAGTTCAACAGGAGTTTGTCACGCTGACTTCAGAGATAAAATTTAACCCCTTATACTTGGCCTTAAATAGTCATTAGACAAATACATACAAAGCCTTGATACAGTTGCTTCTTATTCGCGTTTCCAGAGTAGATTAAAAATGCTGTAAAAGTTGCCTCACCATTCAGACTATGAAATACTTTCCTTTATTATGTAGCAGAAAAGCAAAGGCAAATTAAGCAAGCAATTAGGAGGGGAAAAAAAAAACCCTTGATATTTCATTAAAAAAACCCAAACAACAAACCACCATTAACTGTAAGTATGACCTTTAAAGGCTAAATTATATCCACTAAATGTAAGGATCCATGGTTATTAAACTATTTATAAACATTCTTATGAATTACTTAGCTGTCTTTGGCAGAGCAATAATCATCTATAAGCGTTTTATATCTTCTTCCCTGAACAAATAAGAATGCACTTACTAGCCATCTTGGATTAACTCAAACAACTCTTTAGCCAAAGCGGTGGCTGTTACAAACACATGGAACTAAGCAGGTGCTTAATAAAAGATACTCTACAGAAATGCAGTCCTACATATAGAGGCTGAAGGACAAAAACTACCTTCCAGTACTCTTAACTGAATATTGGTTTTAACAACAATATAGCAAATACATAAAACTAAAACTAGCAAATGTGACAGTGAAACTGGAGAGTCTCTCCAAAGACTGGAGAGAAGAAAAAGCTTTTTTCCCAAGTTCTGGTCCTACCATCTACTCTTTAGATTATGTATATGTATTTGTTACATAAAAAACCCCCACGAAGTATTGGCTGCCAATAGCTTTTTCTTACCCCTGTTAGAGTATACTAGTCAGGTAGCATTGTGACAAGAGAAAAATTACAGATGTGAGAAGGCACCACTAGAGGGTTTGGAAAGAACTTTTCAAACCTTAAAGCCAGGGATCAAACTGAAGTTTAACAGCTGCATGAGAACACAAGCTGGAATAACACAACTAAAACCTGTGCATGTTTAAGTATCAACCTGAAGTTTAACAGCTGCATGAGAACACAAGCTAGAATAACACCTTTCGAATAACACAACTAAAACCTGTGCATGTTTAAGTGTTTCCACCATGTATTAAAATAAACTACAGTTTCTCAGCAATGTAGTGAAAAAAAATGAATACATCAGTAAGTTTTACTGGTTTTATTAAAATGGTGTTAGCCTCATGTGAATACAGGCAATACAATGGCACATATCTGCTGTATTACTAGACAGCATAAGAGGATGCCCTAGCTTTTCTTCGAAAGAAAAGTGTTGTAAACAAGGCTTTTGTAGCCCTGGGAATTTTAATATGATTTTAGCTTCTACATGCTTTTCTCTTGTCTGGCTTCATACACATATCTTCTTCTTCACCTGCACTGTTACCTGAAAAACAGGAATATAAAATAACTCAGCTTTTTACATTCTGTAGTAATAAACTGGGTTTTGCCTTTGGATGTTCCTCTAATCTTGTGATGCAATATTGGATTTTTCTTCACTTTTGTATGCAATGACACCCCACAGCATTACACCAAAAAGTTACTGGAAATATCAACCCTCATAGGGACAACATGGCATGCTTAAAAAGGATCATTCTTTTATCATTAAAAAAAAAAAAAGAATTGTTTTTGTTAGGTTCTAGGATGTGTAGCTATATTTTTCCCCCTTTTTTAACCAATTTCTGCTGAGGGCTTACGAAGATGAGAAGAAAACTGAAATATTACTATCAACAGAGGTGCATAAATGACCTCTTGCAAAGCATTCAAAATGTTTATGTTAGTCAGTGCTCCAGGTTCATAAATAGAAACAGCAAAAATGTGGACCTCTGAAGTAAACTTTGTGCTTTTAGTTTTGAACTATAACTTGTAAGAATCACATCTGGGGAAAAAAAAAGGTGATTATTGTGAAAACTTATTAAGAAACACACTTTAGTGGCAAGTATTTCAGTCTCCAGGAAAAATAAATATTTGAGGATCGTATCACGAGAGTGTAATTTATGCATTCAGTGACACTGAAGCCAGACTGGGTGATACCAGAGGTCAGGCATGTACGGTTTTGTTCCCAACAACAGAAGCTCTGGATACTGAACAGGTATGGTAGAGCCTTCTGACTCTTCTTTGTGCTATATATTAGATAATTTGAAGCAGGCAGAAAATATTTGTGCTACGTACTAGATAATCTGAAGCAGGTTGAGACAGCTGGGTAAAATCAAACACAAGAAGTGAGTATTCCATCATGAGAATTTCCTAGGATGAAACTTCATGCAAACTATGTTTCCATTAATAGTTCCAAAATTTTTAGGAAAAAATTCCTGAGTAAACATTCTCAGATTTCTATTCGATAAAGATTTCTATTCAGTAATTAAAAACCTGTAGAGAGAAGCATCAGGGTGAAATAATGCTGTTGGGTAGAATACAGTATCATACCAAATACTGTTCTTCAGGAAGAGTAACTGTTACTGAAAATGGTCAAGAAGCAACAATTAAAATTGCTTCCAAATCGTGTTTTCTTGTGTGAAATCCAAAGAAGGCAGGGAAAATTAGATATTTGTTTTCACCATATAAACTGAATTTTGCCAATTTTTCTCATCCTCAAACCTTCTGGTGTATAAAAAAGACCTTTTGGGAAGCTCTTCTGAAGAATAGTGCTGGTACTTACTGGAAAAAAAGCATCATGGCAAACTGATGCGATGCAAGGTAAAGTTAAACATAAGACGACACTACTTTGACTCCAATGGAAGCTACTGAGTTTGAAAAAGCAAAAAAGGAGTCCAGTAACAAGGAGGAACAAACACATATGGCTAAGAATGGGTATAAAGGAATACTGCAAGCAAAACTTATTAATTCAAATTCTAAGAAGGCAACAGACCTACAAAGCAGGATGTGAAAAGAATAAATGTTTTCTAAATAAGATAAATATAACCAGCGCTGTAGCTGATACAATTCACTATAGGATACTTAGGGAAAAGCCAGAGTAATCTCTGTGCTGTGAGTACCTTCTAGAGTTCGTGATGCATTGAAGACTGCTGTCATAGGTATTAAAAAACAGGATCAGGAAATACATGAATTAACAATTCCAAGATTCTCAAGCAAATTATTAAACAATTTATCAGCACCAAAAAGATGAGAATAAACAAATAACTTGTGTTTATCCAGAACATTTTATGAAAAACTTTATGATAGAGTAACTGACCCTAATTTATCCCCTAGCAGTGGAGTTTGGACCTTGATTTTACCAAGGCTCTCTTGTCCCTACTGTAACAGTGGCATGCTAATTTCATACCACCCAGTTTCCTCATCAAGATCCTGTGTGGGGCCACGTCAGTTATCTACAGAAGTAACAGCACTAACCTCTTTATCAGAACTCTCTAGTGATGTTACAGATAAATGCTATCAAATTTTTATCAGAACTCTCTAGTGATGTTACAGATAAATGCTATCAAATTAATGCCACAAGACCTTGCTTCTGTTTTCCTATTTGATTAGTACAGTATCACCCACCTTTAGTTCTGATTAATCAAGCTTCCATATTGACTAATGAATTACTCTGCCCAGGATCAATGCTAGGCTGTCAGGCCTACGATTACGTGTTTGTCCTCCTAAATGCTACTACTGATTTTTTTCTGATGTGCTTCTGCAGTATATTAATACTGACTGTATAGGGTACTCCTCTACAAATTCTATATCCAGCTCATTTGCAGAATACACACTGAGACGTAAAGGAGAGCAGAATAAGACGCAGCATATGGTGAAGTGTTAGTTGGCAAACATCATGTTAATGCAATCACTTTTTTTTTTTCTCATTTTGAATTTTCATTTTGGTTTGTGGTACGGTTGTATTCTGCTTCAGATACTGTGAAGCCAGATAGGGAAGTAAAATGAAGCAACAAGGTCTAAGACTGAGAACAAAGGACTTGAAAAAAATGAGACAATATTGATAGTGTTGGTTGTCCTGGAGGGAACCGACATACAATATGGCCATTTGCACTAGGTGTTACTGAAACTCAGGAGTGAGGAGTGCACAAGGAAGTCTATACAGGCAGACTAAGTACTTAGAAGAGGAATGCAACAAGTGCAAAAAATCACCCACGTTTACTCTAGTTTGCTGTTATTGGTAACCAAAGGGGTCACAGAGTCATACCTGATACCCCCAGTTTAAGGTAACAATCTGCTACTGGGTCTTATGGTGCCACTCAGTCCCTCACCGCTACAGCGGTGTAGGTGTAAGTAAATTGTCATTTCAAAGCCTGGATTACCATCTACTTGTAAATCATTGATTTTGTTGCTCCTTTTTGTTTCATTTGGTCAGTCTGAATTTTCATCCTGTCTAGCCCAGTTGTAGAGGTGGAGAACACACACCAGCGGTGGTGAAGAGGGACTAAAGAAGAGCAACGTGAGTCTATGGCCAGAAATTGTTTTTGCTTAGAGTGGTCCATTGTGTCAAACTACAGGCACGGTGGGGATTTGGAAAGATGATACAATGGAACAGCACATTCAGTCGTCAAGATACAGATTCTTTTTCCAATTCTGCTGTGCAGCACTGAGCAAACAACTTTTACTTTCGTGGCAATCCCTTCCTGACTTTCCATTTCTCTGGATAATTGAGGTTGCTTTCACTTCTTAAGGAAGTGAAGCTTATGCAGCTTTCCTATTTGTCCATCTGTATGTGTTTCAATAACTTCTCAGCCTGTTGGCTAAATTTTTCTCCCCTTTTCCCTCCTTGCAAATCCTAGTTTCATAAAGTTTGTGAAAATTGGCAGCTGAAGACAGGAGAAAGTCCCCTCATTCCCACTAAGTGAAAGGTTGGCTATTTAAAGCCAAAAGAAAAAAAAAAACCCCTCCTGGTAAATGCTGAGTTTAATTGGCAAGTGAGTACGAGCAAACTGATTAGCAGACAGCTAAGGACAAGCAACAGCTGCCTCTGCCAAAACTGGTGGTTACATAAAAATTATTGAAAAAGGAATGGTAGGAGCGATGATGTGGGAACCAGGTGTTACTGTGGGAAAGGGATACAGGACACAAGCCTGCAGAAAATTGATTTAGTTCCACAGATCGGGGTTTGTGTAATCCCAAGAGCCTGGATCGTGGGTGCCACCCTCGCTACTTCTCTATATTAACAGGATGACAGGAGTCAGCTTTGTCCGAGGACGTGAGAGCAAAGCTCGGGAACACCTGGTGTAACCAAGGAGTGGAGTGACCGGCCTCTGGTTCCTCTGAGCCATTGGTCAGTCAGTCCTTTAATATCCCTCAATAGAGAACAAAGACAAATTTGGAGCTTGTTACTGAAGGGTGTAACAGTCAGAAACCACTCACCCGCTACATGAGTTTGGGGGGG
>NW_009258667.1:601280-602768 GCF_000687185.1 Egretta garzetta
GGGGTTTCCCTCGCAGGAGTAACCTGCGCCTCAGGGGCTGGGGATTTTTCCCCTCAGATGCCGGTGACGCGCGCGTCTTGGGTGTAGCGAGGGCTGCGGGGCGCGCAGATCTCGTGTCTCGGAGGGGAACCTTTTCTTGAAAAGTTGAGATGAGAGGCAGGCAAAATCGGTGTCTTCAGGGTTTTACGGTTTTCAGTGAATCGTTGCTTGTTAGGGAGGGGCAGAAAAATAAAGTGGTGTTTCTGGCGGGTTTCAGGGTTGTGACACGAGGACTGTGGTAAAGGGGCTTTGGTGGCCTTATTTGTGCATTGCTCTGGCTGGTTTTAAAAGGCTGTCTTCAAAAGCAGAGTCTGCCTTTGAAAGCTTCAGGCTTTCTAATAATTTATTACCATGATTTTTTTTTTTTTTTTTTTTAGCTGAAACTCAGCTTCACAGTTGAATACTTTTTTCTTTTTAATTTTGACTTTGGAGGATTAACAGTTTTTAAAATACGGCCGACAGCCAACCACCCAACAGTGTCAGTGCTCATCCAGGCCTCCGTATGTCCTGGTCTGCTCCGGTGATCTGCTGTGCAGAGCTTGCGCTCTCTTAGTCCCCATACCTGACATCTTGAAGGTTTCTGCTCAATCTTTCCGTGGGATTTCTTTGTTGACTGCTCTCCGCTCCTCCGTAATGGCCATCCCCGTCTCTACTAGGTACTCCTGGCAGTGACTGTGCATTGAGCGCTGTTGCGATGCTAAGCGTCCAAGTAGCTGTTTTCATGGGATCGAATTGCTGTACCTGATGTGACCTGTCCCAGCTCTCCTAAGGAAGTTACAGGAGTTCCAGGCATCTGGAGAGAATATAGCGTGTAGGTCTGAAACGGGAGGCTTTTTTACTCCTGTTTCTTTATATCTTTTACCCAAGTTCTAGTAGAAGATCATGGTGAAAATGGGGACAGTGTTTAAAAGAGATGAGGTGGTTTTACTGCTTGAAGCTGAGATGTGAGTCTTAAATGATGTGGTTAATAGCTCTTAGGTTAGCTCTGTGTAGGTGGGGTTTTTTTCTTTTTCCCTGTAGTCATGCAGCCATATAATGGAAGTGTTCTGATTTGATGCATTTAAAAAGAATTAATTGAAGCTAGATTTGTTGTGGAAAGTTGTATATAGTAACTATCTGCTGGTAACTAAGCAGTAGATATTCAAGCTTAGTGCTGTGTGTAAACTTACTTTAAGTCACAATTTGTTACCTTTGATATAATGGCAATTAATTCCTGTGTGGAGTTGTCCAAATAACTAAAGATTTAGAAAGGGGCCTCTTGACTGAAGTCAGAGGCAAAAGATCATAGCGAGGAATGAGTACTGGCTGCAGAAAACTGCATATCCCATGGTATTATGAGAAAGCAACTGATTAATATGCAGGGTTTCCTCAAAAGTGTCACCTTCTGCTACATTAGTTGGCAGATGTATTGTAAATCACTGTTGGGTTTTTTTTTTTTTGTGGCTTCCC
>NW_009258667.1:602902-605405 GCF_000687185.1 Egretta garzetta
GGGAGATGTATTTTAAATCCCTGTTGGGTTTTTTTTTTTTTTTTTTGTGGCTTCCCCAGTCCCCCTTCCCCCCCTCCAAATCATGTTCTTAAATTTTAAAGGTCTTGGTTCTTTTCTTTCTGCTGACATACATGCTATATTCGAGAAGTATCATGCTTCTGAATAGATGTAGCTTCCAGATGAAATCCAATCTGGAAAACAGAGGTCTTCTGAGAACTAAAGGCTCACTTAAATCAAAAGTGGTCTTCAGTATCTGCTGTCATAGCATTAATCTTTATATGAGTCTTTTTGCTGCCTCCGTAATGTGTCTTGGAAAACTGCTGTTCTCCTTCCGTCAGCTTTATGTGTGTTGTCTTGGAGATTCATGGATTTCGATTGTACTTCAGTTAAGAGTTACTGGATGGTATATGGAGCCTGGCATCTCTTTAATAGGCATCGAGTTTATCCATCTCAATGGGAACTCCAAACTGGAGTGTGTTCCCTTGGTTTCTGGTCAGGGAAATAAACTTTAAATTACTTGACTAGCACAGTGCTGTGTTTTAAATATAGGAATTTTTTTACTCTTCTGGCACTGAAACTGAGATGTAATAAACCATTTTTCAATTAAAATTGTGTAACATCCCAAACACTTATTTGACATGCGGTATCTTTCTGGGCTCTTGATTGGAAAAGGACTTTAGCTGAGCAGCAGTGTATGTAAGGTGTGGTTTCCCCCCACACACCTTGGGATAGATTGCTGCTTTAGCAGTTCCTGTTAAGTATTCAGTAATACTGCATGGAGTTATTTATTTTTAAGAAAGTGGTTATTGAAGGAATAATAAATCAAGATTTTTCTGCTTGCAATATGCTTAGTTACAATCTGAAAGTGATACTGTTGTGCTATCACACTAAGGTTCATAATGTTAATTATTAGTTTCCTGAATTAGATTTACTTCTTCCATAAACAGGTAGTTATACAATAGGAATATTCTGTACTGTGCATGTAAAATGAATTAATTCAACGTGAATGCAAGTTATGTTATTTAAAATGTCAACACTGAATTATTTAAAAGAAATATGTATGTGCTAAAAAATATTTCATTTACTGTCTTAAAAGAATAAGATCTGTACTCACAGACTTGCGAACATGTAGCTATAGCTCTGCTGCGTGTTTGGAAGATGTCACTAGTTATATGGGGTGGGAGGGAGCAGAGGTGGGTGCTTTTCCAAGTCATTTAAAACTAGGCAGCAGAATTTACAATAAGAAAGGATTGGAGACAAAATGGTCTTTACGAAGTTGACATTTCCCCTTTCTTAGCAACATTTTTATCACTAGATCTATTTTATACCGGAATGAATATCATTGAGATGCAAACACATACAAGGGAAGTGGCAATTTAAGTATCACACTTAGAGGTTAGAAGATAGGAAACCAGAACTCTACGTTTTTAAAGGCTGGGTATCATGTTGCCTTTTATTTTTAAAACAGTAATAGAATTTCATACTCTAAGTGGTATAGCAAATTTACTTTTTTCTTTCTCAGAACAACCAAAAAGTTAATCTAATTTTGCCCTTGTGCGGGCTTTTAGTTGCTTAATGTGACTTTTATAACATGCCAACATACCACATTCAACATCTTTTTGGATAAGTGAAACTTTGACTCCTGTTTTCTTCAACATACAGATAAAAAGCCATGCTGAAATTTTTCCCCAGTTTAATTGTAAATTTGGCCTGGTACCAGGAGCTGTATCTGTGTGCAGTCTGTCAGCAATCAGCAGGAGACCAAAATAGGAGAAAATGTCAGTGTTTTTAAATAATTGATTCTGAAAACAGATTTAGACAATTTTCTTTGTATCCCTAACGATGTATTTTTTTATATAGAAAATGAAATACCGTACATCATTGTAGTAAAAGTAATGCCTTATTAAAACATTAATTACAAGTCTGCTGTAGCATTTTGGGTCGTAGAGACTTGCTTGAGTTTCTGCTCTAGTTTGGAGTGGTTTTTAGGGTTTTGGTTTTGTTGCTTTGTTTTCTCATCTACTTAAGGTAAAAGGAAAAATCTGCCTAAACTTAAATAGGTGTCTGGTCACCTTTTTAACTACAGCCCTATTGTAAAGAAATCTGGTCGATCTCCTTTGTCTTGGGAAGCTGTAGGAGATTCTTGCAGACTGTGAGTATTGTGAATTACCATTGATAACCGCTACACCTGTAGGGGGGAGAGAATGTCAGCACGTACCCTTTTTACTAGATGCTGACATATAGCTGCAATAATCAATAAAATAGATATCAACCCATGTTTAGTTGAGTGTTTTTGCAGTGGTGGTGTTCAGTAAAGTGTGACTTCAATGGTACTGGCATATTTCTTAGCTGAATGTTGTATTGAATGTTGAACAAGCTGTTGGTGTTTAAGGGACGAGGAGCCATTCTGAGTAAAAGCAGACTTCAGAATATGTGTCTGAAAAGGAAATTGTGATGTATAACTATGAAATAATTTGTATTTAGTCTTGTGTTAGAATAAAAT
>NW_009258667.1:605447-638545 GCF_000687185.1 Egretta garzetta
AGAGCAACAAAGGCTTTGGTGATTACTGATACTAGGAAGGCAGACCCAGTATGTTTGTGGAAGAAAAATGGTTGAGTAGCTCGAACTGCAGGGCCATATACTGTACTGAGTGACAGCTGCAGAGAAGGTTGAGGTGGTTACGCTCTCTTATGTGTATTTGATATGAAAATTTCTTAATGATGTAGAATCAAACTTGCTAACTGGATCTTAGGTTGATAGTTCAGGACAGGAATCTCCAAAGAATCTGTGCTGATGGGTCTTAGGTATGTACTCAGTAAACCTGATAAACAAGTGGACTTCTGCGATGCGATGTTTGTTTTTAGTTGCAGTAGAACAAAAAGATCTTCCTCCTAATTATACCCTTGGTTAATGCTGTTATTACTGTAGCTATAGGAATTGTAGGTGGGTTTTTTATACAGCATACTAAAATATGAAAAGGAAGGCTGTGAGGCATTGTGACACATTCTTCTGATCCTTTCTCCAAATGTTAGTTCAGCATGTTAGATTGAATTTACCGAGAGTGATTTATAAGAAAAATTACTTCCATGTATGGCTACTTAATGCTAAGCTGGATCTAATCAGTTTATATGGTTAGTACTGCAGATGGCCATATACTCTAGGCTGCCAGCCTGCATCTGGAAAGTATGAAGGGGTGTGAGTAAGAATAGAATAATAACTTGTGAGTACTTAACAACTGAAGTCCACATTCTTCTTCTGCCTGATTATTTTTTTTCAAAACTGCCTTCTGTTCTAGGTGCCTCATAGCATATGTATATATACATATGTGTATTGTGGGTTGTGTGGGGTTTTTTTGTGGCTAGGTTTTTTGGGGGGGTTGGTTTTTTGTTTTCTTTTTAAGGAAGAAGTTTAATTTGGTTCAGTATTACTTCTTGTCATTAAGAAGGTAAGCCGGGAAACTTTCTAAGAGTACTCCGTGGCTAAGAGACGTGTGAATGATAGTTTTCGGAATGGAGAGCCAGAGGGGAAAAAAGGCATTTATGTTGGATAAATGCTTACATCTTCCTGTTTCTCAAAGAAAGTTTTCAAATTTTGTGTGTTAAAACTATGCTGAGATGATGTCTGTCACATAGCACATTCTCTCACGTAGTAATGTGGTAAGCGTCACTGTGTGATTCATACGTAAAGATCCTTTTCCAGAGTATTTATGGTAGAAGGCCATGTGATGAACTGATGTTTTTGAACATGATATCAAAATACCGAAGAAAAATACTAACCTGAACTGGTTTTAGGTGCCACAGACCTTCTAAACATATGTGCATTTTTTTTTTATATAACAAATTGATATTGCATAACAATTATTACTGACTTTTGGAAGTACTGCAAATCTTTTCTTTAAATGTACTGTTTGAATAACTAAGGAAGATGTGTACAAGTCTTTCGGTTGGTTTTTTGGTTTTTTTTTTTTAATTTTCATTTTAGTCTGCTAGTGTTTTTTCCATGCCTGAATAGTTTTGCATATAAGGGCTGGCCCAGCTTTAGCCATATTTGAATATGTGTCATAAAGATTGTGTCAGTAAAGGCTGAGGTTTTATGGAAGAAAAAAAGTCTAGAGTATCAGTCGACCTTTTCTGCCTCTTCTACAAGATTCTTCCCACTTTAATTTATGACTACTTTTGGGGATTGTTGGCACATCACAGAGTGTGGTTGGATATGCATTCTAAGATTTTTATTTTTTATTGTTTTGTACAGGAGAGCCTGCCGGGAAATAGGAAGATGAATCAGGGTTATTGTCAAAACATTTTCCTTGTAGTTTTTAGTAATGAAAGCCTGTTCTAGAAATTTTAAGTATTCAAAACAATTCTTTGGTGTCCTATTCTTGTTTTTTAAAAAGATAGAAGAGGCAGTGTTTTCTTTCTGGTAAGATAAAAATCTTTGACTTAAATAATTTGATTTATATTACAGTTTCTCTCACTTATCAAATCATCACTAAGTGTAGCACTGAAAAGATTCTCTAATTGCTGAAATTGCCTTTAGCATAATTTCTTCTGAGCTTTGCAACAATTTTGTGCTGACCATATGCCTGTCCTAAATCTGAGGTGTGGGTTTGTGGAAGCTGTTTTTAAAACTTGTTTTAAAATGTGAAGTTTTAAAAGAATGCTAATTTTTAAATATCTTCTGTAGGGTCTGAAACCAGTTTGTCAGAGCCTTATAGCAGTACATCAGATTCTGAAAGCAGCAGTTAATGATTATAAATTAACTTATGCCATTGATTTGGTACGTTTCAACATGCCGATATAAGGGAATCAATAAAAGAGTGTGATTCTTCTGAAAGGATTACAGAAATAAGAGATTTTGTATGAGACACTGGTAGTTTAGATACAGAGCTTTTTGACCTGTGAAGTCTCATTTTTCTCTTTGGTTTTTCTTTACTGTTGGACAGTATCGATTAAATCTGATACTACCCTTTCCTAAGGAAGTTTAGAATGGACACCCCACCAGCAGCTCTGGAGATTTTCTGTGGCCTAGCAGGGACCAACTTCTAAGTTTTATGTACCAAGCTTGACACTCCCATCAGGATTTCAAATGTAGTATATGTGGAGCTGTTCTTGCGTGTCTGGGGGAAATACTGCACCACTTCAAAAAAGAAGATTAAAGCCTTATCTTTGGCTGGTGTTTGTGAACGTGTAATGAAAATAAAGGATATACAGAGATGGAGCATTCAACATAGAATCGAATGTGGATCAGAAGAATGGGGAAACAGTATTTTGATAAGACAGGGGGGAGAGTGTTTTTATTTTAAACAACTTTGTATTAAGTAAATGATGAAACCAAATGTTCAGGGAGGTCTGGCTTTTTATCTTTTGTATAACTTCTGGCTCATATGGCACTTTGATATTTCTGAGTAAGATTTGTTTCTTACATTCTTCTTTGAATGAGGAGAGAGTTCTGTAAAGTTTAGAAAGAAAATGTTGGGTGGCGAATAAGAGGGGAGAATCAAATCAAGAATTTACTAAAAGTGACTATGTGTGAAATGGTGGAAGCCTGTTGCCAGCTTGATGTGTTTGACAGAGTTTGTAGTTGTCCAAGGCGGCATGAACTGACCCATCTGCCATACACAAAGTGCTTTTGTCATTTTGTAACAAAAGAAAGGGAGGATCTGGACAGCACTTGCATTTCTTAAACAGTTTTAATACCTTTTTTCAGGAAGCCTTGACTTCTTACTGGATGAGACTAAAATTCTGTTGGGGCAAGTAGGAAAAGGTGACGGTGTAATTAAAGACGTGTATTTTTTGAAAATAAAGAACCAACTTAAATTTGTTTTCTTTCTGGCATTTGCCACCTTCTCTGTGTTTTGATTTCACAGATGTTATTCCTTTTATTAAGTTTTTAATGTAAGTTTTGTGACTTTTCTTAGTTGGCAATCAAAGAATAAGTCACAAAATGGATTGTTGTCAGGCCTGGAAAGTGAGGTTATCCAAACTTGCTGTGTCAGCTACTGCAGTAACTGATAACAATAGTAGGTTTCTTCTCCATTGACTAGAATTAGTCCAGATTAAACTTGCTTTATAAGGAAGTTTCATTACAAAAGTGAGAATCCTGAATCCTTTCCTGACTTTGGGGGCATGTGTTCAATAAGTATGCAAGCCTTGCTAAGTACACTCCATTTACCACCGCTTCTCAAGATACTTTGTTTTGATCCCTTGTTCTTTAACATAGTCCTTTATAGTCTCCATCTTTATGTCAGGGTTCAAGTGAGGAGCTGTGTCCCATCTCCTCTTGAATTCCATTGGGATGGTGTCTGGGAGAGGGAGAAAGAGAGGTGCTCCTCAGCTTTCTTGCAGTCGTTTCATCCCCATCCCCAACCTAACTTCTAGTTTTTTATTCCCAACAGCTTCTACCAAGCTCCATGTACCAGTCTTTGTTAGACTGGTAGAGTTCTTCTTTTCTTTGCAGTTTAAATGGTGCAGCCTTTTCTTGTTTTGTTTTCTTCTATGTGCTTCCTGTGATATTGTTAAATGTTAGAGGAGCAGTGAGAATTTTAAAGCTTCTTCCTACTAACGGTTCCTTATTCATGAGAATATGTATAAATAGCATCCCTAAATTTTATTTGTAAGCTTTTCTCTGCATTCAGCTGTGCTTATTGCAGAGAGAATCAGGGGGTTTAGTAGTTAAAGAATGATTCTGCAGTTTCAAAACAAAGTAAATGTGCACTCCTGACAAAAAAGATGTTCTGCATCCAGTTGCATTTTCCCACTGCTTTCTTGTGCCAGCATTAGAATTTACTTGGCCACCTAATTGTAAGTTTTTTGCCAGGTTTAGCGTTCAGCTGGATCAGTTCCTTGAATTAGTTTACTGTGCAACCACACAAGTGCTAGTGCCTACAAAAAGGAGGTTGTGGAAGCCTGTGGTCAGGTTTAAAGTGAAATGGAAGAATAGCCTGCATGAAGAGGACCTTGGAAAGAAGTGGCAGCTAATGCTGCTGAGGTGTCTTTTTGGGGAAGCAAAGTTTGAGGTTGAACAGTTTATAATGTCAAGTTGCACATCCAAGTTGGTTTATAACATTTCAGCAGACCTGTTAACGTACTTAATCGTCAAACATAAACTCTGAGTACTTTGATCCGACTTAAAAGTTGGCCCTGTTTCCAGTGCATGGTTGGATCAGATGAGCTCCAGAGGTCCCTTCCAACCTGAATTGTTCTATGGTTTTGGTTTAAGCTGTCATTTAAATTAGCTTTCAGTCTCCAGTTGTGGCTTACAAACAGTAAGAAACCTTTTCTGCATGAAATACCAGTATTTGCTTAACTATTAAGTGTACCAGCAAAAAAAAAAAAAAGATGGCTATTTTTAGAGAGGTGTTTTGTGGGAGGTAGTGAGACTTTTTAAGTCGTTCAGATGCCTGTCAGCTGAATAGCTAGTATTAAAAGTCTCTGCAGCAAATTGCTAAAACATACAAATTTTGAAATGGAACTCCTGTTATATAAATAACCTTTAGAAAAGGAGCATTCCCGTATAATGAGTCATTGCACAAAGTTTTGTGTGCTACACCCTGATGTGACTGCAAAACTCTCCTTAGGAGTTGAAAATCTGAAACAGGGCTAATGGTTTTCAGCTGAAGCAGTCTAGAATTATGTACCATGAAGTTGTTACTAGAAATACGAAACTAGTTTTACTTGGCTGAAAATAACCATCATATGACAGACAAGCATTACATTGTTATTTGGCTGTCCTTATCATATAGCAGCGTGGGTCAAGTTTACATTAGTTCAATTGCAAGCACTTTCACCTAAGAGATTTGTATTTGTGATGTAGGTTGCATACCTTTTTGCACCCGTTTTAATGACGACTGAGAGAGTCTCGTACAGACTCTAGCACTGTTGTTTTCATAACCTTTGCATTCCTTTCGTTAGATACTGGCTCACATGAATTATCCAAACCGACTGGAATAGTTTCCTTTACGAAAGAAGTAACACTGAATGCAAAATTAAATGTATTGATAATCCACTGTCTTGTATTCCATCACTGCCTACCTTGAAAAGAAGGTGGGAAGAAAGCGGCTGAACCTCTAAAAGTGCAGCATCTTCCTGGTTACTTTTCAAAAGTAACCACAAGATATGTTGAAGCATCGTTCTGATTTGAATTAGTTGTGCAGTATTATAGTCCACACTTCTGCTTTTAAAGTTTGTGAGTGTTCATTTTTAAAATCGCTTACTGAAAAAAAATGGATTAGGTTGAGGAAAATATTGTTGGGGGGAACTCAAATGGAACTTATTGGTTCAGGAAGCTCATAGTTTGCTTTATATTTAAGTATTTTTACTGCTTCTTTGTAATACATGGTTCTTTGTACCTTGTTTCAGATCTGCATAGCTTGATGTAAAAAAAATGTATGTGCTTTCTCAGGTGCCCTTCTTCACACAGCATATTCGGTAGACTGTTAACTTGATCAGCTTTGGAAAACGATAGTGACTAAGTTTACAACTTCATATCCAAAAACTTGACAAAACTCCTGTGGCAATCATCTGCAGGGGAGAGTATTACAAGACACGCTCTGAGCCATTGGTTTTGGTGCAGGCTTATAGAGCAAGCGCTCCAGGCTTGTTGGTAGTTAGCATGTTTGATCTGTCCACATGTTGCAAGCAGATTGTTAATGTGGTGAATGTATGATGCTTCAAATGAGGAAATGTCTCTTCTTAATTTGTTAATATTTCCTAGTACAGTAAGCTTGCTGGTCCAGAATTTTGAAAAATAGTAATTTGTGTTGTGGCAAGTCCCTTCTCTCCTCCCCCTGTCTACTGATTCATCTTGTTAATTGTTGAACTGGAATGCTAAATTCTCTCGTGTGCGTGGCTAGGAAGTTGTCTTAGTCTAGTAATCAATTTTATGATGCAGCCTAAATTTATATTTTAAAATGCTGTGTTCCTCACCCAATGTCTTTCTCCTAAAATACTTGAACTAGAAAAAGAATTCTTTTCCACCCACCCACCCTCTGCCAGTTAAATGTCAAATAGCAGCCAGAAAATGATAAGCGAGGGTTTCAGGGGGGAACAAAAAACCCCAGGGTGCAGTCATTTGACTTGTATGTGTTATAAGAATATTCAATAAGCTAGTTTTAATTGTATTAAATTCTTGTTCTCTATTTGTTCATGATAGCCTTCATTTTGGTCTATATTTTAGGGAAAATATTTGGGCTTTTGAAAATGTTTGTTGTTTTTTTTTTTCTTTTTAGGGTGTGTTAGGTATGAGTACTGTGTTGATGTGAATGTCCATGTTCCTTTGATACAATTTGTTTTCTTATTTCTGTCTTGTTCAAGTAAGTATTTTATCATGAGAATTAATTTTCTACTAAATTTGACTATGTTTAAAGCTTTTAAAAAGTTGCATAGAGTATGTGCTTGTCTTGTTTTCAGGTCTTAACGTAGACAAGCACATACTCTATGCAACTTTTTAAAAGCTTTTTTTTTTTTTTTTTAGTTCCTTTGTGTTTTGAAAATGTTGCAATTATAGTCTGAAGTTTCTTTCCTGTATGTGTCCTATCTTTCATGAGTTCTCTACAGTGAATAACAAAAATGGTACCAATCTGTTCACTTGTTACTTTGATTTACCAAAAAAACCCCAGTGAAATTTTTTTTTCCTTTTTAGTTCATTAGAGTAATCCATTACACACAGAGCCGTAGTAGCAGCCTGAAAATAGATTTGATTTAAAAATAAGAAATCACTTTTTTTACAAATCAATTTCTCATATAAGAATACAAACTTTGATTTTACTATATGAGAGCTGAGGAACTACAAATCTGTTCTTTTAAAACAGTAATTCAGGGCTAAGTGATTTGTTCCAGCACACGCAATTTGTTACTGATGTACCTGCTTCCTTTAAATTTTTTTGTTTTTCTGGCACAGCTAGGAAGGAAGTCCGGTGTACTAGTAACACCACAACAATACTGCTGACAGAGCTGCCGATAGAAGTACAAGTGTCTATACATGCAATTGGGTATTTTTCCTCTTTTTTATTTTTTTATTTTAATTGGGGAGGGGCAGCGCTAGTGCTTAAACCTCTGTTGGGTTTAGGGAGAGGGTCTGCACAGCATTGTTCTGGATATTAAGCAGGAGTGGGAGGAAATTGTAGTGGGCAGTTCTTGTTTGGGAATAAGTGAAGATAGGACCATTAAGGCTTAATGGATAACTTTTGAAGATGTTCAAACATTTACCTGGAAAATGGGTAATAGGACAACTCTATGGAATACTGGGGGATGGTCTGTGTTGGTTCTGGCTGAAGACATCCGAACTTTCATCTTCACTTCAAATGAGTTTGGTATTTGGGATGTAAAATATTTGGCAGATACTTTCTAAGCCTTTTTTTAGAGTAAGAAGTTGAGGCGTTTGTGCTTGAAGTGAAACTCTGTTAAAAGGATCGAAGTGATTGTAGATTTTACTTACAGTTGCTTTAAAGCATTTATCCTTCACTTAATAACATTGATTCACATCTGTGTCCTCAGGGTGTAAGCTGAAAAACTACAGAATATCATTTAAACTTCAATTTATTGAAAAGCAACGGAAATGTATTCACTTGCCAGAGACAAGAGATTAGTTCATCAGTGTTCCTAAAATTAATGGGGTTTAAGCTCTGACAAATCCCTTTGGAATTTCCTCTACTGTAAAGATCTGATTCTTGATTCCCGTATAACACATAAGCTTCTAGTTTAGATGTAACCTGTAAGAATTTATAAGGTCATTTGCTTTCTTGCTTGAGACTTGAAGTGCTTGGGGAAATGGTTTTCCTTTTTGTAACCCCAGTCATCTCATGGGATTTTGTTTGTTCTAGTTTCTTCTTCCAACAATCAAACTGATGAACTCCAGCTCTGCATTGCCAGGCACGTGGAAATAACATTCCTGCCTGTCATACTCTAGCGATCGCAATGTATAAGTAAAGCTGTTACATTGTGATCTCCCACTAAGTGAAATGGAAAAAACCTCTTGATTTGGAGCAGCCCAGATTAGTCAATGATGTGGGATTTGAGGTGTCATTTATTTTAACAGCAAGTAACTATATGAGTTCCCAAGGATAAAAGAGAGAGGCATTGAAATACATTATCTCAGACTGTTGTAGTTTTTTCCAACATAATTATCAAGTTACTTTTGATTGCAGACATTTCCATAGGCAAATAGATCTTCAACTATTTAGCTAAAACAAAAGTCTTCAATTTATTTAGTTTAAAAAAAAATGTGTCATAGAAATGTTAAGCTTGCTGACTGTTTGATATCCCAACAAATTTTCAAATACATTGACCAGAGTCAGGACTGTATCAGATGCAGCAATCATATATGGCAGCAAGAATGGTGGATTTCATTTCAACATCCCTTTGATACTGAGAAGAAATAAAATCCTTGCTTTTTTCCTCAGAGGCTAGCTGTGCATGGAAAAGCCTTTATCAAATTCTTGAAAATACTTTTTACAGTTGGAATGATATTGTTGCAAATTAACTGCTATTTATGCAGATCTCTGAAAATAACTGTGGCATTTTACTTGGGGGGGGGTTGATTTCATTTTAACTGTCATCACTGCATTCTTCTAAACTTGAATGATGTCTTTTGCAAGAAAGCTATTACATGTGATTAAGAGTTGTGTGCCGATCTTAGACTGATGAACATATCTGTTAGTTGTGCTGGGCTGGGATTCAGGCCTAAACCAACACAATCAACAGTAAAAGCCATAAAAAAAGCAATTTGTGTGCCGCCACCAATTAGTGCACACAATGAAGTTTGCTGTAGCAAGCTGAAATGTAGATTCATCCTGCTGGACTTGGGCACCTCATTTTAGAGATGTAAATCTCTTTCTGCCATCTGTCTTTGGTCAGTGGGAAGGGATGAGCTGATTTTTTTTGCAGGAGGTCCCTTTTCTCTGTATAATAAGAACTTAAGGAATGAGGTCATAACTTCACTGCTACTTTTTACATGCCTAAATTTAGCAAGGAATAATGTGGGCCACAGCTGTTAGATTTTAATTAATACATGTAGTAAATATTCTGTTGTAGAACTTCGAAAAAAATTATTAGCACTGTGCAGCAGCATCTGTTGTAAAATCTGCTGAGAGTTTAGGAGCTAATAGTGACTTGGCTGCCTATATTACCCCCTGCATGTGCACAACCATTAACCTCTCCTCCAAGAGAAGTGCAGGCTAGGGAAGGTTCTGCTTACGAGCAGTCAAAGAAAGTGGCATAGTTATTCTGGCATTGCCATGGGCAAGACTTCCTGAAGCTACATTTTAGGGAACTAATTGACTAGGTGGTTGATTATTCATAGTTCTGGCAGTTGTCTTTAATTGACAGAGATTTTTTTCCACTCATAGAATTAATAATCAGTTTGGTTTTAGGCACAAGGTGTTTGGTTTCCGCTTAGAGATAGTATTTGCTGAACCTAAATTTAGACATATAAGTCTGGACTCGTTTATGATTAATACAGGCATCTCCAGAGGGCTCTGACCATAGGAGAAATGCATTGTTCAAGATGTCAGCTATACCTCTCCAGTGCCCCCTATTTCTCTCTATTAATGATTAAGCAGGTGTAGAGTGACTAGATTATTCTTGGCCATGTAAAAGAGAATTCTTCAGAGAAGAATAATTCAGCAATGCAATTGCCTACTCGTCGCCAATATTTGAATCTTTAAAATGGAAACCTTTGAAATTTCTGTGAAGCCATATATAGGTAAAAAGGGTTGCTGAGATGTAAAGAGAGTCTTCTGTTGTCAACTGCAACTGGGATCTAGCGGGTATGATCTGATTATCTCTGTTCCAGCTATACACTATGCAAGTATCCAAAGTAGGACAGTAGGCGTGGATTAAAATGTAGAAATGGTGAAGTTAAGTATCAATTGTAAGCAACCCAGTCTTTAAAGACTCTATTGTATGCTTGATGTTATGATTCAGTTGTAGGCAGTATTTTTATAAAGTGACCTACTACTGCTGTAATTAATTAAAGTAGTGTTGATTTATGGCGGCTATTTTTACTGCTAAATTTGGAAGTAGAAGAATCTAGGCTATAATGGTTGAGTTTGGAGTAAAGAATATTCAAGAGATCCCCTAATGCTTGGGTTATCTTCAACAGTGATGATAATCAGTAATATGAAAGAAGAGGTGTCAGCTTTGTGCTGCATTTATAAAAAGAAAAATGCATCCAGCTCTTCTTTCTTCACTCTTGCTACCTCTCCATCCTATCAAACACCCAACAGTCCCAGCAGTTTAATGCTAGAACAGTCCTCCTCTGTGTCCACAAAAATACTGAATCTTAATCACTCAGCTGCTTGTTACCCATCATTTGTTTGAAGGGCAGTAACTGCCTTTATGCAAGGGCAATTGCGGGTAAACATCTTCATGCAAGCACTTGCTGAGCATGAGCAATGGCTGTATGCATAGAAACAAGGTTTTTGTGGTTCAGGTCAGCAACTATGCACAAGTGATTGGGTGTGCTACCTGGAAGTATGTTGATGGTATTATTGAAATTCTTTGGTATATACTCAAGACGGTAGTTTTTCCACAATTTACTTTCCGCTTAAGGGCTGGTTTTGCAACTGCTTATGTAAAAACTACAGTATATGCAAGTAAAATAAATGAAGTTACATTAAAAGCAGAGAAATTAAAATGGAGTATCATTTAAGACATATATGGCCAAATGTTAAACTTCCCAAACAACAGAAGAAGGCAGATTCTTTAGTTTCCAGTATTTTTTTTAAAAAAAAGAGGAAAGCGGATTTATGTTTTTTAGAGTTTATGATCACTTACTTTCCCTGTTTTTTAAGATGGAAAAACTCTTTAACAGAGACGGGAGAACATTTTGATGCAGAACATGTGAGACAACTATTTTGAAAGGTGGTATTGGTGATGGTTTGCAGTCATAACATGAGAGAAAGTGTCTGTGTCTGCAGGAAGCTGGAATCTCAGGGGATGTTTCCTGGAACTGGGGCCTGCAGGAATTTTGGTAAGGTGAAGGGGAGAATTGCAAGCAGACAGCTGGTCTTCTTATTTCTTTTTAGTCATTTGTATTTTTGTATTTACTACTGATCTCTTAAAAGTTGTCATCTTTTTGAAACCTGGTCAATAATTTAAAAAAAAAAAAAAAGTCAAATGTTGGTTTTAAACTCTGGATTGGCTACTTATAGCAGTATTTTTTTTTTCCCCTTGGCTTTGTTGCTTTGTGAAATGTTGCATGGATGGACAAGTGACTGAACTGTTGCTGTGTACACAAGTCAAAGGATCAACAGGACTCTATGTCTAGGTGTGTTTTAACTAAAATATTGCAACATATATTGGTGCGTTGGAGAAAAGGTACTGCATGCCCTTTGGTACTTACTTGCTTCAATTCCACTTGAGGGGCTTCATTTTCCTTTTTGCTAAGTGTGGGCTTTATTATGTTGCAAACCCAGAGGTGCCTGCCAGGTACTATTCATCCATTTGTGGATGGTCATAAATCTTATAGCGCTGTGGGTGGCATATTTTGATACTGAATTCTCTTTCTGATGAAAATTATTGTACCATTCTAGAGAGACACTGCAAGCACACTTTGTCCTCCTACTTGTCCTGTGTGCAGTCTAAACCAGCAACTTCTTTAAGTGTGAAATTCTGTTTATTTCAGTTTTTTACTATTTTTAATGGAAATGGAGTTAATCAGTATCAATTTTAAGTCTTAGTGCTGGGCTGTCAATCTATTTTTAATGTTGTATTTGTTTTAGGCACTGTATCCACATGCCAGGGCAAAATTGTGTATGTTCTATCCACCTGCTGAAGGATTCTTCCTCTGAGCCTACAGAATTCATAGGAGTTTGGCAGCTGACTACTTGGACCAGGATTCTACCCACTTTTCTAATTCTGGAATTAAAAAAAAAAAAAAATCCTTTGCATTTATATATGAAAACCTACTGCTTCAGACCTTCCCACAATATTTTTCTGTTGGTGACTATGTGGCTGACAGAAAGCATTGCTCTTGCGGGAGATTTGCAGCTTGCTGGGTCTTACAGTGTACAGATGCCGTACGTGTCAATCCATTAGTATAAGCATGCATGTTTTCCTCAGAGGATGCAGTTTCAGTAGTAGCCTTTCCTTCCGCAGGTTTGATGTAAGTACATTTACTCTGCTTTTTCTAAAATAGCTTCTTGGTTAAGAGGTGCTAAGCTCAGTCATGGGACAGATATTCCAGCTGAAAGATAGGCTATTGAAACACATCCACGATTTGGATGTACACAGGAATTACAAGCTGTGGGCGCACATTGAAAACATGCTCTTAAAACTTTTTCACTATACAGTGAAAGTGCCTTTTCTACATCAAAACCAAGTGATGCTACTGGGTGGGGGGGTTGGTAGGGATTTTTATTTGTGCTGAACATTATCTTCTGTCACTTGATGAAGACTTTTTTTCCTCTAAAGTATCTTTTGTAGCTAACACATAGAGTCAAAATAGTAAGACTGATATTTAAGGATGAGGATAATAGTTAATTTAGTTGGGAGACAGTCTGGGTTTTGGTTCTACCTTGTAACTCAAACATATGATGTAGCATACCTAAGTTTAGAAACTTGGTTTAGCAGGGAGTGCTTTCCTTAGCAACTCAGCCTACCAAAAACACACTGGAGCTGCCCTTCCTGGTCTGTACTGGGAATGGTAGCAAACTCCATGGTTTTAAGGTGGAGTTTATAAACAGAAATAGGATAATGATGCCTGCAATTGCAGGGGATTGGAATTCAGTGGTAAGAGTGTTTTCTAGTTATGTATTTCATTGGTCTCATATTTTTGGCATGATCCTGTGTGAGGATAAGGGCTGCCCTAAAAATATATGGAATCGCTTTTGCCTTAAGTAAATTTATCTGATACAAGGGAATTTGTAAAATGGAATTAATTCTTTTTTTTTTTTTTTTTTTTTTTTCCTGCAATTTTGTCTACTGTTTTACCACCATTACACACTACCTAAAAGAACTTTCTGCAATACTTGCTGTCCAGAGCTGATTTTTCACCACCCTGAAGAATTTGGTATTGTCAACACATATTGCCACCTATTTCTCCTCACCCCTTTTTCCAGACCATTGGTGCAAATGAGAGAGCACAGGTCCAATAAGAGATCCCTGGGGGACTCCATTCTCTGCATCTCCCTGGTAACCTTTTCAAAAATCATATCTTATTTGTAACTGCCCATTTTTCTGGCAAAAAGCCCAACTTAAGCAGCAGCCCAAAGTTACTCAGCAATTTTACGTTTGGCTTCCTTTAAAAATCTTGAGTAAATACTCTTTGTGATATGGTAATCCACATTTTATTGATTTGCTTTAAAAATTATGCCAGCATTCCATATCAAAATAGTTTCTCAGTAGTCTGTCACAGACTAAGTACACTTCCCAGGCACAGATACAAGGAATCTACCAATACAATGTAAAGACACCCAACACAGAAAGGCTATAGATGAAATTAAAAATGAATGGATGTTCTGCAAATGAGTTTGTCAAATCTAGGATTTCATTAACTTCTCAGAAGCCAAAAGCACACTCAGGATATGCACCTTCTGTATGTTGAGTCTGTGCTTAGCTATTAGATCAAGCAGAGAGGTAGTGGAGGCCCCATCCCTGGAAACATTCAAGGCCAGGTTGGATGGGGCTCTGAGCAACCTGATCTAGTTGGCGGTGTCCCTGCTGACTGCAGGGGGGTTGGACTCGATGACCTCTAGTGGTCCCTTCCAACCCAAAACATTCTATGATTCTATGATTCTAAGTGTTACAGCCAGCCATTGCAGAAGCTGAGAGGATATTCAGAGGAGGAGAACTCCTTAGTATTACTTTTTTCCGTTGTTTTTTCTTTTCCTTAGACATTGCTTCTGTTTTCTGTGTTAGCTGCACCTTTGATCTCTAGTGCAGAAGTTCCTACGTTATGTGCTGCCAATTAAACGTATGATGTATTTTGGATATCTTTTTCTAACAAATAACACCGTCCTGTATTCTGTGCTGAAATACAGTCGGTTGAGGGGACAAAATTGTTTTGGAGAGGACAGAGAACAAATGTCATGAATATTAGAAATTTTAGTGTGTGCCTGATTACTAGGAATACTCAGCTTTATATAAGAACCTGGTTAAATGCTTGAATGGAAGAACCGGAGAGAGTTACACATGTAAGCTGTTTGTCATCTGATATCTGATGCTATCAGGTTAACTAGGGCTTTCCTCCCCACCATTTGTTATCACTATGTTAACTGAGACCCAAATTAAACATCGTCACTCTTTTTGATTTCACATTATTAGAATGTTCTGCTTTCTGTTACTTTCTCAGCAGAGTTTTATAGTTTCAGAGAGAGTTTATCACTGTGTATTTACAGGTTCAACAGAACTGCCAGACTGTCTATATTCTTTATACTTTCTGGATTTTATATAAGTTTCTAGTGTTTCATCTAGAAATGATCCAGGGAGATTTTAAAATGCCTATTGTACTTGGAATGATTTCTGATTATGTTTCAAAATGTTTTAATACTAAGAACGAACTCTGACTGGATAGTATGGGATGCAGTGCAGGAGGTAGAAGTTACAGACTTCTGCTGATGGTAGGAGTCAGATTCCGTCAAAACATGAGTGTGCCTGTATCCCCTTTTAGTCTAAGAACTAAATAATAAGCACATAAGAGCTAAATAATGAGCATATTCTACAGACTTGTTTGACTTCTGCAGGTTAACCCAGCTTGAATTTGCATGCTCTGATACTGTATTTTAGCTTGAATACCCCAAAACAATCAAGTTCTCCCTTTGGCTTTTTTGTATTCTCAATTACAAATTTGCAGTTTCCTCACTCCCAAACCAATAAAAAGCAAATGAATGTTTGTCTTGTTGGAGTTCACATAGATTTGTTTCAAGTGTATTGTGAATTATAGGTTACATTAAAAAAAAAAAAAAAGAGGAAGAAAAGGGATAACCTATAAAATTTGGGGTTCAGTAGATGGAGATGTGTCATGCTAAAATGCGCACATTGAGTCATAGGAGATCATTTTACTCTTCAGTAATTAGCTGCTGGTAAGCCAGTTAAAGACAGGAAAGGACATTCAATCTGCCTGAGAAAGAGGACGGGCAGTCCTGGCAGAAGGTGGTTGGTACTTCCTGAACACTTACCTTTCTTGAAAATTGATGTCCATTTTAGTCTACACAGAACACCTGCATGGTTCCCTTAGAGAGATGAGCTATGTAATCTAGCAAGTGTTAACAGGAATGAGATCTCCCTGATGAGGGAACCTTAGTCTTAGTGAATCAGAGCTCCTGACTACAGGGCTTAGTAAAGCGGGTAGTGGGTCAGTGGAGTGAAAGGGGAAGAAACCTTCAATGTTTTAGTCTAGACAGCAACAACAAGGACGGCTGACAACTTGGTGCAGAGCCCAGCACTTCTTTTCATAGCTGTAGACAGTTCAAAAGGTAGTAAGTTCTGCTGCGACACTGGTTGTATAAGCTGTTTTGAAGGCTAATATTTAGCAATCCAGAGAGGAAAATTTTTCTTCTGTTGACCATCAAGAGAGCAAGATACTCTGGCATGCAGTTAGAGTGGGAACATATTCGGATTCTCAAGGGAACTGAAAGAATTTGTTATACAGGCTTAAAAATACAAAAGATGTCATGTTTTTGAAACGTGACAAATTGAAAATAAGGTGCTCATGCCTTTATAAAATTTTTAAAACCAGAAAGCTCGATTTTAAGACTTTATTTGGGAAAGGAGAATGAATAAAATCACTTTTGAGAATGAAAGGGTAAAGTTGATAATACGCCAAAAAGTAGTACTGTGCAAGGTTTTTCAAGCAGTAAAATTCAATGAGTCCTTACAGCTATGGTTCATGCTATGCCTTTTAGCAGTTTAAACATTTAAAATCAGGGTCTCTGCTTTCAGTAATGATTACAGTGCTTGTGGGAATTTGGAGATGTGCTAATGTGGGCTGTCATGAAATGTTTTATTTTGTAACCATTGGTTGTTCTAGGTGTCTATAACCTGGTGTGACAGCAAGACTCTAATCAGTATAAATCCAGTTCTTGACATTTTGCTTGTGTAGAGGGTTATGCTATTCAGTTTTTGGTTTTTTTTAACGCTGCTTGTCCTGCCCTTTCATTGGACATCAGCATTTAAAATATAATTGCTATTGCTGTGACTGCCCACTGAAGGTGAGATTGGAAAAGGGCATCCTGCTGTCATAACAGTTGATAGTAATGAACTCTGGTCTTCTGAATAAGGAGGTAGTGTAGATAAGAGCACTATTGAAACTGTAGGTAGTAATCGATCAAAATGTTAAACCTAAGTTCTTATGTTGCCTCATTTGAAGAAGTGCTCAACATCACTTCTGTTCCAGCTGACAATTTAGATGAATTGTAAAAGGTTAGATGAATGCCTTGAAATGTTTTTGTCAGGAGTCTTCCTCTCCCTGTAAACATGAAGATTGCTATCTTTCTGTGAGTCTTTATTCTTCATGGGTTGTGAATGATGGATATGAACTTCAACGGTGTAATTGAAGTTGGCTTTTGGCAGGTCTACCAGGCAGCAGATACCAGTCACGTTGCAGGAAAATGTTGACTTGTTAGGTCTCAGTGGACCTGCATGCTGAATATAATGATGTTTTTAGTCCTTGCGTTGCTAGTATAGCCAGTGATTTCATGGGTGCTTTAAAGTTTAAATCCATTTATATGAAAAATAAAGGATTTTTTTATTATATTAAAGAGATTTTAAAAATTAAAATAAAAAGCCTAGCCATCAAACTGTGAGAAGCATAATTTCACTTCCCCCATCTATGTATTTATCATGATGAATTTTTTTTCTCATAGAGAAAGATTAAGGCAAGATTAATCTTTTTATTTAGCGAAATTTAATTCTAGAGGCTCTATTTCTTGTTCGCAGTAACTTGTTTTGAATCTAAGGAACACTTTCTGTCAAATTTCATAGAATCATAGACTCATGGAATAGTTTGTGTTGGAAGGGACCTTTAGAGGTCATCTAGCCCAACCCCCCTGCAGTGAGCAGGGACATCTTTTACTCCATCAGGTTGCTCAGAGCCCTGTCCAATTTGACCTTGAATGTTTCCTGGGACAGGGCCTCCACTACCATTCTGGGCAACCTGTGCCAGTGTTTCACCACCCTCATTGTAAAAAATGTCTTCCTTCTATCTAGTCTAAACCTACCCTGTTTTAGTTTAAAACCATTACCCCTTGTCCTGTCACAGCAGGCCTTGCTAAAAAGATTGTCCCCATCTTCCCTGTAGGCTCCCTTTAAGTATTAAAAGGCCACAATAAGGTCGCCCCTCAGCCTTCTCTTTTCCAGGCTGGAATTTGATGTACTGTGCCACATTGCTAAAGTTATTTGTTGGAAATCTACCACCCTGGGAAGCAGAGATCTTGTTTTAGGCATGGTCCAGAAACCTTCATTAAATTCTAGAGAAAAAATACTAGCTAGGTGTGAAAAATATGTCTCTTTCTGTGTCGGGATATCAGTCTTATAACAGAGGGTCTGCACATGGATCCTTCAGAAAGTGGAAACCATTAAGCATTAAGTTCCTGCAACTTAACACTCCCAGATACCTTTTTTTTTTTTTTTTTTTTTTTTTTTTTTTTTTTTTTACTGTCCTGTCCCAGTCCAAACTGATCACTGAAAACTTGAAATCCTTTTCTAGCTGGGTAGTAGAGAAGAAGTGTAAACGCCACGGTTCAGGGAAAATTACAAGATCTAGTTCAACTGCAGTGAGAATAAAAGCAGTTTGGTTCGAGTTGATTTCCTCTCGGTATTGAAGCCTGAGTTATGATATATAGTGCTAGGATACGAGTTCTAGGATACCGGCACTTGAAGGGAATGCTGGGATTAGGCTGCACTAAAAGAATCTGCAGTAAGAGACTGAAGGCTTAAAGGTTTCTGTTTAGGAAGAGGTGATGGATGAGCAAAGGAAAGCTACTTGGTTCCCTCTAGCAGACAGTTTGCTGTGTTTAGGACAGATTCTGCATCCAGATATGACAGAAACTCATGCCAATGTATTTCCAGATGTTTGGAAGGAACTTGTGTAACCGCTAGTGGTAAAACAAGGGATTTTTGGTTTATGTGTTATTCTTCAGGTGATTAAGCCAACTTCTGGAAGTTAATGATGCTCAGTTTTTAATTTCTAGGCTGAACAGCTTTTCTTGAGTTGGGGTTGCCAAGGCTGAGTGTCAGGCTAGAAGTAGGATTTCCCAGTTCCCTTACTTATTAGCAAACTACTGTTCTGTCGTTTTTCCAGAGCAGCTGTTTATAATGCCTATCCCGGAGGATTCTGTTATGGCAAGCTGCTGCTAAGTAGGAGGTTCCAGGGTAACTTTGTACTGTAGTATGCTTGCTCCATCTCTGCAAAAATAGCAGCACTTAAGCAAATTTTATCTAGTTTTTGTACTGGTGAGCTGAAAAGTAATGCAATTCTTGACAAGCCTCACTGTCAGTACCAGTGAAGCATATTTAATAGATGTTGAAGTGAAAGATGTGCATGGAGGGAATGAAACTTTGTAACATCTCCGTATCCTTTTGTTCTGAATTGCAGGACTGGCTTCTGGGCTGCGTTTCAGTCATATCAGGGCTCTGGACCCGCTTTTAGTCAGGGCTTTTCTTTTGCAAATGTAGCGTTATTTTGCATTGCTAAAGACATTGTTTGCCATAGAAACTAGGGGGAATATCCAGGTGAGAATATTCTGGGGGCATTGCAGGGCTCAAAGGGATGGATTCTGACTCCACAGCTGCCACAACTTTAAGCTGATCAGGTTTTTGCTAGGCTGCCGGTAAAAACTGCAGTATTATTAATTTGCTAAATGCTGTTCCAGTGAATTCTGTAATGAGAAGGAAACCAGAGGAACAACTTTATCAGCTACAGTCTAATATGTGTGTTTTATATATTTTTTTAAAAAAATCTAACCAAGTAGCATCTTTGTATTATTTAAGTGAGAAACATAGGTACATTTATGGTAATCGCTAAGCTTTTAAAAAACATTAAATATTTTGAATTTAATTTTATGTTTTAATTCTAGCAGAGCAGAAGAGGTGGATGTGAGAGCCCTCTGTGTAGTTTGGGCTTTAGTTAAGTTCAGCAGTGTGTGTATGGGCAGTGGTGGCTCTGCTTCCAATGTTGCTACCGTTTGCAGCGTTTTATGAAGACGTGTTGTATGCTAGTTTAGTCTGACTTTACAAAAACCTGCCTGGTGCTGCTAGTCATTTTCCTTGTCTCCCAGATACGATTATCTATGTTGGGAAATACATCCTTCAGGACATAGCAGGGTGCTGAAGTACCCTGTGTATGTGAGCTACTGTTTACTCCAGGTTGGAACTGGTCAGTAAATTAGGCTTTTCTTTAGACTTTTAAGGAAGGGGAGAGGAACAGAGGCAATGGGAGGCTGCAATGAAATAAAAGTTTCTATACCATATAAAGACTCTCAGTTTTATTACTTGAGGTATATTGATTTTATTACAGTAGCTTTCCTGTGTTAGTACTGAAACCCGGAGGTGTTGAAAAGCTGTCTGTTTCAGACTTTCTACAAGTGCCAGCTTGTTTTGTGTTTAATTGCCCTGTTGTTGAAAGAATTATTTTTCTTTCACCCTGATGCTCACGCTGACTCTGAAGCAGATAGTTTGTGAGGCACTGGAGAGTACGGCAGAGATCACACGGGAAACCTTGTGCTGAATAGCTGTCTAGAATTTGTTGTGGCAGCTCTTAGGGCTTGCTGAACTGATAGTGGCAGTTCACGTGGGATGACAATGTTTGTGCTGGTAGAATGTTTTAGGAACGTTTGGTGGGATACCAAGTATGTGTTTCTCATACCACTCTAGTCTCATAGGTGCAAATCTGACTCAAAGGACATGTAATTCCTTGTTTGTTTTTTTGAAAGGTTTTTTTAGTTTTCCGATGTGTTGTCCAAGCACTTCAATGGCTTACATTCCAGTTTATAAATAAATACAGTCTTTAACCTTGCCTGGCATTATGACTGTTTCTTCCCTTTAAACGTTTCCACTTTATCCAGTATTTCCATTTTACTTTCAGGTTTTGTAGTGACCAGAGAGCCATGGCAATGACTGTAGGGCCCATCCCCACCTCCTGGATCTCTGTGTCTTTCTTACTTTTTTTGTGCGTGTAGGTTTTTTTTTTCTTTTTTTTTCCTTTTTTTTCCCCTCCCCTTAATTTTCTGATTTATTTTTTTTTAACAGCCAATTACTATCAAAACCTGTACTGCTATTTATCTAGCTTTTAATTTTAGGTTAGTCATACTGATTAGATTAGAGTACTGATTCTAACTATCATTTTGTGAAGTACCCTGCGGGCTTTGAGAGTGTTATTTGACAAAAATGATTTTCTGTATTCAGCCGGGTTTTGGATCTTCCAGATGTTTCCGTTGAAAGACATTACATATGCAATACACCCCTAATAATAGAATCATAGAATCATTTATGTTGGAAAAGACTGTTAAGATCATCAAGTCCAATGTTAACCTAACACTGCCAAGTCCACCACTAACCCATGTCCCTAAGCACATCTACCCGTCTTTTCAATACCTCCAGGCATGGGGAGTCGACCACTTCCCTGGGCAGCCTCTTCCAGTGCTTGACAACCCTTTCAGTGAAGACATTTCTCCTAGTATCAAATCTAAACCTCCCCTGGCACAACGTGAGGCCATTTCCTCTTGTCCTATCGCCTGTTACTAGGGAGAAGAGGCCGACCCCCACCTCGCTACCCCCTCCTGTCAGGCCGTTGTAGAGGGCGATCAGGTCTCCCCTCAGCCTCCTCTTCTCCAGGCTGAACACCCCCAGCTCCCTCAGCCGCTCCCCATCAGCCTTGTGCTCCAGACCCCTCACCAGCTTCATTGCCCTTCTCTAGACACGCTCCAGCCCCTCAATGTCCTTCTTATCGTGAGGGGCCCAGAACTGACCACAGCATGCGATGGGCGGCCTCACCAGTGCCGAGTACAGGGGAAGGATGACTGCCCTGGTCTTGCTGGTCACACTATTCTCGATACAATGATTCTCAGTAAAACTGTTTCAAGAGTCCTTGTTTATTCCCCGTGTTGAAAACATACAGCATTTGTAATGCTGAATGTGAATTTTGCTGTGCAAAGGCTAATCATTTTAGTATATTTAAGACTGCAAACACAAAATCCTGCCAAAGCATTTGAAATGGAATCAGATTACCAAAAATTAATGGAAATAGCAGTTGTTTGTTAATTTAGTAGTAAGTGCCTGTGGTTAATTGCAGCATTTTTGAGCAACCCTAATTATTAACTGTTCCACTTTCTCTTTCAGGAATACTGAATCCTGCAGTCCTGCAACAGTAAATATTTAGTGGGTTTTTCCTAGTAATTCAGAAGAAACGGGAACTACAGTATTTGTGGGGTTGAAGAAGTTAGGAAAATTGCTAGGATAACCCTGGGGGTGGATTATTGGAGTAACAGGAGAGAGCCTGGCTGCCCTGCATTCCCTTCCAGCCCCCCCCCTTCTTTACCTCCTGTGAGAAAGGGGCGGGTGTGCCCCCGTCTGCCTGTGGGGATAAGCAGGTTGTGCTGAGTAGCAGAAGACGCCGCATCGGTCTGCGTGGGGAGGAGCGAATCCTTCAGCTACTGCTGCTCCATTTTTTCTCCAGAGAGAGACAGGGGATTGCTGGCTGCAATATGTGGGATTAAGCCATTAGCCCTGCTCAGCTCTGTTTTACCTAAAATGTCCTTAGGCCAGCCTGCTTTACCGACTGGAAAACACTGGAGTGAATAGCTGTTAAATTGAGCTTGAATACCACTGTATGACACTCTTCATTCTGTAATCCTAGCATGGATTCTTGACTATTTTAATAAATTTCTCTGGGCTTTTTGAGTTAGAAGTGCAGTGAGTTTAGACAAATTAATCTGGCAGTTATAATTCAAAGCATAATTTAATTTTAGTGTGTTTCTGGTTTTCCACACCACCTAGCTTAAGGCTTAGTAGTTAAATAACTGCTTATGCTGTGTGTTCAGAAGATGCTTTAGAGCACCTGAATTGGACTTCTGGTCTGAATTTCCTTCTGTGGGATGCTCTCCCGCTCCACCGGTGATGCATGAAGAGTGCATTCCAGGCTCTGGAGTGGGCTGCCCAGGGAAGTGGTCGAGTCCCCATCCCTGGAGGTATTTAAAATCTGGGCAGATGAGGTGCTTAGGGACATGGGTTAGTGGTGGGATGGCAGGGTTAGGTTAACGGTTGGACTTGATGATCTTAAAGATCTTTTCTAACCTAAACGATTCTATGATTCTATGACTATGAAGGCTGATTTGGATACCCTTTTATATTTTTATATTTAAGCTAGACAAATGTGCTTTTGGTAGAGAGGAGGATTTTTGTATGTAATTTTAGCTTTCCAAAGTAAGCAGAAGGGATCGATATCTAATGGGAGAGATGCATGAAAACTGTTTAAGAATACTTGTAACTATATGAAGAAACTTTGCTGTATCATGTGACCTTAATAATGAAAGAAAAAGTTACTGGTATAGTTTCTTTAAGATTTTTACCTGGAACAACAAGTAATTAGACAGTGCAAATAGAAGAAACTAGACATCAGCTTAGTAATGCTCACTTGGACAAGTATCTGTTAAACATAGCCATTATAACACATTATTTTTAATGTAGTCTAAAATTGAATTCTTACCTTTATGCCTTGGGGGGTAGGGAGAATAGAAGGGAAAAAAAGCCAATATACGGTGTGGGGGGGGATTGAGTTGGTTTTTTTGTTTGATGGTTTGTTGTTTTGTTTTGTTTTGTTTTGTTTTTTTAATCTAAACTGCTTTAATTGCTTCCTTTTCTTTGCTTTAATGCACAATTGATGAGAAAGTGGATTGCAGCCAAAAAAGTTTTCACTTTATGGAATACTCTGGTCAATAGCAGTAGTTTTGTACTTTCAGTGTAGGTGCCCTTTTTGTTGTTTCAGTTCATGTAAATAATACTTAGGACCTAGGTACTGGATTAATCATAATCATTAAATAGAAGTTAAATATAATAAGGATTGACTAATAAATGGCTGTAAGGATGGTGAAGGCTACAAAGAGGATTTTTTTTAGAAGAAACGTGTTTTACAGTGAGGGGATCAGTAAATAATAGCGACTAGTGTGCAATTTATATTGTACAGTAGATTATTTATACCTGTTACTTGTGCTGAGAGCAGTCACCAGTACTTCTAGAAGGGTGTTGTAACTTCATTCTTTCTGATTTTTCTTGTCAATGCTTACTTTTAGGGATGTTTCAGTGCTTACTTCTAGTGTTGTTTATGTAGATATGTGAAACCTCCCCTATGTGAATGAAGAATTAGATTTAAGGCAGCAATATTATTATGTGTGCCTTGAAACTCATTTGATATCATTTGCTGATTACTGTTGGACTTTTCAAAATTTCCCACCAATCCGTAGTCCCTGGGGTTTGAGTTTAATGATTATTGTTCCTTGTCTAGCCTTGTTTCCTTAGAAAGATGCAGAGGATCATCTGGGCAGAAAACTGAGTTAATTTAGCCAATATGAGGAGTGGTTATAGAGAGTTTGAATAGTAAAATAATTGTGGGTAAGAAACGTTTCTGCTGTTATTACAGAAATAGGAGCTTGTTAGTGGTTTCCTTTTGTCCCTGTTTTGTTTTATTATCTTCCAGAGCAGAACAAGGAACTACATTCCTTGGGTTCTCTCTGGTTTTTTATTGATCTTTACAAAAAAATAATGTGTTCTGAATTGAGTTTTTGACAAGAGAGGATATGAGCACATCAGAAATAGGAAGCAAATATGAGAGTTGTTTAGAGCTGAGCACAGCCAGTTGTGTGAGAAAGCTAAATCATGTATTTTTAGTGTGCAGAAACACGTTTTGAGCCTTCCCAAGTATTTTGCAATATAACTTTCAATATTAGAACATTCCTGGAACATGTAATTTTGTAATGTTTTTGGTGTTGAACATGGTGGTTAGGGTAATTCTTGCAACAGTTCTCTCTAGTTATACTTTCCTTTCAATTATAAGTAACTACGCCAAGTGGTTGAAGTGAGACAGTACTTACCAAACCTGCATGAGCAATTTAGTAACAGAAACCAAGTGGAAAATGCTTTTCGTGTTTGACTGTCTTTGCTGAAATCTGGACTTCCATCTCCTTCTATCATGCTTGTCTAATAGATTTTATACAGGAATTGACAGATTTTGCACATCATGTAGTCTGATTCCTGCTTCTGTTTCTGGCCATAAAATGTTTGTGCAGTTGCCTCGATGCTCTTGTGTCAGCCCTGACTAATCCAGTGTACCAACTTCCATCCCTCAGCTTTTCCCCAGTTGTCTTTGCATAAGATTGGGTTTGATATCAAAAACTCTTAAAGCAAAATATAATGTTGCCATTAATATTACAGTCTCATATAGCCGGCTAAAAACGTATGGAATTAGTAGATCGATAGATGTTTATGCCTTGTTTTCAGCTTACCTGGTGGTGGGGCATGTAAAGATTAAACAAAGCTCAACTTTTGATTCAAGGTTGGCTGGATTAAAAATTTCAGAGTCTTGAAGATGAAAGATTGTATTCTGTCTGATTTTCATGTCAGAATAGACACTGGATACAACTATATTATGTTAAAAGTGGGGTGACTGGAAAAGCAAGGATGGAAAAGGGATGAGAAACAGTAATGAAAGTTGTAATTCATTGTATTATTTGTTGTCTGTTAACACGTGCAACTGTAGAAGTAAACTAGGCTTATGCAATTAAGGGGTTGACCTAGTACTATCTCAAATAACGGTAGGAACATGATAGGTGTGATACACTAAAGGACAAGTAATTATTAAATTAATGGAAAAATTAAGAACTGTGTCTTGTTAAGCAAGGTCTTATTAAAGACTGTACAGTAGATACAATTCAAAATTAATAAATTGGCATATGTGGCTAGATATTAGGGTATGTGGCCTTTTGGTTGTTTTCCAGCCTACCTCAAGTGATTCTGTATAATTTGGTACGGAATGTGAAGGGTGCTTGATGAGTGCAAGAGAGAGATGCTACCTGTTTTATTCCAGTCAGATGTATTGAATGTCAGCCGTCTGCATAGCACAGAGAACATGGCCTATGCCTTGGGGAGTTTATACCCTAAACCTGGGAAGTTGGATCACTCTGTGTGGGAAGATGAATTTCATCTGGCCTGAGATTAAATATAAAAAGGACAAGAAGTCTTTTTTGGTCTATTGTGGCTTTACTGTTGATTTCAACTGGATACTTGTACAAAAGACCAAAAATGAATTGTGAACGCGGTAACTCTGTGTCTTGCATTGCTTGCAGCAGGCAGCTTTGCTTTGGTATGTCCATGAATTTTCTTTCCCTTATTTCTGTGTTTAATTTGTTGTTCCTTTTAAATTTATGTTGTTGCTGTTCACTCCAACAGCTGTTGTTCATGTTCTCTCCCGTGTGGAACAGTTCTTGAGTTCCCACCCTGTGAACATCACTGATCGCTCTTCTAAGCAAATCAGAATGAAATATTCATGTTGATCCAACATCATGCTTAAGAGATAAGTAATTATTGAGAATTGGCACATTTTCTGTCTGCAGATTCAGGCATGTTTTTTTAGAAGAAAGATCAAAATGTTACTTATTAGCTTTAGGGTTAACATAGTGTTCGTTCTTTTTGTTCCTTTACCTTTTTGACCAACTTGAGAACCCTGGCAAGACAAAAATTGAATGTGAGCTCTGTTCAGCTATGAACTCATGAACATACAGTAACTGCTTGTGTTGTTGCAAATGTGGAAAAAAAAAAGTATTTTTTATTTTTAAGAAAGCAAAAAACCCCAATTCAACCCTCTAAATACAGACTTCTGACATTCTAACCACCATAATTTTCTAGGAAATTACTTCTAAATAAACAAAATATAATAATATGGTTCCAAAACTGCTCCATCCATTATTAATAATTCTATTTTTTGAACTCACTAAGTAAAATAAATCTTATTGAATGTTTTGCTATAGTCAAGCAGATCATTGGTCATTCTTGTGCCACTTGTAATCGTTTTGATAGATATGTGATATACTTGAAAAAAGTAATTTGAAAAAGATGCCAAGAGCCTTTATTTTGACGGTGGAAGACAGCAGAATTTGTTATCCTTTAAGAATTTGTAAAAATATATGGCTTGCCTTAGTTATAGACCTGGGAATATTGAGAGAGAAACAGAGTGGAGAAATAGCTGACAGTATTGATTACGCTGTAGGGGCCAATCCTCCAGCATAGCTAAAACATGGATGCTTAGATGAAATTAAGGACTGCTCTGAAGGCAACCAGACAAATCATTAACGGGGCTTGGTTTCAAATCCAACTTTTTGAAAATACAGTTTAAAAAATATGTATTTAACTGACTGTTCACATTTGGAATATATGCGTAATAAAAATAACCAGTAGGCACTGCTGTTAAAACCAGTGGTACAATCTGTTATGCTATGAAGAGATTAAGATTTCACAATTCATTTAAGTAGAGACATTGCTTCATGAAAGTCAGCATATGTAGGTCACAGTTTTTTAGTGTGTTCAAAGGCTCTTTGTGTTTCAGAAGCGTGATCTGCATCTTGTAGAAGCTCTTAGTTTCTAAAGAAGTGTTTCTTAACTCTGTTTCTGCTGAACTGCTTCAGGTTTTTATCTTTTTTTTTTTTTTTTCCCTTTTCTTTCTGTCTGTGTTTGTGCAAGATGTAAAGCTACTAACTGTGCTCTCCTCTGGGCCTGGAAAACGGCGTCTGTTCTTCCAGCATTTAATTGCTGTTTCCCGTTGAGATGGGTACTTTCCATCACGTGCATATCACCGTCCTTCTGTCTTTTACTGATTTCTGCAGTTGTTTAGGAAAAGAAATCACTAAAAATGTCATTTGAATGGCTTTTGGTGGAACTTAAATCCATACTCCTGAACTTCAGCCTCACTGATTAACAATTTCTAGCCAGGGTTTATGATACTGCAAAAGATCTGGCGTGAATGGAAGGAAGGAGAAGTGCGGTTAGGACTCTGGCAGTCATGTGTGTTGTGTTAAAACTCCCCAAAATATATGAGGTACGTTTGGTTGACACTGGCTGTGTCAGCTATGTGTATGGTGGTTTGGTTTTTTTTTTTCTTAGTTCGTTCATGATGTGAAAGCAATACTTTATTCCAGATGCCACTATTAAATATATGCTTGGACTTGAATCTGTGTAGTTCAGAAATGAATTCCTATTTTTTCTGCTTGAATTCTAATATTCTTGTTGAGAATGTTAACTGCTTACTGTGTTGTTCGCTTTATACATTGCTCATAAGGAGACCCCCAAGCTTTCCTGTATTATAAATGACTGGGCATGATTAACTAAAAAGTGTTTTGTAGTTGTATTAATTTTTTTGCTTAGTGGTGGTTTTTTTTTTTTTTTTTTGGTCCTTTAGGTCCATTTTCCAGACACAGAGAGGGCAGAATGGCTCAACAAGGTAAGGGTACATGACCAGCACTTCCAAATGGGAAGGGGGAGGAGGGAAACCCGAGATTAAAAAAAACAGTGAGGCAAGCATCTGAGAGCAGAGTAGTTTTAAATTTCTGTTCTCTTTATACACTTGAAGCTTCGGGTCGTTGATCCAGTTAGTCAGGAGCAAGATTAAATCTATTTTTGTGGTCTTGAAATTGTGAATTTTGGAGAATGACTTTAAGTGGCATTAAAATAATGACAGCTATAATTGTGTGGAAGCCATAGCAGCTGTAAACACAGTCTTTTATGTTCTAGTTGTCTGGGATACTTTCCAGTACTCTAAGTTCCTGACCTACAATCTAAAAATAAATCACTTTTGCATTTTTGATTTGTATGTGTGACAATCTAAGATCTAGATCTACGTAGCTTGGGTTTTTTAAAAATATCTTTCATTCAAAGAGTACAAAAGAATTAATTAGAAAATGGTGAGAAAAGAACAATACAGAATTTTCAGATATGACAGTAAAGTACTGTATTTTTACATTTATAAAACTTATGCATGTATTTAAGAAATGCACTTGACCCATTTTTTCTTATTCCTCTCTTTACATGCAAATAAACTTAACCGTCTTCAGCCTTCTCCCCAGCATTCAGCATCAGTGCTGGTTGCATATGCATTTGTGGGATAAAAGTAGAAAATTCTTAATATTGTTTTCTCCTCCTCCAGATTTGTGCAAATGTATAAACCACATAAATTGAGAATTCCAGAAACCTTTCCTGTATGTGAAAAGGAACCAGTTCTTATGTCTGTAATTAACTGTATAGAAAATTTGTATGTGTAAAGCTTGGTACAAAATTTCTTATGTATGCCTTAAAGAATATTTTTTAGTTACATGTGAAGTTGTGTTCCTTGTAGAATTTTTTTTGTTTTTTTCCTTAGACTGTAAAACAGATGTGGCCTTTTATTTGCCAATTTATCGAGAAACTCTTCCGGGAGACCATAGAACCAGCAGTAAGAGGAGCAAACAACCACCTCAGTACCTTCAGTTTTACAAAGATTGATATTGGTCATCAGGTCAGTGTCTGGTGAAATTTTTCTAAGAGGCTCTGTCTTACTTACCGTTTCTATGTAGCCTGTTTAAATCTACACAAAAATATTTCTTGGTGACAGTGGTAAGCCAGATTCTGTTCTCTGTTGTAACTTTAAAATAAAAACCTGTGTGGCTTTTTTAGCAGAGGCTTAATTTCTTTTTTTTTTTTTCCCCTGGGATCTCTGCTTCAAAAATTTCCCTGAGAATTGGGAGAAGACTCAAAATATAGTAACTCCCAGTCATGTGATGAGCTCATAGCAACGTGATTTTAATACATTTACATTAAGTGAGTAGGGACTATTATCCTTTTCTTGCCAGATGATCCAAGTGCAATTACTGTTCTTGTAACAGATAAACTTTTAATCATGTTCTGTGCAGAATCTGATGACAAGGCTGCTGGCTCAGCTTTCCAAAGGACTGCACATAACATAGTATCAAGGAGCAGATAGGTGTTCCCCTTCTGTTCAGCCCCATAGGAGAAGGGGTCATAATATTACGGCTCTTACATGCCTGCACAAGAGCCTGTTTGACCAGTCCAAGCTAAGAATAAGTTATCTCTGCTTGCAGAGTTCAGCTTACTCTGACCTGCACCAACCAGAACTTTACTTCTGTTGAGATGTAGCTTAACACCTTTTTTGTGAAGTTGTCTTTTGTGTTCCTCTCACTTGTCATAAATGGGATTTTAAGTAAGGATTTAAAATCTTTCCCCCCCATCCCAAATGTTAGGAAAGCTGAACTAAAGTTTCAGGTGAGATGGAGGGGAATTATTTTTCTCTCTTTGTGACTATTTCATGTATATAACAGTTCATTATACTTTACTGCACCTTTTGTGTGGTGTTTTTTTTGTTTTGTTTTGGTTTTTTTAAAGTTGCAAATCCTTTTACACAGGGGTTCTTTCCTGCCCTAGATACACCTCTGTTACAGACTGTAGAATAGCGTTCTTTTTAAGCCATACTGATTTTAAGTAGGGTTTAAATGGGCTTCCACACCTCTCTGTGCTTCTGCAGCTGGACTGAGTTATCTTGGACACGAGAATCAGCTTTATTTACTTTTTGTTGCAGCCTTGATTGAGTTGCATCGTGTGAGCTACACAGCCCCAAACACAGTGGGAATCTGACAGCACTGAGATTTCCATTTTACTTAAATTACTAAAAAGGTGTAAATAGAAATATGACAATTTTTCCAGAAAGGAAAAACTCAAAATATGATAGGAGGTGGTGCTAATAAGGTCTTTGGTCATCCTCTGCCACCTAGTATTTGATGAATGTTTGAATCTTGGGAATGTTTGATTGACCTATGTTGTTTCTGTATGAGAGAGAAGGAGAGCACAAGCTCAGCGGTTTTGAGAGAGAGGACAGAATGGTTGACATAACTTTTTGTGGGGATTATGGATTATTTTCTATCCATTCCGACTAAATTCCACTGAAGGCAACTACATTTTGGTGAATTAAATTTAGCTTGTTTAAGTTGCACAGAAAAGAATGCTTTGTCTGGGAGTGTTAGACATATACTTGTACAGAGAAATGAGATGTTTATTGGGGGGAGAGGGAAAGCTTGATATGAAATCTTTTGTAAATCTTGAAATCTAGTGGTCTAAACCTAGGATAACTGCCAGAAAGGTTGTCGTTGAGTGGATCCTAGCAAGGTAATTTTTACCCTTGAAATAACGTTTTAAGCTAAATTGATAGCTTTGCTTCACACCTTTTAGTAATGCTTCTAGTAAATTCTTAACTTCAGGCATGAATGTGCGTATATTCATCTTTATTTCAAAGTTAAGAGTTTCATATGGTATAGTTCAGTAGAAGGATCTAACTTTTACTTACTTCATTGTTTCAGCCTCTGCGGATAAATGGTGTAAAAGTGTACACTGAAAATGTGGACAAAAGGCAGATCATTTTGGATCTTCAAATCAGGTAAACTTTATTATCATATTATGATGGTGCCTATGCTTTATAAGATGTGCTTTGTTTGATTCAGCAGCTATGTTGGCCCAAAAGGAGAAGAATTGCTTCATTACACAAATGTAATTAGTTCTAATTGTGTATGAACGGAGGAAGGAACTGCATAATGTAAATAGCATTTATCTGAGGGAAATACTACATCAACTCAGTGTGGCTGCATCGTTAAAGTAATGTTGGTTAATAAATACTTTCCAAAGCTAAAGCACTCTTCTTGGTATTTTTTTTCCTAATGTACTAAAACTTTGCCATGAAGTTTAGTCTAGTCTAAAATTTAGGATATAAAATGTTTGGGTTTTTTTTTACTTTTCTCAGTTACTTAGATTTTTTTATAAACACAGTATTAGAAAAAGAGAATGATAGCTACTGAAGTACTTGTGTTCATACCACTAACTGAAGTAAATCTATGTATTATATAATGCCAGAGTGACCATGCTCTGCTGCTTCAGATTTCTTTGCCCTTTCGTCGTGACCCCTTTTATATAGGTTTATAAATAGATCTACCCAACGTTTGCCAAAGTCTTTCTCAGCGCAATGTGCAGTTACAGAGTTTATTGAAAGTTCAGTCAGTGAACCCAGCAATGTTTTGTAATTGACCATCATGGATATGTGTTACAGTGACTACTTTTGCCTGTTGTAGCTTGTGGAAAGGCCAGATTTGTCAGTCGCTAATGACCCAGCAAAAACCAGCCTTCTGGGTTTCTTGCTGCTTCCCTGGCAGTAACCAGAAGGGTAATCAGGAATCTTAGCTTTTCTTTTTTGGAGTCACTTCCAAAGTTTGAGCTTGGTTATTCTTAATTTTGAATTATTTATCTAAACCTCAGCTATGTTGAAGACTTGTGAAAGGTTTGTCAAAGCTAGGTCCTGGGTTGAGGGGGGTGAGGGCTACGTCTGTGAGCAGGTCCCAATCTTTGAGTTGAATCACTTTATTTCTGTAGGAAAAAGACAGCTATCCAAATCAGGGAATTGGTGTTGCTGGACAAAATACAGCAGGATTCTCTTAAGAGCTTGTTTCACTGGATGGATGCTTTGAACCCTAATGGAGACATTTCCTTCAGTTTTCTCTTTGTTGCCACTTTTGATAGCAGCTGTGAGAACAACCTCACCTCTTCAGACTTAAGCTCTTAGAGAAACAGACTTGTCTGACCCCTGTGGACACAGTGCAGAGAAATTGTTTTTGAGAAGCTATGTTTGAGACATTTAGGGCCCAAGTCTCCCAAGACCAGTTCTTCCCTTTAAAGCAGAATTATTCCCACAGGAGAAGAGAGTAAATCTAGTGGTTTTGTTTTTTTTTCTTTTTTTATGTTTTTTTCCTGCTCATCTTCATGAAATAGGTTGGGACAGATAAATGTAAAAAGGACTATAGGTGTGTACAAAAATTTCAGGAATAATGTCCTGTTACCTAGACCTGAAAGAAATCTTTATCCACATGTCTCATTGCATTACATTGCGACCTGCTTGGATAACAGCTGGAGCAGAACCCAGTCTAAAAGGCTGAAATAAATTCCTTGAAGTGGTTTAAATAACAACGATAGTGGTGAGTCAGCTAGGTGCCCATTTACTCCACCAGCCTGTCCCTACTGCTAGTTGCCTAGGCTTCCTAGAAGAAAATGGAAACAGGAGAGCTATGAAGTGACTATCAAGCTTCTAGCAATTAAGGCTTAGACAAAACCACCATCAAAGGAAGTCCCGTTTCATATTTAAGACTTGTCCTTGACACCTTCTCATTGGGAAAGGGCTCTGTTTCAAAGTCATTTGCTTATGCAAGTTTAAGACAGATGGCACCCCAGTATCAATTGTTACTGTTTGATGGGTTTTTTTATTGTATCTTCTCTAAGAGTCACTCACTGGGGTTGTTTTGGTAGTAACAGGAAGGAAGAACAAGAGTCTCTGTAATAAGTGCTCTTGGCATGTTTAGATACGGAGTTATGCAGATACCAACCCTAAACTATTTCTTAGGGAATCAACTTTAGTTCAGTTTTGCAGGATTATAAAGAACAGTCTTACTGCTGGAGAAAAGTCTGTCCTTCGGAGTGTTTATCCCTGTAGATTTTTATCTCCAGTTAAATTAGTTTGTTCCAATTTTAATATATTTTTAAGTTTAAATTTAGGAGGTTTCTATAAACCCTTCATTCCCTAAATACAATTGAGAAGGAAAACAACCTAAGTATTCATAAGAATAGCTGTATGAAGCTAAG
>NW_009258667.1:648897-681903 GCF_000687185.1 Egretta garzetta
AGGGGGGAGGGAAGGAAATATGTTATTTTATTTATATTTTTAATTTGTTTAAAGTATATTCATTCTTTTAATAATCTCTTTTTATCCTGCTGTTCCACCATTGTGGCTTCCTTTAACCCTTTCTACTGTCGGTTGTTTTTGATGGGGTATATGCATTTGCTTTGGACCTTCTATACAGTACATTTAAGTAGTTTCAGTGTGTCTCCAAAACACTTCTTTAGTATTTTTTGCATCTTCCTTGAGTTTTTTTTGGGTTTTGCTTTTTAGTTTAATTGAGGTTTTATTGTTTCTGCAAGGGTATCAAGTGCATTATGATCATTGCTTCAGAGTGTTTTTCAGGACCTTTTGAAATAGGTCCTATGCATCACTCAAGATCCTGTTAAGAACTTTACTCTTGTAAGCAGCTTAGCTAGCTAATCCACAAGGCAGTCATTGGAAAAAGTATTTAAAGATCCAGTTTCAGGACCACATTTGCAAAGGGAACACTTTACCTTTCTCTTAGTTACTGTGCACTTTAAGTTAAAAAAATTGTCAAAACTTAGGTTACAATTTAAAAGTCTAGTTTCTGGTGACGGTGATGTATGAGGGGAAAAATTTTAACTACTTGAGCAAATGAAGATAAAGTCTAAATAAGTTGTTAATAAATAGAAATCTTACATTTGCTAAGGTGCATGAATGTAGTAAACACCTAGGGAAAATTAAAGGTTATGGGCCAACAGAAGGCAAGGTAAAGTCTGTCAAATTATATGTGAACTGTAGTAAAGAAAGCCAAAAAAGACTGAGAGATTGAGGAAATACTTGTTAATAGCATACAAGTGAGTTTTTTCACCTTCTCATGACACACAAAATAGAGGCACAATAAGAAAGTTTGAGGCTGCAAATTTCAACACATGTAGATTTTTTTTTTTTCATGTGGCATACTTGAATGGAGAAACTCGCTACTATTGTACTGGCAGAAGACAGATGTAAAAACAGCATCAAAAGTCATTCTAAAGACCTTCTAAAAATAATGAAGATAGTCCAAGGTACAGAATGACAGATCACTGTAGTCTGGGAAATATGTTTGTCCTATTCTTTGCTTGTTTTTCTTCTGGGTATCTTCTATGGGCTACAATGACCACATATAGTATACTCTGCTTCTCAGCTGATTAAGTACAGCTGCTGTTATATTCTTACAAGACTGTCCTCATTAAACTAATCTGTCTCAGTGATCTGTGCATTATAGGCACCATAAATATTTCTGGGATATTATGGTCCAAATGTATAGAATTTGCTTACTAAATGAGCCTTCAGGTTGTATGTTATGTTACGGTGGAATTCTGTACCGCAGCGAATGTTAATAGACCCAGCCAAATATCTTAGGGGATAAAACTTTAACTTTACTGTAAGGTTAAAAGTTGTTGACTTATTACCCTCAAATGCAGTTTGTTACTATTTTTACTTCAATTTGTCATCATGTTGTTATGGATTTTCAAACGAGCATATTGCTTCCCAGTCTTCATAACACAGATAGTTCTGATGCTACAAAGTGCCAAGATTGAGGTTTCAGTTGCAGGGTTTAATTGACCTTGCTTCTCTGTGTCATGTTGTTATGCAATTATATATGTGTGTGTGTATTTATATATGTATCTCTACTACCTCTATATATAGTTAGATAGGTAAAAATAGAAATTACATCGTTTTAAATAGTGTGTTAAAAATTATATACCTATTTTTAAACTGTAGTCACACTACATTCTTTCCAGGGAAAGCAACGGTCACCTTCCTTTCACATAGACCCCTGTCATGTTACTGTCTTCCAGTTCCCCAAACTGGTCATTGTACCAAAACGATTCTGCATAGTGCTATCTTTTGCATAGTCCAAAATAAATTCCAGTGTTGGATGTTTACAAGAATGTCTTGGTACTATTGTTTATTTCTGCTTAAGGGACTGATAAGATTGGCATTTGCTTGAAATCCCATAGACAGCACCATCACACACAGAGCACGGGAGGCTACAGATGGTTTGAATAATGGATATCCTGAATGCAGCAACTTTCACCTTTCTTTTCTTTTGATGGTACCTTGTGCCCATCAGTTGTCAGAGGGGAGGGGGCAGGGGTCCTGCTCTTCTGCTCTTACTGTGAGATTAATTTGTTTTATCTTGATCCTAAAATGCCCCCATGAGGAGAGCAACTCAGTTTTCTTCATAATTTCCCAGATGTTTCTGTAATAAGATTCCATCCGACTCCTAAACATGGCTGAAGAGTTTTTCACTGTACAGGTTTGAGTGTGAAGACCCTAATATGAGGAGGCCTGGGCTCTACTGCAGAATCTGGAGCAGTGTGCCCTGTAGAGCAAACAAATTTCTTCCCCCTCCCAGCAGTGTCTGACTTTGTTTAAGCTACCTTATCTCCATCCCACTTAGTTCCTTCTTCCATTTTCTTTAACTGGGCAGTCTGTTCAGAAAGCTCTTCAGATTTCATTTGTCCTTTTGTTACAACCCATTATCTTCTTAGCCAGTCTCCTTGTCCAGCCAGCCTCTCCCTAGCTGTAGCTTGGTATTCAATCTGTTGAGGTGGTTTTTTTAGCTCTTATTCTGTAGAATCATTGACCCTTGCTAAATCAGAGTTTCAAGCTTCCTTCCTAAATTCCTTCTTCAGTCTCAGAATTAGTTTGTTTTCAGACCCAAGGTGGCTTCAGCAGGAGCCGTTCTTGGAAAAGATCTGTTCAACTCTGCTGGTACATGCTTGACCTGCATGGAGCTTCAGGAAAAGCAGCTGCTAAAATCTGAGTCTGAGTCGTGTGCAGCCTTGTAGCATGGGCAAAATAGATGGGGCACTTTTTTTTTTTTTTTTTTTTTTTTTTTTTTTAACCATCTTCTTCAAATCTATCTCTGAGATACAGGGCAGCATCTGCAAAATTTCAAGCCCTTAACCTTGCATCCCCTGCTTATTGAATTTCTAAATATGACTGGTTTTGCAAGTCTGAATATTTCAGGCAACTTTGATTTTTAGCAAAATAACCATCTTTGCCTGGCGCTTCTCATGATTGATTATATTAGATGAGAGTAGATTTGAGTACATGTACTATCAATGAGACCTACATAGAGCTTTCCTGAAATGAGGTATGAATTCTGTGTCTGATATTTCCCAAAAGTAAGGCTACTTGTGTGTTTTCTCTTATGTATGTTTCTGAAGATGATAATGTACCTCTGTATTAATTTGAGTTATTTTGATGACAGTAGTGATGTTTTGAAGGAGATGTAATTTTTTAAAAATATTGACTTTGTTATATGTTATAATGTTTTAACATGTATTTTTTGTGTATTGACAGAGATACAAAACATACTGTCAGTGCAAAACAAACTAAGAATGTATTGCAGTTTAGTCCATAAAAATGAAATGTATACTTTCTTTTTTGTTTTAGTTTTGTTGGAAACTGTGAAATTGATTTGGAGATCAAGAGATACTTCTGCAGAGCTGGTGTGAAAAGTATACAGGTGAAATTCAATTTTTTTTTTTTAATTATTTTTATATTGTGTCATCACTGATTCATTATTTTCTGATGGAATTGTTTATAAGAAAGAACGAGTAATTGTGTAGTTTTGTTGCTTACTATTTTTTCTCAGTTGCATAATATTGATATTGCATAATAATTTCAGTAACATGACTTAGCTGAAAGGGTAAATTCCTTTTGGATGTAAAGCTGTTTTAAATTTATAACATTTTCTCCTGGAAAAGACAGATATAATTTCTCATCAAGCCAATGTCCATGTGATGTATAGGTTTGTAAAGGGAACATGGAGCTTAAAATTTTGTTTCACTTAATATTTCAGTGTTAGATGCAACTATTAGTTTATATGCAATTATTATTAGTAGCCTTGCCTTCCGATATTGTTTCTCAAATTTTCTTAACTTTCTGATAACGGATATCTAATGAGGAAAAATAGTATGCTTTTTCTGTCTGTCTGTGTCTTGACATACCTGTAAGCATTTACCTACTTTTGTTCTAGTACCTGTGGATGCCATTATATTGGTTTGGGCCACATTTGTTTACATTGAGCTATATAAATAAACTACTTCATATTTTTAGCAAAATTACTGCTAACATGATGCATCATCATGTAGATGAATGTAATGAATTTGCAATCCTATTTAGTGCCTGTGTTAAATTTATTGGTTTTGGATGACGTGTAAAGCTATATATATGTAAAACTCTTCCATAATCAAGAATTTGATGAATTAGAAGTGTAAGCATTGCCAGTGAATTTTATTTAAAACTTGAACTAAAGTCAATTCTGTTGCCTTTTTTTTCCTCCCCTTCCACAGATCCATGGCACTATGAGAGTTATCCTGGAACCACTAATTGGCGACATGCCCCTAATTGGAGCACTATCTCTTTTTTTTCTTAGAAAACCTGTAAGTACTTTTATCTCTGTTTCTACTCTTTTTAGAGTGCCGATGACAGTAGTCAGAAAATGATGGAGCAGAAATTAAGCAGCAGAAGGAAAGAATTTGGGAAATTGCTACCATTTGGTTGAACTTTCCCAGAAAAATAGTGGACAAATTTTATGAATAGTAGAAGATACCAAGATGAATAGTAATTACCTTGGAATTATGAAGTGTGTTTTGTCAAAGCTGTCCATTTTTCTTACAAATCCTCTGGATAAGGGAAGATCGACAGATACCACCTGGGTTGTTTGTATGAAAGCTTTTGTTGCCCCATCCCTGGAAGCATTCAAGGCCAGATTGGATGGGGCTCTGAGCAACCTGATCTGGTTAGCGATGTCCCTGCTCCTGCAGGGGGGTTGGACTAGATGACCTCTAGGGGTCCCTTCCAACCCAAAACATTCTATGATTCTATGATTCTCATGACAGTCTGTAGGCGAACATGATCTAAGTTAAAATTCCACAAAATCTGTGCAAGGTTGTTTTGAAAACCATGCTGGTGTTACCAAAAATTAAAATCAGAATGCATGTATAGAGATTACCCACTACAATGATTGGATTTTTATCCTAGATAACAGGTGGGCAATTTCCATTACCGTAAGAGCGAAACAAAGGTAAGCCAACAAGGTCTTGCTGGTATGAAAAGAGTATAGCTAGACTGGCATGTGTAAACAAGAGGATGACACACAAGATGCTTTCAGTTTTAGGCACAGCGTTTCAACAAAGTTACTGACCGGTTGGAGAGTGTCCAAAGTAGGGTGATGAGAATAAGCTAGACCTTTGGGGACAGACCAAAAGAATGGGAATTGTTTCGTTTAGAGAAGACTGAAGAGAATGTGTTCTTCAAAAATTTGAAAGGCTCTTGCAGAAACGAAACATGCAATCTATTTTGCATATCCATGGTAGATAGGAAAAAAAAAAAAACTGCAGCAAGGAAGATTCGGTGTGGACAAGGGGGATGAGGGAAGGCCTGAATGGTAGTAGTAGTGAAGAGCTGTAATGGGCTGCCTGAAGACACTGTGACTCTCTGTCACTGATGTCTCTTCAGAGCAGATTGGACCTGCATCCATTAGGACTGACGTAGGTATAGCTCTTCCAGAACCATTCACACAAATGGGCTCTTGAGGTTGTATCCAACCTAGTGAGTCTTCTTGAAGGTGAGCTCCTGGGCATTCTAACTGGCCTTACCTAGAAGGGTTGACCATGACTTAATAAGAGTCAAAATACTTCTTAGTAATTAAAAAGAAGTTTAAGTTTAAATAATATAATTACGTACAAACTGAAATTACCTTCAAGGTATTATAGCATTTGTATAGGATTCTACTGTGTTTTACCACCTTTTTTTGTAGAAGTAACTGATTTCTTTATCTAAATGAAACTACAGTACACTTTAGAAATCTTTCCTAGTGTTCCCCGTTCTTTACTACCTAAACAATAATGCAAGTGGCTTGGGATTTTTTGGCTCAGCGAGTATCAATTTGTATCATGGAGTCTGGGACCAAAAGCATGTGCATTCTTGCAGGATTCAGTAATGTTGTAGTCACTCCAGACATCTTTAAATTCTCTTGAATTAAGAGAATTAAAGAGAATGAGTCTTAGCTCACTGAAGAGGAAGAAAACTTCTGCATCTGAGTAATTCAAAGAAAATGAGTTAAGGACAGTTTTCTGAGGCCACAAACTTCTCTGAATTTTGGCCTATCACCAGTTACCTGATGGTTACTTTTCACGAGAAGCTGTCTTGCCTTTTCATGCGGAAGTGAAATACAATCTTTTTAAAATACAGTAAATATGAAGTTTGAAACTAATACAGTTTTTGAAAGCTGGGAACCTGGGTGGTGTAGACATACAATCTCAGTTCAAGGCTTTTGTCTACATTAAAATGATAGATGTATGTCATTGAAGTTTGTGCTATGATAAGGCACTATAGATAGTGGATTGTTGCACTTTGGAGTGATTGTTTCACTTCAAAAGCTGTAGCCTGACTCTCGCAGGTAAGATTGGCTGACAAGCACTGGTATGTCTGTTGGTGACTTGGTGCAGCATTAGTAGAAGAACAGAGGATAGATAGCAAATGTATTTTTCAGTGTCTGAAAGTAAGTAACAAATACTCTATAGTTTTAATTGAATTAAATCTTATAAAATATGACAGTAATTCTAGTCTTATGTTTTACTACTTCCAGGAAATTTCTTTTTTAATCTACAGATGCCTCAAGAAATGTTGCAAAGTCCATACAGCAATCTTATTTTAGAAACATATGCAGGAGAACATAATACACATTGCACACTTGTGGGTGGAAAATTCTTTGATGTTGTATATGTGTGTGTAAAGCAGTTTCAGCGATTTGAAGTTTGATACTGCTTTTACTAAGTATCAGTAAGAGAGCTTAAGAGAAAATGTGAACATCATGGAAATTCTTATGCTACGCAGACTTCTTTAAAGGAATTAATTGTTTCCATCTCTTACTTGGAAGTTGGAAGTCTGTTTTCCATTGGAAGCTCTTGTTTCTTGGATATGTTCTAATTAAACAGGAAAACTTGTGATGTCCAGATTTAACAGTTTCAGACAATGCTAGGCCATAAATTACAAGTATATGGGTTTAGGCACTTTGAAACAGTCTCAGATTGATCATCTTGGTTTCCTCAGCAGTCTGCAACTCTAAAAGGTTGATCTGGTTTTCAAGGTTTGAGGGGTGGGAGTGAATTCTTTACTTCAGTGGCTTTAGAAGGTATGTTGTTATTTTCTTCAATGAAATCAGATTCTTGTAACACAATTCTTTTGAACAACTGTCCTATGATAAATTTTTCCTAACTTGTTGAAAAGATATGTTTGTATGAGTGTTTATGTATGGCCTAGGAAAAACTTATGGTGTTCCTTGCATCATTTATGTGGCTTGTTTCATCTGTCTAGAGAAACCATGTGTGCTTGGGTAGAGGGAACGTAGACTTAAATCTTCGTAAAACACGCAAGAATTTGGAACTGTTTTGTGGATAATTTAGAGGGGTTTTGTAAAAGTGAAGTAGCTCATGCAAAACTGATAAAATGTCTTATTTGGGAAGGGTTGGGGAGGTACATTGGGATGAACCAAGTTTGGATTTCCACACAGTTCTTTGAAGCGAGTTTAAACGTTAGGAGATGCCTGGGTAAGTTTTGTCTCATTTTTACCCTCTGGCTGAGCAGTATGAGTGTAGGGCATCTGTTAATGTTCATGTTTATGCTAACAGACTACGCAGGGCCCTGACAAGGATTGAACACTGCCTTATGGTAGTCTGCACTGTGTAATTGTTAGCATACTCTCTGATATTATTTTGCTATTTAGTGCTCTCCCAAACAATTTCCAGAGTCAGTACAGTGCACAGCTCATTACAGGGATCATCCAAGAAACAAGTTAAATGCAAACACTGTGTTTTAGAGGAGCAGGGAGAAGAGTTCAGCTGTGTGGACACAGGCTTCACATTTTCTTCTACAGGGATGACCTTTGTGTTGTAGATGTGATTCTTGTTGTCTCTCAGTTCTGTTTTGTATTCCCTGCGAAAGAAGCCAGTGTACAGTCCTTGGGCAGAAGCTGTTCTGACACACTGGGTGCTGGAGCCATGACCTGATGCAGCACGTCTGGGCTGTTCTCCTGGGGTACCCCTGCAGCTCCTGCTTCTGTGTTGCTTTCTAGGGAGAGGTAGGAAAGCTGGCAGGGCGTAGGGAGGGAGAGATCAGCAGCAGGGCTGCTCATAAGCAGTTGCCAACACTTCCTGTGCTTCCCGCTCCCAGCATTATGCTCTGGTAGTATTTGTCTGAACCTTTAACTTGTGGTATTCCCAGATACCTCTCCAGTCGGCTTTTAGCTCCAGAACCTGTGCCCAGTCCTTTCTGTCCCTGACACATGCTAACTGCTGTGCACTTGCTAAGCGTTTACCTCAGACAACTTGGACCTGAGATAGTAAACTGAAAATACATCAAATGAAACACCTTTCATTTGTGGTCAGTAGCTTTCTGAACATGTCACTTTGGGAAAGACTTTGAGAGTGATTTTGTCTGTACTCCTACCCCCATGCCACTTTATTAGGGCTCTGGTTGACTTAGTGGGACAAAAAAGGATGAGGAGTGGAATATGAAAACTAAAAAGTCAACCCCTCCCCAAAAGTATTCAGTTACAAAAATATTAAAAGTATTTTTCAGCCTCCTTTCATTTAAAAACCAAGCTAGTTAGTGGTCAAGGTCCGAACAAACTTAAGGGTGGATTGTTCAAAATATGTATGTTTGAATCTAGTTATTCCTTAATTCTGACAGTTACACATCGATGTTTAGTTTCTGCAAGCAGACTTCTCTCCCCACTGCGGTGTATCTTCGTGGTGTTTATTTTTTTAAGTTCTGTAGCAAAATGTAAAATAACGCTTGTTATAGCAATAAGCAAGTTCTGTCCTCTTACTAGAGAGCAAGTGGCTGCAGACAAGGAGAGCTTTTCTTCAATATTTTTGTTAGAAGAAAAGAGGAATTAACTGGCAGCTAGCATAAGATTTTGTTCTCATATTTTCCAGTCTAAAGTAACTGGCAACAATTCTTCTTGCTCCGTATCATCTGTTTTCTGGCCTTGATGACTATATAAGGCAACACTGCCTAAATTAATAGTTCCGAACATACTTGTTTAATGAGTTTACCAGTCTTGCATTTGTGAGTAATGCATGAAGTTTTTGATGCTGCAAGAGTTCTTATTCTGTATGAAACTTTTAAAATACTGTATTTTGTTGTGAAGAAGGTACTAAATGTTTCATCAGCTTATAAAATATGTCCAAATATGAAAGAGATTTCAAGAGAGAGAAATATATGCATTCTAGTGTTTTGAAGTTGTCTTTTAAATCTCTGAGCTTCAATGCTAGACAGAAGTTAGTACTGTGTAAGTAGTCAGGATTTATATTTAGCATATGTTCTGCTTCTCTAAGGGTAGTTATCTTATACTTTTAGAACAAAATATCGCATAACTGTTTTGATTTTTGCTTCAGTTACAAAGTGTATATGGCTTATAGCTGTACTGCAAATTGGTAATTTTCAAAAGCTTGTTCAGTGGCATACTTAATATTGATGGTGTGTCCTAACCCAACCCTTTTCTCTTAAAAAAGCACAACCACAACCAAACAACAAACCCAAAGCAACAGAACAGACACATGAAAATACCAATATTATTGTTCTAAAAAAACCAATAGCTGGATGTCCTCCAGGAAAAGTGGGCAACTCTTCCAAAGCTCTCATTTTTATATTCACGCTTTAGCCTTCCACTTGCTGACTTGAGCACTGCTCTCCCTCTACTCACTTTACAGATTGGGTCTGTCCTGTAGTTTTTGATTTGTTTATTATTGGTTTAGTTTCATTTAATATTGGCTGCCTTTGGAAAATACAGTGCTGGATGTCATTTTCAAAATTATCAGTGCTGATGAAAATCACTCAAAAGGAATGCTTGTACCAAAAACGTTCCCTAGTGAAATGGCTGGGGAAAAAAAAAGAGTATTTATGTAGAATGCAGAAGTATGTTCTCTTGATTTGCTTTTAGTTGATCAAAAATGCCTTCATACCATATGAGACTGCCAGTATCTTTGCTTCAAAACTTTTAAAGGGGTTCATGGAAAGCTTGGATAAATTCTGAAGCATAGGTACTGCTATAATAATGTTTGTTAAGAATTAGTCTTGTTGCTTATAAAGTCAAAGTGATTTGCACAGTTACTTTGTATACATATAATTTGCTATAACTTCTGTTATTTTTTATTTTGATAGTTTATGGAAAGCTTTAAGGGCTATCATGGTTGGTGGTTGCACAATACCATATCTTCTCTCCCTGTGCCCTCCCACTGAGTGGTGTTGTCTCTCCTATACTGGTGTTGAAACTTCTGCTCCTGAAGGAAGCTGGTTAAGGGACATAAGCTGGCAGAATATTAAACACAAGAAGAAGTGACTGGTTTCCTGTCCTTCAGATGTATTTTAGCAACTTGAGCTGGCTTACTAAGGAGTCAGGGGAGTGTCAGTGCAAGTGTGAGGGTGTGAACAGACAGGCAGGGCTGGCTGGTGGAAGGGCAGAAAGCAGCAGAAAGTAGAGGGAATCCTCTTGAACTGTAGCTTTGAGTAGTTGACGCTATGGGGAATAGCAAGGTGCGCTGGATTTTTGTAAGACCCAACTGTGATCCTTCTTCTGGTCACCTTAACTCAAAAACTTGCCTGCTCTCTCTCTTACTCCCACAACTAATACATTTTATCTCTGTAGCAATTGTCACACTTAAATCTTTAGACAGCTATCGCTGATAAATTTACTACTGTTAAACACAGTTCCTGTGCAGAGGTATGCTGTGTTTCCTATAGCAGTGATGAAAAATGATGTGATTTGTACTGCTGTGGAATTGTACAGTCAAGCCTTGTTTGCGAGGCTGAGTTTATTACATGTTTACTGGGGAAATACACTGGATAACGTTACTTATTAAATTACTATAATAATGTTAGCACTTTAGCATTGCAATGGTAATGGGCTACGCTCTACTAGCAGACAAGTTGTACTATATTTCTGCATGACCATTCACAAGTAACAGAACAGAGCATGTTAGTCTCCTATATAATAAATTTCTGAGAAGAAACACAACTTATCCCATGGAATTCTGTCATCATGCCCTGTAGCAGACCTTAAATTTGTCCTGCAGAAATCATACTTTCATAACTCAATTAGCAGGAAGTTGTTCATCAGCATTTTAAAATACTTTGTGGCTTCTTTTCTGAGAATTAGTAGTGCTTATGGCAGCCAAATTGAGCCGCAAGGTTGGCAGTGTTCAGAGGCTGCCTTTTGTGCTGCTGTGAACTTCAGTAAAGGCCCTGTATATCCTACATTCCAGTACATTCTTTTCCTTTCGTAAAGGCATGTAGGGTATCGAGAACACCAAATATGTAAAAATGCTCATCGTTTTTTAGCCTACCTTTTCTTACAGGCTGCAGGGATATATAAGGTTTTTTTAAACTCGTTTCAAGCTACCACAGAAGAAATCACAAAAGAATAAATTGTGAATATCATAAAAATTATTTTTGGTGCAGAACTGAAGGCAGTAGTCAGTCACGCTTGCATGCCATACAACCAGTATAATTCCATGACTGAAGAAATTAGAAGAAATGAACTGAGCTGTTACTGTCTCTGATCAGAAGAGTAAAAGCTCAGTTACGTGATTAACTTTTAATAATGCCTCCTACTTGTCTATTACCTTCAGTGGTGTGTTGTACCAGGAAGTTTTAAAGGATCACTGCTTGCTGGACTTGTTTTTTTTCTATTGCACATAATAATAAATGGAAGCGTAAATTGCATCCTTACAATATTCTGTTTCTTGCATTCTAACACCAGGTGAATAAGTCTGTCCTATCAATTCTGTCTAATTTGTATTCCTTATTTTTCCTTAGTTAAAATACCAACTTCACAGGCTTTTGATCTTCACAGAGATTTATGAAGATTGTTCTATTACTGTTTGTTTAAACATATATGAACATTAGAATTATTCTTGTCTCTGCTGCTTATGCATCCTGACACTTGTTCTGTGTTGCATCTAACTTACTCAGGGATTTATCAAATTCATTAAGGTAGTAACAGATTGAAGTAGAGCTTTGTGTTTCCTGTGACATCTGCATGGCTATTTCCCTAACAGTGAATTTGAATAATATATGTTTATTCATTTGCATTATTTTGCTTTATCAACACTAAAATAAACACCTTGCATATTATATGCTCTTGACCTTTTTCATGGTCTCCTGAAATAGGAAAAGCAGTGTCATAATTAGCAAATTACTTTGTTTTGTTTTCCAGTTCTCTTTAACAGCACTTTTCCAGGTGATTAATAAGCATTACACATAACCAACTCTCTCCATCTCTTACATAGGAAGAATATATGGGAACTTCCCATTTCTCTTTTCTACAAGCTTTCTCTAGAATACGCTTTGGAAACTTTCCACTTTTCATGATGCTTCTGCCACTGTGTTATGCAAGTGAATTCCAATGTTGATGGGTTTGAGGGCTTTTTTTTTAAGCATATTTGACAAATACTCAAATAATATGAATAAAAGATATAAGGAAAGAAGGAAATAGCTAACACAGGAAAGCTCAATAAATATTTAAATATTTAGAAGTCATAGCTTATGCTGGGATTTCTACCATATAACATGATATACAATATGATTCTACATTATACGTGGTCTTGGTAGAACGTTTGATAAATTCCAAAATTACTCTGTGATGAGACCTTAAGTCAGCCAGGGTTTTGAGGTACCCCAAAACACTTTTAATCACTGGGTTTTCTTGTGGTTTAACCTGGCAGGCAGCTGAACACTACACAGCCGCTCTCTCACCTCCCCTACTTCCCCCCTCAGTGGGATGGGGCAAAGAAAAGGAAAAAAAGTAAAACCCATGGGTTGAGATAAAGACAGTTTAATAAAACAGTAGAGGAAAAGAGTAATAATAATAATAATAGAATATACAAAACAAGTGATGCATAATGCAATTGCTCACCACCCACTGACCAATGCCCAGCCCATCCCCAACAGTGATTGCTCTCGCCCTGGCCACCTCCACCCACTTTATATATTGAGCATGATGTCCTATTGTATGGAATAGCCCTCTGGGCCAGTTGGGGTCAGCTGTGCTGGCTGTCCCCCTTCCCAGCATCTTGTGCACCTGGCAGAGCATGGGAAGCTGAAAAAGGTCCTTGACTAGTCTAGGTACCACTTATCATCAACTAAACCATCAGGATGTTATCAACATTCTTCTCATACTAAATCCAAAACACAGCACTATGCCAGCTGCTAGGAAGAAAATTAACTCTATCCCAGCAGAAACCAGGACAGTATCCACTCCTTACTCTGTACCATCTATGTCATGTCCAGGTCCTACCTTTGCTAATACATTCCAATTAATCACCACCACCACTGTCTTTTGATATATACACACAGATATCGTTCCCTTAGTCTATGGGCCATCCCTATGAAATGTTTGTTGAGTTCATTTAGTCCATGACTTAGGCTCCATCTGTCATAACGGTCCTTCAGGGCAGGAGAGGTGGTGTGTGGTGTCAGATCGCATCATTGCACGCTGAATCCAGTTCTGGTTCCATTACCACTGCTGTACTTGCTCAGTTTCATGAAAATTCATTCTTCATTAATCTGGGTGATTCTTGCTGTAATGCTGTTGATACGACATACAGCAATCATAAAAGTAATGACATACAGTATTATACAGCAATTAATATCAGTTCATTGGCTGTTCTCACCCAAAATCAAATCCCCTTGAGGTACATACCGGATTTCCCTATCCTTCTGCATCACCCATCAAGTGGAGCCAGGTCCTTGAGCTAAAGCAGTCACGTGAATGGGTTTGCCTTTGCCTGAGGCAGGAATAACCCAGACTGTCTTCCTCAGCGTATTTTTTATATGCACTACAGGGACTTAATCCCCTTCTACAGTACTTAAGAGTTTTGACTGGGCAGGGCCAGCTCAATTGGCAGATCCCCTAGTGTTGACTAACCAGGTGGCTTTTGCTAAATGTGTATCCCAATGTTTGAATGTCCCACCATGCATTGCTCTCAATGTAGTCTTAAACAGTCTTTTACATCATTTAATTTTCCCAGATGCTGGTGCATGATAGGGGATGTGATATACCCACTCAATGCCATGCTTTTTGGCCTAGGTGTTTTGTAAAGGAGTCCCATTGTCTGTCTTGATTCTTTCTGGGGTGCTACGTTGCCATAGGACTTGCTTTTCAAGGTCCAGGATAGTGTTCTGAGTGGTGGTGTGGGGCATGGGATATGTTTCCAGCCGTCTGGTGGTTGCTTCCACCGTGGTGAGCACACAGCCCTTGCCTTGTTGGGTTTGTGGGAGCGTGATATAATCAATCTACCAGGCATCTCCATATTTATATTTCAGCCATCGTTCTCCATACCGGAGAGGCTTTAACCACTTGTCTTTCTTGATTGCAGTGCACATTTCACATTCATGAATAACCTGTGCAATAGTGTTCATGGTCAAGTCCATCCCTTGATCATCAGCCCATCTGTATGTTGCATCTCTTCCTTAACGGCCTGAGGTGTCATGGGCCCACTGAGCTATAAATATTCACCCTTGTTGCCAGTCCAGATCCACCTGAGCCACTTCAGTCTTAGCAGCCTGATCCACCTGCTGGTTATTTTGATGTTCCTCAGTGGCCCGACTCTTGGGTACATGAGCATCTACATGATGCACTTTTACAAGCAGGTTCTCTACCCGGGCAGCAATATCTTGCCACAATGTGGCAGCCCACTCTCCCCGGGCAGCAATATCTTGCCACAATGTGGCAGCCCAGATGGGTTTGCCTCTGTGCTGCCAGTTGCTCTGCTTCCGTTGCTGTAACCACCCCCACAGGGCATTTGCCACCACCCATGAGTCAGTATAGAGATAAAGTACTGGCTGTTTTTCTCTTTCAGCAATATCTAAAGCCAGCTGGATGGCTTTCACCTCTGCAAACTGACTCGATTCACCTTCTCCTTCAGCATTTTCTGCAACTTGTCATGTAGGACTCCATACAGCAGCTTTCCACCTCCAATGCTTTCCCACAATACAACAGGATCCATCAGTGAGCAGGGCATATTGCTTGTCATTTTCTGGCAGTTTATTATACAGTGGGGCCTCTTCAGCACGTCACCTCCTCCTCTGGCGATACTCTGAAATTTTTGCCTTCTAGCCAGTCCATGATCACTTCCAGGATTCCTGGGTGATTGGGGTTTCCTATTTGAGTCTGTTACATGATTAGTGCAACCCGCTTACTCCACGTAGCATGAGTTGCATGATGTGTCCGGGGACCCTCCCTTTCTAAACAAGTTTTCGCTTCCAAGTCTTCTTCCTGTGTATAGGGGCGACTGGTACTGGTATGGGTTGGTTCCCTGGTTCAGCTGCAGTGCCTGTGGCTGGGGTTGGAGTAGCCGCAGTGCCTATGGCCTTGTCGTTGGACCCAGAGACCTTCTCTTCCACTTGCAGGTATTGAATAGTGTTGAACAGGGCTCAGTAGGCATGGGCCAGGACCTAGCACATTGCAGTGATTTGTGTCTCCCTAAAATTTCCAGGGTGACAGCATACTTCTTCCAAATATTCTACTAATTTTTCAGGATTCTGCGCTTATTCAGGGGTGAAGTTCCAAGACACTAGAGGTGCCCACTGTCCGAGGCATTTGCACATGCTACCCCAAACACTCTGCCATTCATAACTACCAGCCCTGGGGCAGATCTCTGGATGGTATTCTTATATTGCTTACTAACCTTGGACAAAACTGAAACAATATTCCAAACAAATACCAGTAGATATATCTTAACTATCTGAGGATGTTAAAGGTACTGAAAAGTTATTGTAATGAAGGGGGAAACATCATACAAGAAGGTAGTGACAGTGCCATTCTGTATTTCCTCCACAAAAAACTTCTCAGACGAAGATGTATAATTGCTAATTTTCTCCGCGAGATGGTACCCAAAGTACAGTAAAGACTCCGGTATGAAACCCAAATACCGGATAAAGCTCAAGGTCAGTGTTTTAGTAACAAGTCTCCCAAGCAAAAGATTGCTAATCACTGCAGAGCACAGCCAACTGCAAAAATCAACACCAACTTTTAACATGTACAGCAAAAAAAGGAGCATGGTGCAGGTCAGATAAACCAAGATTGAGAAGAGATGAATCAATACTACGAGCCACAACTGTTAAAAGATATAAATTCCTTAATAAGCTCTGGATGATCTATCATTATCTCAAACCCTTCGAGCCCCATGTTGGGCACCAAAAAGGACTGTCGTGGTTTAACCTGGCAGGCAGCTGAACACCACACAGCCACTTGCTCACTCCCTCCCCCCGCCCTCAGTGGGATGGGGGAGAGAATTGGAAAAAAAAGGTAAAACCCATGGCTTGGGATAAAGGCAGTTTAATAAAACAGTAGAGTAAAAGAGTAATAATAATAATAACAATAACAGAATACACAAAACAAGTTGATGCACAGTGCAATTGCTCACTACCCACTGATTGATGCCCAGCCTGTCCCTGAGCAGCTATTGCTGTCCCCCAGCCACCTCCCCCAGTTTATATGATGAGCATGACGTGATAAGATAAGAAATACCCCTTTGGGCCCGTTGGGGTCAGCTGTTCTGGATGTGCCCTGTCCCAGCTTCTTGTGCATCTGGCAGAGCAAGGGAAGCTGAAAAAAAAAGTCCTTGACTACTCCAGGCACTAAATCCAGACCACAGCACTATGCCAGCTACTAGGAAGAAAATTAACTCTATCCCAGACAAAACCAGGAGAAACACAAAAATGGTAGGGTAGGTTTTAAAACAGATCTCAACTCTAATGTTTGAGTCGAAGTAAACTAGTAAAGTTTGAAAACTAGTTTTGAATGTTTTTCCATGTGGGGTCCTTGCTCCCTTGCAAGAAAGGCTAAGGGAAGGCGTTCCATCCGTGCCCTTGCTGCATTGCTGCTTGCACTGTGTCCCCCTCACTCTAACCGCTGCTCTGCTCGTAGGTTCAGCTGCTCTCAGGAGAGGTGTATTTCTGGCTCTTAACTAGATGGTGCCCCAATCAGACATCCAGTAGCCTAGTACGGAGCAGCTAGCAGCCTTTCTTATCTTCATTTCCCCCGCCTACTGTGGACAGCTTCAGTTTGAACTCATCATATTAGTAGTCCTTTGTGCGTGTTAGTAGTTCCAAACTTTATTTAACTGTGGGTCTGCCTCATCAGATCACAGCCCTTTTGCTACCTTTATCTCTGGCTCAGGGCCTAAACCAACAAGCCTAGGACAGCCCATGAGCACGAGCTTTGGACCAAGTCCATATATAAATGTAGATGTGTTTTGTTAGTGGAATAGCAGGTGCAATAACAGAGTCACTGTACCCTATGAGTGCAAAGATGTCTGGTCAAGTTTTAGCTATTAAAAATGTTGGACAATCACTGGTTCCCCAAATAAAAATTTTATGTTCCTTTCCTCCACCTTACAGAAGAAAGTACTTTCAGGGGTAAGAAGGATTTGTGTCTTGGTGTGAGTACACTGTAGCATGTGTTGCATTAGTTCTTAGTACAGAGCCTTGGTAAGACACAAATTTCTTGGTTTTCAGGGAGGAAACATAGTTTGCTTTCACTGGTCTGAGCAGTGGAAGAACTGAAAGAGCTTTGAGTAACATGACACATGTACTGCTTCATTGGAAAGTGTAACTGGTGTCTGAAATCTCGCTCTAGCCCAGGGAGCTGCCTGTTAACAGTCTGTGCAAGGCACGTCACCTCTCTCGGTTGCAACGTGTCATGGAAAGACACCACATCGTTTCTGGCTCCTGGCAGAGTTTCACTCAGTGACAAATCCTGAACACAGTCTTTCCAGTGGCCTGTCAGTTCTGCCACAGAGAACCAGCTGGCATTCCCTACATTTAGCCAAACTAAGAGAATTATGCATTGCTCAAGCTGGTGACAGAGAAGGAAATCATATTGTTGAGCTATTTTGGAGATTTATAGGCCAAAACTTTTTTTAAAGTATGGAATTTTTTATATTCGGTGCTTCAAATGATGATTCATCAACTGGCAGTCTTTTGCTTCCTCCCTTTTTCTCCATAGGGCTCTTCAGTTTGACAAGGTGGTGGCATTGCTTTAACTTACTGTCAGAACCACAGGTTAGGGGATCTTTCTCCTCTCTAGCAAGTCACGATACGGTAATGCCCAAAATGTAGAATGAAAATCCTTGTTGTTTGACTGGACTGTGACTGAAAGGGCTCCCTCTTGAGTATCAAGCAATGCATAGATCTGACTGTTTTCTTCTCTCTCTCCTGTGAGTTTGTCTGCTGTCAGTGCTGTTTCCATACTACTGCAAGTATAAGCCTTTTTGCCTGAACTTGGTGGTGCTTTTTGGAAAACTCGTCTTTTCTTACGTTACAAAGGGGCATCTTAATGCTGGAGTCTGATCAAGTTTGGAAGCCAAAAGTACAGACTGGAAACAACCTTACTGAGAGGAATGTGGGAGGTGGGGTGGAAGAACACCAAACCCTAAAAAAACATGAAAAGAAAAAAGCATCTGTCACTAATATATGTAGAGTAAGATTAGAGAGTGTGTGCTACTGCAGTGATACCAGCGTGCTTCATTTGTGCTGGGCTCTTCTGGTAGAACTAGAAAGGAAGCACTGTGGTGGGCAAATCAGCAAATCTTGTCTGCAAGGAGAACTTACCTTCAAAGCTCAAGTAGTTAAAGCTTGATTTATGCCAGGAGTTTGAAGGCTCATATTCCTTCCAAAACATTTCATGGCTTAAGATTTATTTGCAAAGCTCTTCTAATAATCCTATAAAGTGCTTAGCCTTAGTAATGTGTTTTTTTTTTTTAATTTCTTAGCTCCAACTTTGAATGGAAAAGGATTTGTCTTGAGCATTTCTGAAATTGACCTCTCTCTTTGTAATTATTCCTGTACAATAGGTGGATGAATAGAAGTTTCTGATATGATGTATACTATTTGCATTTCTTGTCTAAAAGGCCACTCTTAATAGCACTATCTTTTTCAGTTTCTTTGTATAATTATTTATCACATGCTTCACAGTCTAAGGATTGATGACAGAATGAATTGGTAGCTTTGGTTTCGAGAAGAGGTGCGTAATAATCAAAGTATTGATAGTGAGGTTGTACCATAGGCACTGTATGTGTTTCATATACTGTGTTGCAACCTTTTGAAATATTTTTTGGTCACAGAAATTGAAAATCTTTCCATTCTCAGTGGTATCTCACAGGTTGTTCTTTGTTTTGTTTTGGGTTGTGGCAGTTAATGCAGAAACCACTATGATATATGTTGCAGTCTAGTGCAGGAGATGTTTCTCAATGCTGAATTTCAACATGCATTATGTTGCTCAATTCATTTAATTCGGTTCAGTCTATTTAGGAGAATGCACTGTCATGTTAACTGCTGTATGCAGTACACTAAACAAAGCATGAGAAAATCAGAAGGAAATGGAAATATTTTCTCAATTTCTATTTATGCTGAAAACATCAGTATGTAAAACTGTTAAATATGGGATGCGGGTATGAACACCTTAGGACCATTTTTTTTAGGTATTTATGGTGTGTATTTGCCTTCTAATTTGCCCATGAATAATGAAAAAGGGAATAAATCATGTAATAAACTGCGTTCTTCCTCTTAAAACAGTATAAAATTACTTCTGCCAGAGCCTTGGTAGCCTACATAGATTTTTAGTGTGATGTAATGTAATGTCAAAACTTGTGATTAGAACATGAGAACCAGCCTGAAAGCACAAATTGTGGTTATTCTTACCAGCTACTACCAAGCTACTTGTATGTTCTGTTACTTCAACATTTGTGTGTTTGCAGGATTGAGGAGGGAGTACAAACCCAAAGTTATTCATGCTAAGTTGGACTTTTCATCCTGGTTTAATTACTCATTTCTTAACTTTTTTTCAGGTGAGCATGAGATTTGAGAACATATACTAATAATTTGCACTATCAATTTTCAAAGAAGAACACACCAAAATTGTCTTCAATTTTCATAAATATCAATGTTCTGTGTGTTCTGGCTCATAATTTGTTATTGTTGAACTGTACAAGTAAAACGTATCTATGTAAAATAACCCATTTTCCAACAAATATTATTTCTAACAGCTTTTCTTTGCATTTGGAAATTAAAAACCTGATAGCTTTAAATTGATATTCATGTAGAAAAGAAATCATAATGCCTTTAAAAAACCTCTCACCACCAAGATGTTCAGTGTACTGTATGAGTTTTAGGTAAGATCTCATCCACTTCTGGAAGGCATTACTGCCACTTAGCCTTGCTAGTGTTCTGTAAATAGATGTGCCTTAGCAAACCGAGCCTCCCACCTACCTGAAGAGGATCTTTATCAATCCAGTTGTTAACTGTGCATTCCCTCCCTGAAAATGTTAATTGCAAACCTGTTTTCCTGATGTCTGTGTTCACCTCTCCTGTGCAACTTCTTGTAAGCACTTGGCTGACAGCCTGATCTGTAATTGATGGAGGCATTGTATGTTAATGCAAGATAAATTTGGAAGAAGAAAAGCAGAGGTTTTGTGTTAACATCGGCTCTTGAGCAAACTGGACAAGTGGTTTTAACCTCCTTTTTGTCTGTTGAAAATGAGCCTGATAACCTAAGTCTCTCAAAAGCATTTTCTAAAACTCGGTGTTTTCAGAAGTATAGGACATTTTCACATGTACTAGATGAACTTCCAGTATGTTTATTAGAATTTGGATACATAGTCAATTAACAGTGTGGTAAGTGATGATGTGAATTCCACAGTACATCAATTCCTCCATGTTATGTGCTCAAGTATGTACTTTTTCCTGTATAAGGTAGGTTAGCCTTTTCTTGCTTAAATAATCCTCCTAGTACTTTAATGGAAAGTGGGCAAAACTAGTTTTAAATGAGATGTCTTTTTAAAAAGACTACAAAATAGTACTGGAGCCAATGATACCTTCATGCTTTCACCAGAAGAATGATGAAAGTCCCCAGTCTCTGGACTGGCCTCTGTACAATCTGTACATCTACTAATGATAGCGTTTTTCACTTTAGATTCCGACAGTCTGGTTTTAGATGTGACAGATGTATGTGAACAAGTAGATGGCTTAGGCTGAATTTAGTTACCCTCACACATGCATCTAGTGTGATTCTCTGTAGAGGTGGGGACACCTGAAACAGGACCTCTGACCTTCTGGAGACACGGCAGGATGGGATTCTGCCATGAGGGTGAAAGCTGGAAGTTTTCTGGCAGAAGGAAGATGACTCCTACCCCACCTGCAGATTTGCAACTATGGAACAGATTGTATGGGCCAGTGTAGCAGAGGAGGGCCTGGGAGCATCTGAGCCAGCAGAGCCTGAGCTACACTGAAGCACCAGGGGGAAGTGGCGTGTGATAGTACTGAGCAACTCCCGGCTGCTGGGGACAGAGGACCCCGCCTGCCATCTCAGGAGGTTTGCTGCTTGCAGGCTGAGGATGTTGTCGACTGTGAAAGGTTGTCTGTCCCTCAGACTGTTGCCCACTGCTGCTCTTCCATGCGGGCACCAACACCACTTCCAGGGGAGATGTAGAAAACATCAAGTGTGTCTGCATGGCTCTGGGGATGATTCAAGGGCACGGGGGCCCAAGCAGTGACCTCAGTCCTGCTGGTAAGGGAGAAGGGACAAGAAAGGAGCCTGTAATGGTTTTATGGATAGTGAAAAAAACTGAGTGAAGAAGTACAGAGCCTCCATTCAGACTGGCAAAGATAGTTCTTTGCATGTGTCTTCTGACAGAAAGGTGTATATTCCTATTTCAGAACCTATCTCATAAAATTAACTCTATCCCAGGTGATACCAGGACATTATCTGAATAATTTGTACACAACACCGACTAAATGATGAATGCAATGGTAAAATGTGAGACAATGCTATAGACACGAGCATCTTCAGAAACCTTTTCAAATGAGTTCATTTTTCCCTTAATGTCATGTACATCACACTTGATTTCTGCATAAGTAAAGATTTCTGTCGACTAGGAAATTGAAAACTTACAGCCAGGCTTTGGTTTCCATTGCATAAAATACCCAAAGCATTTTTATATGAGATGGGTTCTGAAATGTATGAAATGGATGGATAAAGGGAATACTCTGTTATTGTCAAGGGGAAAAGGGAGGATGCAAAGGCATAATTAAATACAATACAAATATAATAAAATATGTACAACTGGCAGAAATTTATTGTTTACTGCATTTTAACTTGCACAATATAAAACTATGTGAAGTAAGAAAATGAATAGAGGTAAACCATGAAGTTTAGCTGTCATTCTGAGGGCTCTTTTCTTCTGTCTGATGCTGTAGTGACAGAATGAGAAATTGTTTTGACTTTCACTCATTCTCTCAAGAGTCTGGGAAACATGAATATCCTGAAGAGTTTAGAAAATTGCATTTAGAAGAAGCAAACATAAACTGTAATGATCTGTATAAATGTATCATTATTTTGTTCTAAGTGTGTTGGTTTCTAAATGTTGAAATATGGCAGATCTCCACTGGGTTCCTTTTAATTGATGGAGGTAGAGAGAAAGCTTCTTTGAACCATCCAGTGAAGTTTAAGTTAGATGCCCGTGTTAGTGGAGTCCCTATTTCTGTTTCTTCCCTAACTATATAGCAATACAGGAGTGTAACACAATAAAAGGAGGCTAAGGAAAATCTTACAGCAATTTCCTGAATGGATATCAGCAGGGCAAGTGCTAAATTTTAAGCGTTCTATTGAAGTCTGTAGGTTTATTCACCCTTCTCAGTGGCACAGTTAGGAAGACACTAATCTTATTCCCTGGGTGGGAGCAAATGTTTGTATTCTGTTACAGTATGTTCACAGACTTACAGAATAGTGGAGGTTGGCAGGGACCTCTGGAAGTCATCTGGTCCAGCCCCTCTGCTTAAGCGGGGCCACCTAGAGCTGGTTGCTCAGGACTATGTCCAGATGGCTTTTGAGTATCTCCAAGGATGGAGACTCCAGAACCCCTCTGGGTAAACTGCTCCAACACTCAGTCACCCTCACAGTAAAAAAAGTGTTTCCTGATATTCAGAGGGAACCTTCTGTGTTTCAGTTTGTGCCCATTGCCTCTGGTCCTGTCACTGAGCCTGGCTCTTGCTTTTTTGCACCTTCCTTTCAGGAATTTACAGATATTAGTAAGATCCTCCCCGAGCCTTCTCTTCTCCAGACAAAACAGCCCCAGCTCTATCAGCCTTTCCTCATAGGACAGATGCTCCAGTCCCTTAATCATCTTCATGACCCTTTGTTGGACTGTCTCCAGTATGTCCATGTGCTGAGGAGCACAGAACTGGACCCAGCACCCAGGCGTGGCCTCACCAGTGCTGAGTAGAGGGGAAGGATCACCTCCCTCAGCCGGCTGGCAATGCTTTGCCTAATGCAGTCCAGGGTAGCATTAGCCTTCTCTGTGGCAAGGGCATGTTGCTGGCTTGTGTAGGTTCTTGCAGTACATCCCATGATACGTCTTGCCTTTTCTTTTGGAATATTCAGTACTAAATCTTACTACCTTTTCCGTTGAAGAAAGGATAATGATTTTTTTGTGCTTAATTGTTTGTTGATTCATAGATAACATTGTTGAAATGTTTGGCCACCATTACAAAAGTATATTAAGTAACAGTGGTCCTTATGTAAGTGTATTCTGTGTTATCTTTAGTCAAAGTATTCACAGAGGAAATCACTAATTAAACTATTAATAGATCCTTTATGAAGAATGGGATGTGCTGGGTTTTTTTTAATAGAAAATGAATGTAGGGTGATTCTTGCCTCTTTGTGGAAGGATGCAACATAGGTTCTTGTAGAGATTTGTTGTTTTGTTTCAGCATTTAACTGAACTACCACAATCACTTAACTGAGGAATCTCAAAATCTTTTAAACTTTTTTTATGGAGTTATCCTTAGATTGTGGGTTAGTTGGATTTGGAAGCATGGTGGTAGTTGGGTGGGTTTGGATTTGTTTGTTGCTTATATTCAGTTAACTTCTATGCAGTTAATGGAAAGCTTTTACTGAGAAAGGAGGGGGTAAGGAAACTCAGTTCTGTTAGTCTTGTTATCTAGAATGAGATTATAGGATTGAAAAGGACATTAGAAATTAATTGTTAATGCCAGCAGCAGAATCCTGAAACAGAATAATGTACCTTTATAGCATTTGTATGTCTAATATTCTGTAAAGATTTTCAGTGAAGGAAGTATATATAATCTAGCAACGAGTTATCCCTATTCATTATTTTGAGGATTTTTCCCACTTTGATACCTAATCCTGTTGATACCTTTCTTCTTCACTGCATAAGTGGTAAAATGAATTTGTCTCTTTGTCATTGAAAACAGCCGCCTCTGTGTTTGCAAGTTGTTGTCATGTCCTCCTTTCACTTTCTTAATGCCAATCCTTCATTCTTTCCTTTGGTCATGTCTTCTGGATCTCTTGTTTTCCTGATCTCAAATGGGATTCTTCATCAGCTTATTATACTTTGCAAATTCATATTGGTGACTGTTCACCTATAACAGTTCTATGGTGAATATTAAAATATTTCTCCAGAGAATACGGCAGCATTTCATTATTTGATGTTGGTTGTATGTAGTAGATACTTGTACATGTATATCATGTGTATATATTATGTGCATGTGTGTATTTATGTGTGGAAGGGTGGGTAAGAGGATTGTGAGTTGTTTTCATAACTCTGTTTTAAAAACCGTGGCTAAAAATTATTTAGTGTGGAAGAGGTTTTGGGTTTCTGTTGAAGAAAATCCTGGAAACTGGTTATTAACCCTCCACTGATCAGAATCTACAGTGATCAGGTTTATTTTTTTCAGTGTTGTGAATTCTAAGTTGCTTTTCTTTTTTTCTTTTTTTCTGTCTCTCTTCTCTGTAATTCACAGCTTTTGGAAATTAACTGGACTGGACTGACCAATCTTCTGGATGTTCCAGGACTGAAGTGAGTATATGCAAAGCAGTGTTTGATATTCCTCCACCCCAATAAACTCCAGAAAATGTAAATCAGCTAAATGATTTTACGTTAAATGAATCTGAGCAGTTACCTCTTAATTTAGATTTTGCTCAGTAGGCAGAAGGTAGTGATTTCACTCCAAATGAAAGTACATCAGAAGTATATCTAGTGGGTCTTGTTATACACATTTTGAAAAGATAATTTGTAATCTGCTTTTTTTAGTGTTCACAGCCTTTCCAGGTTTAAGAATCTTGTGACTTTCCTATCTGACATCTTCTAGGACAGCAGAAAGACAAAGTTGCTTGTGTAAAGGTAGTTAGAAATATCTTAAGACAGTAATCAAATGAAATAAACTTTCTAATCTCTTCAAGTACTTACTTGTAAAGTTTTCAGTTTATTATGTGAAGATCAAATGGAATAGCAAAAATATTGACCATATATAGCTAGAAAAAATGCTTGTCTTATTCAGAGCCTTTCAAAATAGTACATGATGAAACTGGAAATTAAAAAGCAGAAGCAGAGGTGATAACCAAGCTATTTTCAATCATTGCAATCCTGATAAGGTTAAATCCATGAATATATTTATAATTATCAAGTTGTAATAGCTACCCGGGGGCTTTTTAATACTGAGACAATGGCTAAGGGGATAATGGTAGATCTGATACACACTTGGATTTTCTGACTGGTCCTTTTATTGGATCCCATACTCTCAAGAGCTGGCTGACTCCAGAATTATTTTTTATTGTTTAAAAACAAGAGTTTCAATTTAGGTATTAAATTAATCCTTTACTGCTCAGTTGCATGACTGAAATGGTTTTTGCTTTCCTTAGACATGTGAAGCCCTTGCATGGAATCCCAGTTGAACAGTTTGAAATTAGAACTTGCATTAAGTAGGTTAATGGCTGCAAAAATTGCTTTTGTTTCAAGCCTGCTTAAGGCTGCCTCTGAGGAAAGAGGTTTTCTTGATGAGTGAGAAAATGGCTTCCAAAATACAGCTCCTGAGTAATAGTTTGCTATTTTGATACAACGCTAATAAATTTACGTTTAGTACTTAAGCTTACTAGGCTCCTGAGATTCATACCGTGCTATGTGTTTGCTTGACTGCAAACACAAAACCTCAAATGTAAACAAAGTCTCGCTAAGTATCTCGAGTTTATGGTTTCCAGAGCAACCACGCTTGGCCACATAGCTATATACTGGTGCCATCTAGACGTGGTATAGTTTCTATAGTAACTGTAACTGAGGTGACTCATGCTCTGCCTTGCCAAAAGATTTCTTCAGTGCTGTATTTGTTTTTCTTATCTGTATAGATAGATTGTATATTTTGGTAGGACAGCTTGACATATTGTAGTTGTTATGAACAATGATGAACAAGAGGTTGCTGCCACCGCAGGTACCTTTCTCGTCCTACGGTTGTCTGCTGCACACTAAACTACTTATTTGTACTCTATTTGCAAATGTCTTCTGCTAACTGAATTTCTGCATTTGCTGCTGGAAGCTTCCCTGCCAGCTGTTAACAACTTCCATTGCTCTTTGTATATGATTCCACAAGGAGAAGGACGCAGAAGTAATTCATATTCCATCATTAGTACAGCTTACGGAGGAGTGGAATTAAAATCGCTTATGTGAGGAGGAGCCAGGCTGCGAGAACACTCAAGTGCTGTCAGGAGGAGATGTGGATGATGGGAAGATGAATTCTGTTATGGTTGCTTGAGATACAGTAAAAATACTCTGTGTAGTCAGAGATGTGCTGTCCCTGCAGAATGAGTAAAGACGATGCAGGAAAAATACATAGCTGCTTGTTCTGTCTCTAAAAATTAAGTAGAGCTAAATAGAGAGCAATACAACAGAGTAGGTAACTGCCAATTATTTTTCTGCAATGAAATTGAGCTTTTGAAGACATTTACTATAATAAAGTATCTGAAGCATTTCACACTTCTCTCATTTTTGTGAACTGAAAAAATGTAGAATCAATGACTGAGAGTTTTACAATCTTAAGAAGCTGTTTTATCAATGATGCCACAACATAAGGGTTTAAATTGATACATCTTTCTCTGTTGCTTGATCAGTGAATTGTCTCTTGTTTCCCATAGCTCAGACCTCTTTGTTTAAGTAATAAAATAAAAAGAGACTGTCATTTTTTCCCTTGTATTCATGAAACATACTTCCCAGATGGGAGCATCCCAGCTGGCTAATATTTGGTTAGATAAGTTGTAAACAGCTTGAAAGTGTCATGTTGTTTTAGAATTCACTTAATTCATTACTTAGTTACGATCTTCGGTATTCTTTTTCAGCTTCCTGTTTTTAAAGACAGAATATCTGCTGCCTCCTCTGAGTCTGGTTTCTCTGTGTAAACTTCTGTGAAATTCCATTAATGCTGGTTCATTTTTCATACTCATTTCTCAGATGTGTTAGTGAAATTCAGGCATTTCTGTTGGGATAAAATTGCGAGACTGACCGCTAGAATCACAGAGTTGAGGGCTGGTCCTAGCAGAAAGGATTGTGAATCCTCCACACCCCATCCTGGGCTCTTTTGTGCTTCAGGCTGTTTCTTTCTCTTATTTAAGGAGATCTACTGTAGCTCCATTTGAACATTAATCGATCTCTGAACCTCCTGCTAGTCTAGGATAGGTTTATTATAATATACATGATCTTATGTGATCTTAACTAAATCCTGGAGAGGAGCACGGTAGCCTTTCTTCCAAGGCATCTCTGGTACCATTGCCCCTCTTGCACTGCTCGTTTGCTTTCTCTGACCTAGGGCAGGTAGTTTTCTCCATTAATGGTCTGTTCTTAAGGCATGCACTTCACTGAGCGTAAAGGCAGAGCTTTCTCTTCTTGCCAGGTAGGGACGCAAAAGCATGAACAAAACAAACTTTTCTGGAGATTTGTCATCAGACTTCTTGTATTTTTGAAAAGAGTGATTGTTGCTTGTGTAGTTACCATCACCTCAGCTGTTCTGTTTTTATTTTTCCTTTTAACGTTAAGACTGTTTGAGACGTTTATCTTCAATTTTTAAGTCAACTCTAACAAAATAATGGGTTCTATTTTCTTGGCCCATTTTAGAGAAAGTTTAGCATACATGAGTTGAAAACTTGATGTTTAGCAAAACGGAACTGGAAAAGTTTGAAAAGCAACATGTGTTACAATGCCGACTAAAGGAAGCTACTTATTTTCAAATAACATAATTATCTTCTTGTAGTAGTTGTCTTAAGAATTACCAAAACTATAAATTTGTAGGGTTCAGTTTTCATGTAGAATGAAAATCTTGTAAATATGATTGGATAAACTCTTCAAGAAGGGAAGGGGAATGAAGACTCCGCTTTAGGACAGATGTGAATTAACTCACAGAAGTTGAGGGGAAACTTTTCCTCTGAGCATTTCCTCTTAACATCACCCACTGTCACTTCTTCCAGAGAATAAACAGAGGTCTGCATGGATGTGTCTGTTGATCTTGATGCAGCCTTGAGTTTCTTCTGTTCCTATTGTACTGGGTGCTATAAAAAGTCATCTATGTTCTATCATTTATCATAGTTCATCTGGATTTACAGTGGAAGTGGGCAGCCAAGGGGATGCAGGCTATAGAGGTTGCAAATCTCTGGCATGAAAGATCAATGTGAATTTGAAATGGGCCAGGTTGTATTTAATGGGTTAATTCTATTACCCATCTCTACCATAATATGGTTATTGCTCGCCATGAAGTTTTCTTCCCAAATGAAGATGTAATATATATTACATTTCGCTGCTGAGTCAGAGCTACTCCCAGCTGCAGATTCAGTTCAGAATGTCTCAAGCATTTTCATAATTTTCTCTCTGAACTTTTGTACATACCCCCAAAATCTTCCTGGATATTTGTCTTCCATGGTGAATTGCACCGTTCCAGTTCTGCCTTTTTGCCAGTGTAGTAACCAGTGGTGTTGGTCTGACAATGTACCAATTTGTTCAGACCCAAACTGGGTGAGCTCGTAGCTTAGGAAATCATCTTCTTTTCTGTGTTTGTGGAGGGGTATGGGGTATGGGTTTTTAAATGATTCATTACCAGTGCGATTGTACCGCCACTCCCTTTTTGCCAGAACAAAACCTGTTTTGCTCCCCTAGGCTATATTTACTCGGCCACGGGCGTATTTTCTTTGTGTTTCTGTTTTCAATGACAGTCCCCCCAGCTCAAGGGGACAACTGGTTTCATAACAATACGGGAATGGTTGGCCAAACTTTCCGGAGCAGTTAAATCATTATTGAAATACAAAAGTAGATTAACAGTTAACATCTGCTTGGTTATATGCAATGCATGCAAGAAAACTTATGCAACAGCCTGTTACCCTGGGTGGCTTTAAAAGGCGGGGATGAGGAAGGAACTTGGTGGTGGCAGGGGAATGAGACCTTTATAGTCATCTCTGTGGTTTCTGCTATTCCGAGTCAGCGGCTTCCACCTGGTGGCCATTTTCGCAAGAATCTTTTATTTTTAAAAAAAAGTGTTTCAAAATGAGATGTGTTTTCTACCCCCCCCCGCCCCCCAAAAAGGCAAATTTTTAGGTTGCTAAGCAGCAAAAAGAGTATATTAGTGTGACATAACATGTGTTTAATTCTCATGAAGTAACTGAGGGTTATTTTCTCCCAACAGTGGCTTATCAGATACAATAATATTGGACATAATATCCAACTACCTGGTCCTTCCAAACAGAATTACAGTCCCCCTTGTCAGTGAAGTGCAGATTGCTCAGTTGCGGTTTCCTATACCAAAGGTAAGCATGTTTCTGTTAATACTAATGATTTGGCATTTAGTTTTTTCTGTAGTAGTAACTCTTAAAGATATGCTTATTTGTGTGAATTTCTAAATATAGTTATTGCAGTAGTACAAGTTATCGTGGATCCAGTCACTTAAAATAGTTGATTTAATTTATCAATAATTTCTGTAGAGTTAATGTTTCATAATAACACCAACAAGGATTTTTTTGTTTTGCTTGAATCTTAACATATTACTTGTTAAAATATAGTTCAACTGTATAGACTAAAAATTAAGTAGCACATGTTTTATATTAGCACTGCAAACTATTGTTAGTGTTCTTCACTTGGAAGTTGTTACTACTTCTTTCTGCTCACTTCCAGTATTATCGCACTTCTTGATATCACTGGCACGTTTCTGATTGTTGGCGACAGTTTTTCTTTTCAGGAATCTCTTGAGTGCTAGGTCTGCTTTATATGTGGATCATCATTGATATCCCTCAATTTACAGTGTGTCCAAACTAAGTTTCATGTTAAGGAAATTGCAATGGAAATTATAAAACATATATTGCATAAATTGTGATGGCATGGAGGCTTTCAGATTACTACATAAACTCATCTTTTCCTTTTTCAGGGTGTTCTAAGGATACACTTTATTGAAGCTCAGGACCTGGAGGGGAAAGATACTTACCTAAAGGGGATTGTCAAAGGCAAGTCAGATCCTTACGGAATCATCCGTGTGGGCAACCAGATTTTCCAAAGCAAGGTCATCAAAGAAAATCTCAATCCAAAATGGAATGAAGTTTATGAGGTATAATCAATAAAAATATCTTGCGCGTTCTGTAAAGTTGTCTAAAGTTTCTTTTGTTAAAGGAGATACTCTGGGGACTTCCTCGAGGAGCTTCTTGATGTCTTCCTCTGAAAGCCCAAAGTTCTGTAACAAAACAGAAATTCTCCATTGATGTATATACTACTTTTGTCTAGACTAAGCATCAGTAATCCTGAAAAGCAGTGTAGTCTCTTAAAGCCAACATTAGGAAATCTTATCTGTAAAGCTCTTATCCTTGCTCTACCTATTTAATTGCATCTTTTTTAAAGCATTTGCTTATTGATAGGTTTTAATACACAAAGGCACTGCAGTTCGATATTTTACTATTACTATGCCATTCAAAAAAGCTTGTTAGTATTACCATTGACAGTGCCATCTTACTGTACTTTCAGGCCTTAGTATATGAACATCCAGGACAGGAGCTAGAGATTGAGCTTTTTGATGAAGATCCAGATAAAGATGACTTCCTGGGAAGGTAAATGTTATGGAGAATATGCTAGTAGGTATTGAAAATAGATGAAGCATTTTGATGTAATCTTTTTTTTTTCCCTTTTTGCATTTTATTGCAGTTGTAGTTCTGCTATATTACTATAAGTTCATTATGTTTTCAAAATGGTGGTAGTAAGTAGTTCCCTAATTACTTCATATACGTATATAAAAATGTACTTGTGTGTGTATATACAATTCTGTATGTTTGTATATTTTTTTTAAAAATAAGGTAAGTATTGTGGGTACCCAGAAAAAAAGAGGGTTGGGTTTTTTGTTAGGAATTGTACCCTACCTGCTTTAATGTTCGTAAGCTAGCACTAAGTCTTAATTATTTCTTCAATCAAAGTTAATATAGCTTTATAACTGTGTATCTTCTTCATCTTCATAGTTTTTAAATGGCTAGCTCACAGTTTATTTTTCTCTAAGAGCTGATCTTAACTGTTTGGTTAACAAAAAAAATTTGCTGTAATGCTTTCGCAAACATTACTCACTCTTAGATTCCATAGGCCTACCTTTAGCGTTTACCCATAAACATTTCAGGGTTTTAGTCAGCTTCTTTCTCCAGTAATTTGTCACCTTTATTTCTTGCAGAGTTTTGGAGCTTCCCATTGTTGCTTTCCATACAGAGTAGAACTCCCTTATCTTTCCAGCTCCTTCTCTCTTAACAGGAGCAACAGTACCTACTTCTCTTCTCATTAAAAAAAAGAAGTAGGTAGTACAAAGGCTTCTTTTCTTTGCACTTCCCTAATCTTACACTGAAGTGGTGGGGGGGGAAAGTGGCATAATGTGTACATCAGTACTAATAAAATATAAAGCCACGACAGATGTTCATGCACTGGCATGCAGTTGTCTGCCCTGTTTAATTTTTAGCAGATTCCCTGGTACGTTTTTAGCTTGTATGAACTAGCACTCCTCCAGACAAAGCCAAAGCATGAATTCGGTCATAGCATATGTCCAGGGGCTATTTCCAGTGGGTAGTTTGGATGTGGTCACTGTTTTGAGAGTTTGGTCATATGTATGTGAGCCGTATTGTGCCAGTTGCCCTCCTAGCTACAAAATGGGCTCTAGTACAGGCATATTTTCTGTTCTCCTGCATTCATCTTCGTTCAGCCATTTCATTCCCTACTTCTTCCTCTCTTAGGGGCTAAAAGAATAGTATTCTGCTCTTTTGATCTCAGTGGAAGCCTGGATACTCAGCAAGCACAGGGTGGGGTTTGAGTTCTGTATTAGATTTTTTGCTTCTTGGCTAAAATACTGATTTTTTTTTTCTTTTCTTTTTTTCTAGTTTGATGATAGATTTAATTGAAGTTGAAAAGGAGCGTCTTCTAGATGAGGTAAATGTACAGTAAGTTTTTATTTAAAAAAAACCGTATTTTGTATTTGTAGTTGTTCTTGTATTACTATTCTTTTTTCCTGGGAATAGTTCCTGTATGTGCATGAATAAACTTAGTGTTATAGAAATAGATTCCCTGATGATCAGTACAGTGGTTTAAAGGATATCTGAATCAGTGAAATCCGAAGAATAATGCCATTCTTCTGCTGTCTTTGCATTTTAGGATTACTGGCATGTAAATGCAAAAACCAGTAACATATATTTTGTGAGAGCTTTTTCTTGCAGGAGAATAGTTAATTGCCCGGTTTAACTATTACTAGACTTAGCAGACTAATTTTTGTCCTTTAATGTTTTCATCAATGACTTAGCGAGATCGAGTGCACCCTCAGCAAGTTTGCGGATGACACCAAGCTGAGTGGTGCAGTTGACACACCTGAAGGACGGGATGTCATCCAGAGAGACCTGGACAGGCTGGAGAGGTGGGCCTGTGTGAACCTCATGAGGTTCAACAAGGCCAAGTGCAAGGTCCTGCACCTGGGTCGGGGTAACCCCCAGTATCAGTACAGGCTGGGGGAAGAAAGGATCGAGAGCAGCCCTGCCGAGAGGGACTTGGGGGTGCTGGTGGATGAAAAGCTGGACATGAGCCGGCAATGTGCGCTGGCAGCCCAGAAGGCCAACCGTACTCTGGGCTGCATCGGGAGAAGCGTGGCCAGCAGGTC
>NW_009258667.1:682088-700420 GCF_000687185.1 Egretta garzetta
TATAAGGAAGAAATTCTTTACAATGAGGGTGGTGAAACACTGGAACAGGTTGCCCAGAGAGGTGGTGGAGGCCCCATCCCTGGAAGCATTCAAGGCCAGGTTGGACGGGGCTCTGAGCAACCTGATGGAGTTAGTGGTGTCCCTGCTCACTGCGGGGGGGTTGGACTAGATGACCTCTAGGGGTCCCTTCCAACCCAAAACATTCTATGATTCTATGATTCTATGTAAGAGGGATTTTATAGTACTGTTATGCAGGGTTTGTATTTCCAGAACATCTTTACAGAACTCGAAGAATTCTCTTAATATTTTAAAAATGCTTTTACTATATAATACAGAGGTTTGCGTGGCTGTTTTTGTTATTCTGTGTTGTAATATTTAGTGTAAAATAGGACATTTTAAACAATGAATCAGATCTTTTCAGGTTATACAGACTTCAGCTCTGTGAGATTTCTAGTAGAGCTTGGTATTTCCTAAATGTCCTGAAGAGCCAATTGCAATCATGTATTTGGTGTCAGATTATTTCACTTTACTTTGCTTAACTTTTAGTGGTTTACTTTGGATGAAGTGTCCAAAGGAAAATTGCATTTAAAACTGGAATGGCTCACATTGATGCCAACTGCTGAAAATCTAGACAAGGTATTAAAGGAACTCATTACTTTTATCCTAATCTTAATTGTTGTGGGTTGTTTTTTGTTGTTGGGGGGGGGGGGGTTAATTATGTAATCAATTTAATTCTCTGTCTGTCGTGAATTTGGATAAACCTGTAACTTTATTCCAAGCTGTTTGCCTTTAGAAATCTCAAACCAGTTATAACTGTCAACGGACTCTTGTGGCATGGGATTTTAAAATGCTTTTGTCGACCTCTTCTTTTCTCTTAATGTTACAGTTTGAGAATATCAGCTAACATTTTATTAGCCTGGGAGATAAAGCTGGATATGATATTATAATCTGTCCAGTCTAAAAAAAAATACTGAGGAAATGGAGTGGAAATTTCCATAAAATGGGTTTGAAATATCTATATGAGTCTTGAAAACTTACTTCTTATGCTTCATAGTGTGCATTTCTGAATGTTTGTGTTTTGGGAGATGCTTTTAAAATATTTTTCAGGAATGGGATAGAAATAATAATATTATTTGATTTTCAGAAAGACTTACAGTGTGTTTTTGGTTTAGGTGCTAACAAGCATTAGAGCTGATAAAGACCAAGCCAATGATGGGCTTTCTTCTGCATTGCTTATTCTCTATTTGGACTCAGCAAGAAACCTGCCCGTAAGTTATATTCTGATGGATACCCTTTTGTCATGGGTATCTCTTGCGTACTTCCAGCATGGCTTGCTTATTAGTATGGCACACTGCTTTACTAACACACATTATGCCATGTTTTCTATACTTTCTCGTTTCAAAACGTGTAATGTAAGGTCCACATGTCTAGTAGAATAGTATTATAGATACATATTTAATAAAACATTACTCTTTAATCAGTGTGATTTTTCTTTAAAGAATGCTCCTTTCCTGGACTTGAAAGGCTGCATGTTTTTATTATTACACAGTGTTTTCCATAAATAGTGTGGGATTAGCATGAGGAATTTTAAGGAACTAACTGGGAAAAGGCCCACTTCCTTGAGTTCAGGTAAACTTGCTTGCTTTGGTTTAGGGTATCTGTGGTAGATTTGAAGGTACTGAAGTCCTCATCATGAAATTGGTACTGTGCAGTTGATGTTACAGTGGCAGAATACTTGTATGAGATTTCTGTCAGGTTGTCATTTGGAGTATTGTTTATTTGCTTGGGCAAAACATAGAACCAAAAAAATTAATGGTTCTGTCATTATACGGATTATACTGTGGGACTTGGAAATAGCTTGTTTATGACAAGCACAGGCTGTTTTGTAGTTTATTTTGAGTTAGTAAAGTACTGTTCCTGTCTGTAAATGATAGCAGTAGTAAAGCAAACCCTACCAAAAATAGATATGTGAAGCATAACACTTGAGTTTTGCTGGTTTTCAGCATTGCTATTAGATGAGAAATTCTGGAAGTGATAACTAAAATACTAATCAGAGAAGAAGGTTTTTAAGCCTCAGATTTCTTTACATGCATTTTGCAAATTTGTCCACTCATCTTAAATTTAACTTAAAATGCTACATCAAACAGAGTGGTAAGAAATGAAAGCTTAGTAGCCTAAATAATTTACATCACTGACTAGTGAATTCATGTCTGTTCCAGAACATATAGAGCAGTGTTTGGAAGTAGTATTTATAGGTTATTTTAAAAGCTAAAAAGATGTAGCTCATTTGGAACAGAGCTCTGCATTATCTTTTTAAGCTCCCTGTGTTGAATTCAGAGGAACTCTGTAACTTAGCAGAAAAATAGTAGAATTACTCTAGTAGAGTAAGCAAAACTAGAACAGAATTATGCCGTGCTTAACATCAGTTTCAGAATGTGGCAATGCACAGGAGAAGTCCGTCTGCTATCTGTTTTGTGCACTAGATTAAAATGAACCCATTTCTGTATTTTCTTGTTCAACTGCTGGATTGTACTCAAACTGTTACAAGTTTAATATATTTGTTAAAATACACTAAAGCCTCTTAATTAAAATGAAGAGTTTAAAGTTCTCTTATCCACAATTTCCAGGTTTTTTCCACAGAACTCTGCTTCTCTATATCAGATGAGCTTCTCCAGCCACTCAGAGGCTTTGTCATAAGTCTAGTTTTTCCTTTCCTGTTTTAAACAAACGTTTCGTAACATTGTCTCCCTCTTTCAGAAAGGTTAGGCTGCTAGTCTGGAGTTCTACCTACTTTTGGGGACAGTATTTTAATTTCAGTGTCTTAATCAGTACTTCTAATCAGTAGATCTCTACAGTGTATGGCACAGAAAGGGGAAGTTCCTTGCACAAAGCTGACCAGTTAGGAAATTTGGGAACAGGATCCCAAATTTCTTACTGCTGTGTCTGATGTTCTGTATACAGTACAGGATTGGGTGAATTGAGAATAAGGATGCTCATAGTGTGGGACCTGTTTAACTCTCTTTTTTTTCTTGCTTTACCAGCCCAGAAAAGCAGTTGGCTACAAATGACTCAGTATTAACTTCAAGTCATTTTCTTTTCAGAAACGTGTTATAAAGAATATAACAGATAGTAACATTGAACACTTGAAAATTCCATTTGCAAGTTTACAACAATAAAATAATTCAATACTGTGTTAAATTCAAGTTGTCCAAAACCAGATACAGAAAGGCTTCACAGTTAGGTGGGGGGAAGAATATCATGGGAAGACTTCTTCATGCGGGAGAACTGAAAAGATTGCTGTAGATTCTATAAAGACAATGCTCAGATAATGCCATGGAGCTGCTAGACAAACTGCAGTGAATTATAATGAATACGGCTTTTTTACGTCCATTTGTTTCTAATATTGAACAACATTTACAAGACTAAACATGAGAGTCTGCTGGCTTCTCGTGTTGTGTTCATATTCACTGATAGGGCTTGTGTAGTATAATAGCAAAATTAATCGCTCTTTTGGATTGCTTAAATTTATGGGGAACAAAAAGTTCAAAGAGAATGGGAGTGTTAAAATTACACCGACCCCTATTAATAGTTTTGAAGACTTTTGTCCACAACTTTAATGTTACAGCTGAAATATTTTCTAGATGAATAAGTACTTTTTATTACCTTCAAAATGGATTTCTTAAGTTAATGCTTATCACTGGTACATTTTAGATCTTGTCATCAACCTTGTTTTGTTTGAGTTATAGTGGATAATTCACACAGAATCACAGAATCACAGAATCGTAAGGGTTGGAAGGGACCTCAGGAGATCATCTAGTCCAACCCCCCTGCTAAAGCAGGCTCACCTAGAGCATGCTACACAGGACTTCATCCAGGCGGGCTTTGAATATCTCCAGAGAAGGAGACTCCACAACCTCCCTGGGCAGCCTGTTCCAGTGCTCTGCCACCCTCAGAGTGAAGAAGTTCTTCCTCATATTCAACTGAAACCTCTCGTGTTTCAGTTTGCATCCATTGCCCCTAGTCCTGTCGTTGGACACCACTGCAAACAGACTGCTTCCGTCCTCTTGACTTCCGCCCTTAAGATATTTGTATGCATTGATGAGATCCCCTCTCAGTCTTCTCTTCTTCAGGCTGAACAAGCCCAACTCTCTCAGCCTTTCCTCATAGGGGAGATGCTCCAGTCCCTTTATCATCCTAGTAGCTCTCCTCTGGACTCTTTCTAGGAGTTCCTCATCTTTCTTGAACTGGGGAGCCCAGAACTGGACACAGTACTCCAGGTGGGGTCTCACCAGGGCAGAGTAGAGGGGGAGGAGAACCTCCCTCGACCTGCTGGCCACACTCCTCTTAATACACCCCAGGAAATGTTACAGCTGAAATATTTTCTAGATGAATAAGTACTTTTTATTACCTTCAAAATGGATTTCTTAAGTTAATGCTTATCACTGGTACATTTTAGATCTTGTCATCAACCTTGTTTTGTTTGAGTTATAGTGGATAATTCCCAGCACAGGCATTTCTTTTGAACAGATGCGTCATAGCTGTGGGTTTCTGAGACACTGGGATGAATTATCTGAAATATATTTAAATTGAAATAGAAATGGTGTAGAAGGCTGTTTTCTAAATTTACTTAGTTGGATCTGCCATATAAATCTGAACTACAAAGAGTAAGCTTGGAAAGTGGGTTAATATATTTGAATAATTAATAAAAAATAAAAATCAAAAATTTTTCATCTTGCTGTGCTACAGAAAGTCATTTAACAGATGAAACTATTTGTAATGACAAATATTTACTTACTTTTTGTTATCTGCTGTTTTCTCTGGAATCCTTTGACTGTTTTCCTTAACTTTTTTGTGTAGTAAAGCTGCTTATGCATTCATTCTGCCACAATCCCATCACTCTGCTTTCTCCTTCCATTTCCATCTTCCTAAGAGTATCTACGAGGGAAACTTTGGGTGTGGATACTTAAAAGAGAGGAGAGCATCGGGACTAGTCTTTTGTGAAAACACTACCTCACTCTATAGAGCACTATTTGTGAGTTCTCTGGTATTATTTGTATTGTACCTTTTATCTGCCAGAGTGTGGATTAGTGCTACTAAAGCCACTCACTCTAGTGGAATGAGAGCATGCAATTTGTTTTGCTGCATGGTTTCAACAAGTGTGCATTGTTTTTGTGCTATTTTTATTACATTTTAAAGGCTACTTAAATTTCATTGATCAGCATATCATTGGGTAAGTAATTGACTTTTTATGATAAAAACCCAAGATAAGTTTGTTGTAAAAGCTCTTACATTTAACTTAAATTGCTGATTCATTGAGAAGTAAAATGCATACTGTACTAGCACACCGTGTGCTGGTGAATCGTTGGCTTTTATTGCAAAGAAATGAAACTAATAAATATTGCAAACAACATCCCTGTAGTTTCTTTAAAAGGTGATGCAGTCAATGTTTGTAAGTACTTGCAACCTCTCCACACTGGTTCAAGTATTGCTTTAAAAATGGGTGTGGTTCTTTGTGCTCCCCAAACTGTAAATTCCCTTGTAAATTCTATTTCACTCCATGATGCTCCTTGTTTTGCAAATTCCCAGGCTCCTTTTCTTTTTTTCAAATTAGTCTGTAGTCAGGAAAATCCAGGCAAGGGAAAAACAGCAATTAATATTTTTTTTTTGCTTGAAATTAATGTTAAAAGATTATTACAAACTAATGAGCCTCTGAATATCTTGCACTTAAATCTGTAAACACAACCTTGGTATCTTAAAAAAAATGAGAAGCTGTTCAGAATAAGAACTCTTTTGCCAGAGAGAGGTGGGTATGCCATTGAGATTGTGCAGATAAATTTGTTGCTGGCTGTTTACTTTTGGCACATATCATAATACTTGATTTAAAACCACCTTCCACCCTGCCCACCCCCAAATCCCAAAAAAATAATTTTCTGTGTTCCTTTTGGTTAGTTTCTGTATAGAGGTTCATTTTAAAGTATCAAAAAAGTTACATCCATTACCAAACCTTGTTAAAATTCAGTGAATTAAGAAATGCAGTTCATAAGCTATGGTTCAGTTATCCCAGTATTAAAACTGATAAGTAGTTGCTGTTTCTTTTAGTTATAAAAATAATAGATACAGCCTAAAACCAATAATCATTAAAAAAAAAATCAAAATGGTAGATAAAGAGTATAGCCCTGATGGTTTTGTTGATCTCAGGGTCCTTGCATTAGGACACGTCGTCTACATATTACAGCATGTATTTAGACATCGGACAAAACTTTCCAAATCCCCAAAGCGATTTGCGAGTCAGAGTGGAACAGCAATCATTTTAAAATAGCCAGGTCTGGATTTCCTTCAACAGCAGTGTTAACTGCAGCGTTGTTCTGCGGTTGCATGGGTGCTAGTCTTGCAGCAAGCAGGAGGATGAGATTTATGGCTGGAGGCCAGGAGAGAGGAGAGGACTGTAGTAGCCCAGAGAGAACAACAGCTTCAGCAGTCATAAAACTGCATCTTGTTTTCAGGGCATCTTCAGACACGAGGTATTATGCGGACATTCACACCTGCAAGTTTAGATATCCAACTGACATGTAACATGAGTTACCTGGGGGGGTGGGGGGAGGGTTAAAAAGGGAGCTCACTCTATATAGGGAGAGGGAAATCCAATGCCCTGGGTGCTCTCTGTTCCTTTCTGGACAGTTTTATTGACTGCTGGGAACCTAAATTCATGACACCTAATTCAGACATTTACCCATCTAAATCTCATTTATCTGAAGTTAAGGAGTATTGAATAGTGTTCTTAGTATGATTTCTGAAAGCAAGTCACACTAGTTTTATGGTATGTTATCATTAGTTCATAATAATCTATCTTTTAATTTGGTGTCTACATAACATATAAATGATCCATATTTTAGATTGGCTCTTACAATTCAGTGACTGTCTTCTGGTTATCAGCTGAGAATGTGCTCACAGATTTAGACACTTCTAAAGCCACATTTTTATCCCAAGCAAGATTTAGTAATGAGCCGTACTCCAAGCATATTGAATTAGGATCTGGCTTAATAACAGAACAGCTTGTTAGTTGTGGTGTAATTTATGGGTTTGTTAATAGGATTTACTGGCTCTTACAGAATGCTAGCCTAAAATCTGATTTATTCCACTGTGTCAGTTGTCAGTATAGTTCTTGGACACCTGTCCCCTTTTCCTATAAGTTGTATAAGTCTGTAAGTGCAGAGACACTCAGAACCATAGCAAGACAATTTTGTCACCCAAGGCAAGATCTTTTCTTGGCTTTTTACACTGAATACGCCCTTTTCTTCTCCTGATCTCCTCCCACCCAGCCTTTCAGCCACCATCGTCATGGACCTGCAGCTCCTTCCCTTGAAACCTGAAGTCTGTCTTAAACATATTTGCCCCAGCCGATGTCCCTCTTGGCCTATCCTTGCTATGATTCCAGAGGAATTGAGACATGTTCAATATCCAGGAATCATTGGTTGCCTGCCTTTATAATTGATTACATAGGTTTGGTTTTGACTTCTAAAATTCTTTGAAATAATATCGGGGGGGGGGGGGGGGAGGGAAGATGTGTACTGAATATGCAGGTGCAAATGTGAAGGAAAGATAGCCAGTAAGTTGAGGGGCAGTTTAGGATTCAAAATGATCTTGATGAATTGCAGACATGATCTGGAAAAATAAAAGTACTTTTCCATAGAGGATGGTGATTGCACCCATATAAATATGGGATGGAAATAGTTGTCTGATGGGTAGTTCTACAGATCTGTAGTCATGCTGTATCGTGCTGTTATGAAAGACAAACACCACACTGTATACAGAAAGAGGAGCGTGGCCTGTAAGTTGTATGGACTAATCCATCTGTTCTACTCAGCCGTTACTAAGGCCCAGTCACATTTTGGCCACAGCAATTTAAGATCTGGAGGACACCAGTGATGATAATGAGAAAGCCAGTAAACGTGGCTAGCAGAGGAAGAGTAACTAGGATGAGTTTAGCCTTACGAAGTAAAGGTGGGGATGGGAATAATACAAGGCTGCTGCAAACAAAGTGACTTCTTCATGTTTGTCATGAAAACAAGAAACAGTGCTTAAACTCCAGCAAGGAACACACCTGTTGGGCATTAAAAAAATTTCTAAAGAAAAGGATAGTTAAACATTAGGATTGATATGTCTAGGGATATTGGGCAGTCGCCGTCTTTGAAGGTCTTTAAGTACAATAGTAAGGCCCTAACGTATCAGATAAATAGCTGTGGAAGAGTCCTTTTTTTTTTTTTTTAAGAAAAATAATGATTAAACAAATCCCACAAAACCAGCCAAACCGTATTTCTTTTTCCAGTTTCATCATATTGTATATTCATTCTGAAATAGAAATTTTAAAGCTGGAGGCCAGGAATCTTGTCATATATATAATGGCCAACTTCAGGATATGACGTTCCCAAAGAAAATATAAAAAAGCATTTCTGCACAAAGGTTGAATCTCTCTTCAAATTTTAGTCACTTTTGGATTTGAATTTCAGGAAGGCATTTCTCTTGGCAGAGCATTAATAATACCGGTTTCTGCTCATAAACCAGCATGTTTTAAAAGGCCATTAATGCAATTTTTTGTTGCCACACACTACAGCTTTTAAAGCAGAATTCTCCCTTGAAACAAAAATTTGTGCTTAAAGAAAAAGCCAGCCATAAGTATGCTAACGTGAAGTCTGTTTTATTTCAAAATCTTATTTCCTGAAATTATTTCTTAAGTTGAATGCAAATTTTCTGTAACATTTTTGTACTTCACATGTGTCACTTCAAGAACAATTTATTATTTTTAAAACAAAATTTTTAAATTTGCTTAATTAATGGAAAGTAGTCAGAGGTTTTGTCCTGCCAAATCAGTTCAAATTCATATTGTCAGTGTATTTGTATGCCTTCATTCAACTGAGTAAAGTCGTAGACCTTCATTCTAGTTAGCATGTAGTGTTTGTATCGTTAGTCTGCTGAAGAGGCTCAAATGAGTTATATTTTTATAATAATCTAAGTCCTATAATAGAATCATAGAATGTTTTGGGTTGGAAGGGACCCCTAGAGGTCATCTAGTCCAACCCCCTATCAATAATTTCAGCATATTAATTCTCCCATAAAAGGACTCCTTCACATAATTACTTATCATCAGAGAACCTTCTATGTTATGATAATATAATCAACCAAATTTAAAAAAAGGTTCACTCAGAAGGCAGTTTGCAGGACATCAGGCTTTCAATAAAACCTATTTTGTGAAGTTTTGTTATTATGGTAAAGAAAACTGGTAAAGAAGTGTAAGTGGACTGAAAGTGAGTATATTAGTTTTAAAGCAGAATACAAACATTCAGAGAGGACAAGAGGAAAAAAAAAGTTTTGTCAGACTCTTTTTTTTTTTTGGTTGTCCTTGTTGTTGTTCCTTCATTGTTTTGTTTGAAACATTTTTGGGGTTTTTTTAGGTTGGTTTTTTTCCTGCTTTGTCCTATGTTGTCATGTCATAATTAATTAACCTGGTAAAGTTGCTTCATTGCATGACTTATTAACCCTTCCTATGTTCGTTCTCTCCTGACTTAAAAGCATAATCCATTAGAATTTAACCCTGATGGCTTGAAGAAGGCTGCTGTTCAGAAAGCCCTAAAGGTAAAACTAATATAGTTGTCCATTTAAGGTCACAAAAGTAATTGGAAATGCACAAATGCCTGCAAAACTTCTCTGCCAACGGTGGATGGAATTTCTGTTGCCAGATATATGTTTAGTGCAATTCCATTTTACTTAAATTTGGTTTCAAGAAGAGGTCAAGACATAGATAAAATACTATGGTCTTTGGTAATTTGAATTTTAGATCAGCTGAGTGGAGCATAGACTGGGGGGGGAAAAATAGTCCCGAGAACTAATTTGAAGTAGTAACTAAAGAACAAAGCTGACATGAAAGCTAAACCATCTTTTACATACTGAGTGATACTTTATTGGTCAAGTCTGAATGACTAACAAATAAAATCAATCTCTGACATTTTTGGAACAGTCTTGCTCCTGCTACATGTTTTTAGATGGCTTTACATCTTTTATATAAATGCTAAACAAATTTAGCCCAGCTTTTTGTTATGAAAGACTTAGGGTTGAGAGGCAAACTTGGAAGGCGTAAGCCAAGTTCTCAGCTGGAGGAACTTGGACACGAGGCAATTTCTAATAGACTGTCAACAGCAAATCTGTTAGTGGCAGGTGTTAGAGGAGCATTATATGTGTGTGTACATATCGCTGCCTATTTAGCATGAATTAAAATTATGTATATTTACGTATCAGCATAAGCAACAGGGTCTTTTTGTCAAATTCTCTAGTTTCATAGTTTTATGAATAAAAGGAAGTTTCAGGCACCTTTTTAGGGACAAGGAAAAAATGAATCAAATTTCACCTATGATTCTTAAACACCATCAGCTGGACAGTAATCTGACTTCCCTTCTGTTCTTTAAACCTTTTTATTCTGTCGACTTTGATGAGAGCTAAATATTTTCCATTAGAAATCATGAAAAAAAGAAATGCGGCGTTCATCCAAGAAAGGAGTGCTTTCTTAACAGCTTTGTTTCTAAAGGAAAGTATGGCTATAAGTAGTGTGTCACATTAAAGTCAAGTAATATAATGGAAGTATGATGTCCAAAATGTAAGTACAGATCCAAAAATACCTGAAATATGCACATTCTTAATTTAAAAATATAAAATATTTTAATCGTTTGGTTGTAATTGTGACCTTACATACATTAAGTAGATTTTAACTAACTTTCTGTTTACATACCTGATCTGTACAATTTCCTACATGGTAGAATTCCAAGTATATTATTAACCATGTATACTATATTTTCTAGGCCATTTAAACTGCATTAACGCCTGCTTGAGATGATTAACTTTCATGTCTAACTTTTCTTTCTGACTTAAATTTTTGTTAGGTTAATTTAAAATTTGTGAAAGAAACATGTAGTTGGGCATGTTCCTTTGTGTATATAATTTGTGTCTAAACTGATGTTTATTTTCACAGTTTGATGTAATGCTATACACCTGGTGAGCAAGGCTCAGATATGGCAGATGGTTGATTCTCTAATAAAGAGTATTTGGTAAACTGTAGAAATGTGCATCAGGTACATTGTAGTGCATCTTCTTTTCTCCCCAAACTGAAAAAGGGGGAATATCAATGTTATGATATTACATCCAATTTAATAATGCTACTGCAATGTAAATAAAGTAAGCTTCCTGAGTTTGTGCTTTCTCCATATCTCCCATCTGCATGCAATATTCATTTTGCAGTTTTAACTATGCTTCATTACCTTTGGGGGTTGTAATGCTCATTAAAGGGTAAGAATTTGCACCTTACCAATTTCATTCAAAGAAAATGGAAAGGGGTCTAAAACTCCTGCTTATTTGTAGCGTTTTGCTTCAGCGTATTTAGGGTAGTTGGATGCCTTCATGTGTGTTCATGGCTTACTAGCCAGTCTGCCATTCAAGCCTATTGAATAAAATACTGAGAATAATAGATAAGCATATAGTAGAACACATATGATTTGTATTTTTAAGATGCGAACATTTACATTTCAGAGGAGAGAGGTTTTGCTTTATTCTGAAGGCAAAGTTTTTGCTTTTTCTTTATCAGTCAGGAAAGAAAATAAACAGCAACCCCAACCCACTTGTTTTGCTGTCAGTTGGACACAAGGCACAGGAAAGTAAGGTAAGTTCCTACTCTTTATACTTGGCTCTGTCTACAAACATTTGGTGGCTCTGTGTGCTTGGCATTAGCTATCAAGCCGTTGAGCATATCCTCTGTACTAAAAGTTACCACCAGAACTGAAATTGTCAACAAGAAGCCAAGGGTGCTTCCTCAAATTAAACTGTGAGTAGAGACCAGGTTTTTAACTGTTTGCAGATGTCCTTCCACAGCAGGTTCTGATCGGCAACTGGGATTCCTACAGTAATGATTACGAAAATAACAGTGTGGGCAAACATCGGGCTTCAAAATACTGTGATCAAGATTTGAAAATTTAGAGAATTACAGAGTTACAGAAATGCCCAGGTCGAAAGGGACCACTGAAGATCACCTGCTTGAACCTTCTGTTTAAAGGAGGGCCTTAGATTTGCAGGAGTGCTGTGTAGCTCTCAGGGGGTCATAGTTTAGCCAGGCTGCTTTGTTATGTCTGCTGCTTTTTCTGCTTTGAGGTGTGGACCACTTCTCCGCTTTGAGAAGGCTGTCCTCTAGCACTCCTGAGATCCTGTGCCCTCCAAGGTAGACACTCATAGAGTCCCTTCTAACAGTTCCTAAAGCAAGTTGAAATCTGCTTTTCTGAAGTCCAAGGCTTTTATTCTGCTATTTGTTTTCCTCATGCCCCTTAGGATCTTAAGCTCTGTGATCTTACGGTCGCTGTAGCCAAGGCTGCTGTTGATAGCCACATCTGCAAACCAATATTCCTCATTTGTAAGTAGTAGATTCAGAAGAACACCACTCCTAGTCAACACATCCAATGACTGAGAACAACCATAACACAACAGTATGTGTTTTAGCACAAACTCTTAAACTGCTTGTGCACCACTGTGCTGCTTTCCTAGGAAACATTTGAGTAGTTGAAGCTCTCAGTGAGAACCTGGTTCTGCAGATGTGAGGCAGCTTTGAATCATCTGAAGGCGGCATCATTCATCTCTTAAATGGATGGTCTGTAACAGATGCCTGTCATGAGGTCGATCTTGATGGTGATCCCTCTGATTTTGATCCAAGGCATTCAACGTGCCTGTCATCTTGTCCATAACTAACCTCTGTGCGTAAAAAAAGCTCTTTAAAATAAAATAGCAACAGTGAAGTGATACCTAGATAGGTAGATATATGCAATATGGGTGGGGTTTGGGGGTTTTTTTTGTTTTTTAAGTAAAAGTGTCAGTAAGCCAAAAGGAGAGGACATCTAATTTGGCTTCTTCATATCCTGTCAAAAATTGTCACAAAGCCTAAACCAGATCTTATAGACAGTCTTAATTTTGATACCGATTAGAGAATGGAGATAGAAATTCAAGTCCTTTGTTCCTAGAGATAGCTTTTTTAATGAGTGCTTTCTTCCCCTTGCCCCCCACTAATGGCTGAAAGGAGTGAGATTTGGCAGTGAAATCTCCCACATGGCTCCTTGGCAGTTAGAAGGAAAAATAGGAGTTTCATTGAGTTAGTTCAGTCCTTACAGAGAAATATAAGAAGAGAGAGAATATGCCAGTCTGAAGACCTTGCATTTGTTCATAGACTGGTGTGAAGTAAAGGTTCTTTAGCAGGAGTTTTACTTGATGTACAGCAACTTTAATGCAAAACATATTCTATTACATGTCCTGTGTATAATTTTATATGTGATATTATATATGACTTGGGTAGATCCCACTTGGCCTTTGTTTAAATATGTCAGGTTTCAGACATTAATTTTACAAAGCCAAAATGAAAAATGTTTTCAACTCTTGACACCGGCTTTGTTAAGACAAAAATGTTTTATAATTTGTATGCTTCCTGTTCTGTAACTTCAGATTCGATACAAGACCAATGAACCAGTATGGGAGGAAAACTTTACTTTCTTTGTACACAATCCCAAAAGACAAGATCTTGAAGTTGAGGTACGTTGTCTCACTCTCTTTAGAAACCTTTAGGTACTAAGGCATATCAGTAGTAGCATTCAGACATTACAGGCTGTTGTGAAATGAGACTGAATATATTATGAACAACATTAAAATTACACTTAAGTGTTTTTTAAGACGAGGCTATGAAATGTTTATTTGCATTTACTACTAAAAGGAAGAAAGACTATAACCAGTCTCTCACCAGAAGAACATATTTGATGGCTGTCTTACTTAAAAAAAAGAAAAAAAAAGGAAAAAAATTTAAATTTTTATACCTGTTTCGAACCTTAACACTCTTAACTGCTAGCAGAAATTGCTGTTCTATATGGCTGATTTGTTTTCTCTCTCATCCCAAGGAAGTCTTTGCTTTATCCAAATACAGTATCCCTTTACACTGCTGACATGTCATTTACGTAGTTCAAAGAAACTAAAGTGTAAATGAGTACTGTAGTAGTTACTATTCCTCTAAGAGTTGTTGGAGTTCATTTTCACAGACCATTTGGAAACCATGTAGTTATTGTGATCAAGGGTCAGGTAGATGTAGATGTGATGGTTAGTTTTCTGTTTGCTTTTGCTGTAGAAGATAGGGATGAAGAAACTAGGCATTGAATTTATTTGCTATTTCTTTCTTCATAAGTAATTTTATGATCAAGGAAATTTGGTTTCACCAAAGAACAAACTACATCCGATATTGTTTGGATGTTTTTGTTCTTAAATAAAACTGTGATTTCCTTTTCTTTCTCTGAATTCTAACAAAGCAGATGATACAAAATGACTTAGCTTCTGTGTTCCTTCAGGTGAGGGATGAACAGCACCAGTGTTCCTTGGGGAACTTCAAACTGCCTCTAAGCCAGTTGCTGGAGAGTGAAGATTTAACTATGCATCAGCGGTTCCACCTGAGCAACTCTGGTCCAAACAGCACTATAAACATGAAGATTGCACTCAGGGTACTCTGAAACTTTTCCTGTTGTAAATATCTGAAAGCATATTTAAGATTGTTCTGACTTCTAGCTCTATGAAGAAGACAGTACGTTTCCTTGGGTGTCACAATGCCAGGTGTCCTTAGTTGTGGCAGTGCTATGAAGTACGCAAAGATAACCTCTAACTTAAATACATTCCATTTCAAAACCAGAAAATTCTTCAAATAAAACAGTAATCAGCTGCATTAATTAAGACTGAGGTTCCCCTTGGTTTTACGTTCAGAAATCATGTTTGGAATCTGAAGTCCTTCAAGTCTCTTGTCACTCAGTAGGCTAAAGATGAGGGAAATCACCTTTATCTTATAGAAATAGCACTGAGGTCATGATGATTTAAAAAGAATAAAGTTTATAGGGAAAGGAAGTACCTTCATAGTACTAGAAAAATTCAGACCAACTTTCAAGCACATTCGAGTTTTGGAGACGAAACTTGTATACCTGAAAGTTGGTTTGTCTTTTTCCCCTGCTAAATTATTTGCTTTAATAAGATAGTGTATCTCTTTGCAAACACTGTCAACTTCTGTTAACTTCTGTTATTTGTTTGTTTCTAAAAGCACTTTCTTGCTTACTTGTTATTAATAAATGAAATAATTTATAAAAGAGAAAGTAAGGACAATGAGAAGAACTTGTGATGTGGAATTAAATTTCAAAAAGATTAGAAGAAAAAAAATTATAGAAGAGCTTTCCAGGTAGCTAGAGCTGCAAAGTAAATAGAACTTGCATCAAAAGTGTGTAGAGTATGGGAAGGGAATAATGAGGAGAATTTCACATTGGTTTATAGTTACTGCAGTTGCCACAAAGAAGATGGATCTGTGTTTTGCTGTGCAAAAGGTTTCCTGTTGTAGAGTGGATGAGCATAAGTGTGAATATTTTTGGTCCTGCAGTAATGTCTGAACTTAACAACTTGTCACCAATCAGTAGTCTTGTAGAAACAAATTTGTTCCTGTTTTTTTATGCTGAAAATCGTAGTATTACGTGTATTTTTACCGTATCTAGGTCCTTTCTCTTGAAAAGCAAGCAAGATCTCCAGATCATCAACACTCAGCCCAAGTGAAAAGGCCATCTCTTTCCAAAGATGCAAGAAAATCATCTGTTAAGCCTCAGGTTCCTGTCTCACCACCACCTGATTCAAACAAACCTGTTCCAGCTTCCCCAGTGACAGACGGTGATAAAAAGACTGATACTGAGAAAAGTCAGGCTCCCAATGCCAGCCCTCAGTGGCCAACAGATCTAAGCCGAAGTTCCTCCAGTCTTCATGCCTCTAACTTCTCTTATTCTCCCAGTCACCTCTCGGTCAAAGAACCCACTCCTAGCATAGCCTCAGACATATCTCTGCCTATTGCCACGCAGGAGCTACGGCAAAGACTACGACAGCTTGAAAAGTATGGTGTTAATTGCTTGGTTTTGCAATACATCTAAGTTGATTTATAAAAAATGTCATCAGTGTAGCCAAAGAAAAAGTGCTTAGTTTGCATTTCAGTAATATTTCTTCCTGTTGTGGTTTGAGCCTGGCATTTTAAAATTAGTCATTGTGATTTTCTGCTTCCTCCCAGTACCTCAGTTAGACAGATTCTGCGATTAGAAGTTACCTTACTGTTGTGATGATCTGCAAGATAAAGTCGACCTTGTTGTCATAGCTACACTGTGTAGTGCTAAAAGCAGTGGGATGGCAAGAGGGAAGGGTATTTTTCAATATAACATTAATCACTTTCATGGCAATAGTTGCCTGTTTCACCACTGAATCCTATTGGGATTAATAGTTAGCCAATTAAGCTGAATATAGCTGGTCTTTTTAAATTACTCAGAGGGATAGTTGACTATAAAGAATGTTATATGACTAGTCAGTTACTATTCAATTCATGAGGATTGCTGCAGCCATGCTTTCTTAAATTCTCTAATTTTTTTTATTTTATTTGCCACCTGTGCTTACCAGTAAAGGTAGCTGAGCAGCCATTCCACTCTGAATAGGAGAATGGAAACCATTAATTCCCTATTCATGTAGCTCCTCTGTGAAGCTAGGTAGAAAGATTTTAATTTTTTATTTGTAAGGGATTGAATCAATTCATCTTTTTCTCTATCAGAGTTTGTAGAATCAGTAGAGTAATATAGGTTGGAAGGAACCTCTGGAGGTCGGTCAGCCCCCTGCTCAAAGCAAATCCCACTTCAAAGTTAGATCAGGTTTCTTGGGCCTTGTCCAAATAAGTTTTGAATATCTCCAAGGATGGAGATTCTATAAACTTTCTCAGCAATTCCAGTGCTTAACCACTCCACTGTGAAAACATTTTTTCCTTATTTCCAATTGGAATTTAGTTGCTGCAGCTTGCCTCTGGCTTCTTGTTCTTCTACTGTGTACAGCCACAAGGAGCCTGACTCAGGTGTCTCTGTAATGTTTGGTTTAAGTAGCAAAAGACTCCAACTGAATCTGCTGTTGACCTTCTCTTCAATTTGTACAAACCCATTTCCTTCACCATCTGCTTATGTGCTCCAGTCCCCCATTTATCTTTATGGTCCTCTGCTGTCTCGTATTCGGTTTGACAGTCTCTCTTCTGGCCCCAAACTGAGTTAGCCTTTGCTAATTATGACAAATGTTGAAACACTACTCACTACTCCTTATTTAATACACAAATTTCATACTTTCTTATTTGACAAGAGTGGTAAAGCTACAGCTGTGGCGGTCCTTTATTGCAGACCCCCTGGTTTTAGGTGCTCTGATTTTTTCTATTATTTTAACTAAGAAAATACTGAACTGAAACGCTTCATTCTAGTTTTTAAAGTTAATGACTTGGGAATGTTAATGGAGCAATCACTTTGTAGTAGCTATTCACAAAAGAGGCACACCTCTCCCTTGAAGTTAAGATATCCTTCAGGTGGTTGAGAAATGCTAAGCGTGCCGTATGCTGTCCTGTGTGAAACAGAAAATGCTCATAGTCAGTTTACACAAACCAAAATAAGCATTTCATAGAGATGAGCGAACTCTGCAAATATTGGCCATTCTTCAAAGCAGAACTTCTTAAACATGGTGCTTGCTCGTTTTTTAAGCATGACCTGTATTTTAAGAGTAAATTGATACTAAACTTATTTTCAGTGTGGCATGAGCTACAGAAAAGTAAAATGGCTGTGTTTATACTGTGATTTGAGCTTTTAAGGTGGTAAATAGGTCTAATTATCACTATTTTGATTCCAAGAATATCTATACTTCTTTGTTAGAGAATTTAGAAAACAATGAGCTGGTCTTCTAACTGCTTCCTGGCCATAGCTAAGAGTGGCCCATCACTGAGGTTTTCATTGCAGTTTGCACCATTAGACTTTCCAATTTCCTAGATCCTGCTTTAATGTTTATTTTAGGCTAAGCAAGCTCTTTACTGATAATGGCTTTCAAAACACTGAAGAGCAGTTGAACTCTAAACTGACAAGAATACCTAGCTTATTTTGGAGAGCAGAACTGGTGGACCAGGAACTGAAGTACAAGAAAGTGATGAAGATACGCTCGTGTGCTAGCTTGCCTGTGCTCTCTTCTTTCATGTTGGTCTAGTGAAAAGTTAAATGGATAATACATGATTCCTGGGAAAACTACTCAGCATATATTTCAGTTAGGTCTCACTTTAAATACGAGTTTTAGAAACTAAGTGTAATGTTCTACTTTTTTCCACAGTGGAACAACTCTGGGGCAGTCTCCATTAGGGCAGATTCAGCTAACAATTCGTCATAGTTCACAAAGAATCAAACTGATTGTGGTCGTGCATTCCT
>NW_009258667.1:700454-709278 GCF_000687185.1 Egretta garzetta
ATTCCTGCAGGTGAGCATAAAATACCAAATTTCATTTCTGTGCATATTTCTTTGTAAACTTTGCCGTATCTTGACTTAGCTTATTAACTTGGTAGTCTGGATGATCTTTGTTATTTTTAAAATAACATACTGATTGTAATTATGTGTAAATACAAAAACATACAGAGCTATACTCAGTAAAAACTGTTGAAGATTTTCCTGTGATTTTCTATTTGTCTATTATGCCTCTGTCAGATTTTAAATGAAAATGGCATGTAGATTTTTATCAGCAGTGTCTGAAAGCTATCTCTAAGAGACTGAATTTTTCATGGAGTGACAAAACCACATGATTTTTGGAAAGCCATATCTAAACTTTTAATTGGAATTTAAGAAACATTGTATTCCCACCTCTGCTTACCATTTATCTGAGCTTGTACAAGTCACTGCTTGGCATTTTTTTATTAGTTTTCATTTTCCACTGCTGTGATCTATGTACTGGATCCTGCACATCATACTTTGTGCAGGATATCCCACAAATGATTCGTGTGCTAATTTAAGTAGACACTTCTATTCAGCGATGTCTCATTTATTTTCTAAGTGTTTTTCCTTGTTTTTCACTGGTCACAGAAATCTAATAGCGTTTTCAGAAGAAGGATCTGATCCATATGTGCGAATGTATTTATTGCCTGATAAGAGACGATCAGGAAGAAGAAAAACTCATGTATCAAAGAAGACATTAAACCCAGTGTTTGATCAAATGTATGTTCTAAACTATGTATAGTATTTTTATACCATGTAATTAAAAAGCTGTCAAATTAACATTTCTCAGCTTACCTGAATGGATGAGCTGTTGAAACTCCTACCTGTCACCACCAGCCTTGATCATACCTTTCTCTTCTGCTGTAATAGCTTTTCCCATCCTTCTATCCCCTCTTATCACTGTAGCCCGTCTTACTCTGTTACCAGCCACTTCTCTCTCATTTTCTGCCTTCTCCTACACCAGTTACAGCCCCTTTGTGCTGGTAGCCACGCGTCCGTGTGCACTCTTGTGGCAGGTGGTCCGAACACGAGTGCCTTTTAGCTGGGCAGTGCTGTTGGTATCCCTTCCTGCCAGGAAGCCTGTCGATCCTGGCTGGCCGATTGCCTGGCGGGTGGATGCTGCCTCCTCAGTAGGACCGGTCAGCCAGTGTCTATGCATAATCAAACTGCTCAGGCAGTCTGCTTGGTGGCACTCTCAGCATCCAGGGAGTCAGGAAATTTCCTCATAGGCCCACAGGGTGTAAGTTGTGCAAGCTTGTGCAACATTATATTGCTTAAAAATCCTTATCTTTGTGCTCAGTTTTTTGATGTTAGTTTCCCTCACACGTGTACCCCTTTCCCCTCTACCCATCACTTACCAATAAAGAAGACCTTTCTCTACAGACAGAAACTTAATCTGGGGAGAACGCCACTTCAGTCCACTCTGTCCAAGGGAAACCTGTAAATCATTAGTTAGAGGCTGTGGTAGGTTCTCCTGGTACTGCAGTTCTCTCTTGTTTATTCCAGATAATAGATTTGTTTTAATGTGCCTTTCCAAGTAAAATGTATTGCAGAGCAATAAAGCTGTTTAAGAACTATAGTGACAAACAGATGTAGATTGTGGTATGATCTTGCCCTCACTTTCTTTAAGTTTCAGATCTAGCAAACAAAATGCTTTCTTCCTTAAAAGTTGATAGGTTTCCTTGGTGTACCAGGAAAGAAAAGGGGCTCTGGTTCTAGAGCACTGAGGATCAGTTAAGACTGACCAGTCTTTCCCTTTTAGAGAACACTGATGCTGAGCTGTCAAGACAGTAGGATTCCTCATTCTCTTCCCTGCAGAGTCAGTGGTTGACCTTTTCCTTCTTTGGTTTGGTTTGGTTTTTCATTGGTTAGTTGGTTTTTGTTTTACCAATGGCTTCTAGAGACCAAAGGTAACAGAAGTCTCAGACATTTGAAATTGTTATTGATCACAGTATTGAAGAAAACTTCTAGGCAAAACACTGGGATTTTTTTCTTCATTTATCTCAGACCTCATTTTTTGTTTGGGGAGGGGCATGGTTTGGTTATGAGACAAATTGTTGTTTAGCTGTAGGAACTGAACTTGCACTTCAAGTACAAAATTCTCTCTAAAGCATCACTTTGTCTGTCAGATTTGATTTCAGTGTTTCCCTGCCTGAAGTACAGAGAAGAACACTAGATGTAGCAGTGAAGAACAGTGGTGGTTTCTTGTCCAAAGATAAAGGGCTGCTTGGCAAAGTAAGTTGACAACAAGCAAATTCTGTTAATGCAGCAAGGTATTATAGAAGACTAAAATCCTTTTGTGGTATGAGCTTGTTAGAGTTGACTGAAGCACCTGATTCAGGTACGAAGCTTTTAAAAATTATAGATGGCTTAGATATCAAGCTTCAGTGAGGGAAGGAACAAACTGCAGAGACAGTCATCAAAAGATGAGGCAGTAATTTCTTCTAGAGAATGGTAAGTTCTGAGGCTCACAGTACCAAATGAAACCTGCATGTCAGACTTATTAACCATACAGTCAGAGAAAGAAAATAACCAGTAGAAAACAGGTGATGCCTCAAAAAATACTCAGACAAAACTGTGGAAAGACAAGCAAGAGCGCTTAGAGAAGCACACAGAAAAAAAGTATGTTTAGTAATTAAAATTCTGGATTGTAAAATCCATGAGAAGGATCTGCTACTGGAGACGTTCCCAATGCCAAAACCAGCTATTGTGTTTACAACTTCACTGTTCTATAAGCACTCATTAAATTACTCTGTTTCCTATACATGTGATTTGGAGCATGCAAAAAGGAATACTAAATTCCTACACCCTTGCAAATTTCCACATTCGAGCTCTGTAAAGAGGATGAGAGATAACGGAATCGTGGTCAGTTCACGGTGAACGGTGGTTTTAATTTTCCTGTTTACCAGGAAAGCTGTTAGCGTAAACACATCAGCTGCTTGCCATTGCCAAAATATGCCATGTTCAGAATTTAGGCCTGTGAGGTGCTCTGGGACCGTATCACTAAAGGGTACAGATTTTTAGATCAAAAACAGCAACTTGAAACTTTACTACAAGTTGGGCAGATAGCAGATAGCTATGATGACATATTTTTATTAATGGCATTACTTATACTATAGTTTACAGAATTGTCAGATTTCATCTTTAAAAGACATAGAATTAAAGGCACATATAATGCATTGATTGCTAATTTAACTTTCCACAGTTATTAATACCTCTGGCATCTGAAGAACTTGCTAAAGGCTGGACCCAGTGGTAAGTGTGATATTTCCTTTATTAATAATAATACTCCATACCAATAACTGGTGTGTTGATAATATTTTACTAATACATGCTAAATGTAAAAAAAAAAAAAAATCCTTTGTTTTTTTTCATTTTCAGGTATGATTTAACAGAAGATGGTACAAGGCCACATGGTGCAAGTTAGGCCCATGGATACTGGGAATTCCCCACACATGCTTTTGCCAACCTTTATATATTTTTAAAGCATTGTTCTCACAGATGTACCAATATTATTTTTATAGCTTTACTGATTTAGTTCTTAGACACATCCCCAATAATTTTATAACACTTGGTCATTTTATGTAGACATAGCCTTTCTCATTGTTAGACTTTGTATTTTAATTTGCTAAACAGTTTTATGTTACTGTAATGTGCAATAGTACAGTAAAGTAACCTTTTGTGTTTAAATTGATCTTTATGATGGCTGTACCTATTAGAAAGTGAAAAGATTATGTTCTGCTGTTTTTCCTGCCTTGTTTTCTATCTCACCAAGGTATACCGTACCATGTAAATATATACTATTTTTTTATAATTCTTTCATGCTGGTCTGAATTCAGAAGAAAAATAGATAAAGGATATAGATATTTTCTTTTAAATGCATGTTAATTTCTTCAGATGAATCTCTTTTGTCTTTGCAGCACAATGGTCTTAATCATTTTGTGATATTCTTCAAAAACAAACTGCAGAAAAACATTTTTACTTTATTGTGTTTCTGGCCCAGTGTGGCTAGTTTAAAATGTACAAAACATTAACATTTTAATATTTATATATGAATGTATCATTGGGAAATCATGCTATAGAATATTATAAACAAAAATGAAAATTCTATAAATACTGTATAAATAGAGGATGAGGTCCATGAATCACAGTTTCTAAATCTGAGTTTTCATTTAATGGAGCAAACATGACAAACAGTACCGGTTTATTATACAGGTTCACTTGGATTTTGTTATTTATTTCTGTACTCTGTAGTACTAGACATGTGACCTTTTGAAGGTAGGAGGACATGGATTTTTTCTGTATTATAAACAAAAAATCTCTAACCGCTTAGGACTGTCCTTACTGCCTTGTTTCACTGATTTCAAAGGTATACAAATCAGCTTGCAAAGTGAGTTCATAGAGTAGGCATACATACAAGACATACGTTGTTTTTATCATACAATACTGTGCTAAATAGTATATTATGCTATACCTTCTGTAATACTAAAATGGAAAACCAATAGGTAAGAAAGTATGAAACTAAGTTGAAACTGGCTGTCTTTACAGTTGCTTCATTGCTAGTTGGTGTGTTTGGTGCATGAAGATGCACGTCAGTGGTCCACACAGGTTTCCTGAGAAATAATGTCATTCTGCTGAAGCATTGCCATCGTCTGCTGCAAGACTATGGCAGTGATACAGTTAGCACAAACCCAGAAAAGTAGACAGTTGAGACTTGAAGGAAGAGTATCAGCCTAAACAGCTGAGCTCATAACTCTAATTTTATGAAATATGGAGAATCTTTTTTGTATTCAGAACTGATTTTTCTTTTTCTGATAAGTTTTCTCAGACTGTTATAAAAATGTGCATTAAGAATCCAAGAGAACAGTTCAGCTCTTTGAGAGCCAACGCCCTCATTCTTGGATAAGTATGCAATTAGACAGACAAAGTATATTATTTAGCTAGGATTCTAGAATGATCTCTCAGCCAAGAAAGAATTTTAAAGAGTATTTAAAAACCAATAAACTCCTGAAATTAGCTTTATTGTAAGATTACTGACAGAACCTTAATTCTAGATGTAGAATATGCCTACATTACTAGATGTACCAAAGTGCCTACCATAGATGTAGCTTTTTGTCTTTTTCAAGTTTAAGATTTGACTCATTTCAGTTTGTCTAAATTCAGTTTAACATGAACATTTGTCACGGATGTGTGTGACACGCACACGTACACTTCTATACAGTGACGGCCTTCTTATTGCCACATTTTATACAAGACAATTTTAGCAAACAGACTTACATTGTAAATTTTGCTGCTGTTGCTTTCCAGTGGGCTGGGCAATAGAGAGAGGTTCTTTGTAAGAAAACCATTTGAAGGCTTCACTCTATATTGGAATGTATGAGTATATATCTATCTATCTATATATATATACACACTCAGCTGTTCATATAAAATGTATTATATTATGAAAAATGTATTTTCTTTGCTAGTTCTCCATTAAACAAGAATGAAAAGACAGAGAATTATTGTTCATGCAATGAAAATGCAGAAAGCAAAAGCCAATCTAAATAGAGGAGGTCTGAGTGCAGCAGTTCAGCATAATTGTCTTTTGCCTTTGCTCAGCCCAAGTTAGAAGGACTTTTGCTGTACATGTTGGCCAGTGAGTCCCCAGAGTTTGATCCATAGCCAACAAATGGGCTGTTAGACTGATTTGGTGTTTCAAGTCTTAAGTCCGGGGACAGATGTTGGAAGTCTCTGCACTTAAACAAAAAAAGGGCACATTTTGTATTCTGAAGTCTCGGGGGGGAAGAATGCTGTGTTTGGGTAAATGTGAGATGATAGCACAAAGTGAATAACTGAATAAAATATGTAGGACAGGTTTCAAAAATAGCTGACAGCCTAAAATTAGGGATAGGTTCTTAAGAGAGCCCAGTTCCCATTTAGGAATCTACAAGTAAGATTGAATTGTCATTGTAATACAGTAACAGTAATTCCCATTCCCTTTGTTCAGTCCTGGCCGCCAGACTCTTTTAGAAATGTTCTCCTGACTGAATTTGGATCAGAATATGACTGCCTAGATGAGACTGATTCTTTTGATAGTGGAAGCAAACCTCTGTATCATAGTTACCAAACTCTGATTGTGCCGTTTATATGGAAGTAGGAAGGATTAACATCATCATTCCTCTGGCCAAAAATTGCACCTCATTATCAAGTCGATGTATTCAATACAACTGATAGCTTTTCATGTAGTTCTTGTTTATCCTGTGCCTTAAAATATGAACGTATGAAGATGTTTAAGAAATGGCTAAAACTGAGCTTTGTTACCTGTATGTACCAACACATGTTCTCTACTATCGAAACTGTTTTTAGAATTACTCTGCTTCACTGACGAGAAAACCAGCTTTCTTAATTATAGCAGTGGTATAACCCGAACTCAAATCAGCATGCATATCATTTGGATTTGGATTAAAAGAATTTTCATTTTCTGTCTTGAATCCTTTATCAGAGCTGCAGCAAATGATGAGAGTTGAAATGAGAACAAAGGGTAATCACTTTTGTACAGATTGCCTTTTTTGCTCATGTAATTCTACATTATGATGCATGTATTTATTCAATAAATGGTTCATATGGAAGCGTGTTGCTTCCCTCTACACACACACACACACACACACTCCCTCCCTTTCCCCCTCTTTCATATAGCCCTGTCCTAATCAGTAATACGATGAGGTGAATTTTTAAAGTAGTCATGTACACTGACCGCTGTAACCTAGGTGGCCTTGCTGTAAGGTGTGTAGGCAGATTTTTGGGTTTTACATGAGAGAAAGTGGGGAGTGAGCAGTCCAGGATGCTTCACTGGGGAATTCCTTGTTTGTTGGTCTGGAACTGATTCACACCCAAGAATTAGTAGGTCCTTTGTTCAACTTAAGTACCTTAATTTTTTTTTTCTCTTAAAATGATCAGTTGAACAAATTGTCATGGTTCTAGCACTTTGTCATCAATTGTGATGAATTATGTTTTCAAAAGGACCTAGAACTGCATGTAATTGCCTTAGATTTAGAACCAGCAGCTTTCTACGTGTGCAGTCTTTCCTGTCCTTCCGCCTGCGTGTTAAGGCAGATATTGATAGAAAATCCCCTGCGTACCGTATAAATAAGAAAAGGGGTATTGGATCCTTTCTCTATTACCGAAAAACAACCATAGAAATTATGCTGTTTGCATTAAACATTACTTTTTAATTAAGTATAATACCATAATTATGATACCTCATCCTTTAAATAGCTACAGCTTGTCTGAATTCCTAATAGTCAGTTTTCATCAGACATAAAAGCTGCAGAAGTTCATCACCCATTCGTTTAGAAGGAACCCCACTGGATAATCAGTATTGATACTAACTACAAAATTATGTTCAGGGTTTGGGTTTTTTTTTTCCCCCTAGGTGAGATATCTTCCTTTTTTAGCAGAACGAAGGGCTTTGCTAATCAATGGGAAGGCAGCTAAAGCCAAGTAAACTCCCTCGTGGCGAAGTGTTGCTGGATGGCACGCTTCCCGGCAGTGCCAATACTGACCAGGTGCCGGCATTTTCCAGAATTTGGATCAAAATCAAACCTTCCATTCAGTCCCACAAGACAGGTGGTAACTGGATCAGCCCCTGCAAAAGAATGCCGCCTGTTTATTCACAAGATCTTGTTAGAGAGCAGAAACAATGGTGCAAGACACTCCTCCAGATGGATTTGGTATTAATTTCATGGGCTCAGCCCAGCCTAGACTTTTTCTTAATTGCTGTACTGTTTAAACTGGTTTGAGCCATCATTTAGTCTCCATCTAAGGTCAGTGTTTGCCAATACAGTTATCAATATGGTTATTTTAGGTATTTTCTCCGCTAAAAGCTGAATACAAAATTGGTTTCCTATGAGGTTTCTGTTTTAATCAGTTTAGTTATTTATATTCCCCCCCAACCAAACTGTGAACGTTGGATGGTACCTTTGATATTTGGTAGAAAGAACCAAAGCTTCAGGACGGTCCCAGACCCATTTGTGACTGTAGCTGGTTGCTGAAGGAGTCTGGCTATTTAATCACAAATGGAGTTTTTATACATCTTCACAAAGTGTCCGACTTTGTCATTGTACGCTCTCCTACTGATTTCTGAGGCTGGCTGTCAGGCTCTCCACAATATTCTCAGCCACCTTCTGAAATATGTTATTTGAAAAATGCAAAGCAGCTAAAGTCAAAAAAACACCTGTATTTCTGTCAGCGTTATGCAGTGAATCCTGCTGCCAGGTTAGGTGGCAGCTCCGGGAGGAAAGTCCTCTAATCTGTATTCATGCGAGAGAGGTGATGCTCTCTGTTCTCAGCATCTGCAGGAAATATTCTTCGCCAGTCACCTACTGGGGAATCCAATTTGAGCAGAGCACTGCATACCTGTTTCCTCAGATGCTACCAAAGTGAAGCCAGCCTGTCTTCCCCTGTTGTTTCTTTTGAGTCCTCAGCAGCTGTAAACTTCATTGCAAAGGAGTTAAGAGCTGACAGTGATCATTCTTCCCTTTAAGATCCATACAGAAGCAGGTTCAAGGACAGACAAAGCAAGGCAAGGTTCCAACCTTTCACACCCAGGCTGGCAGGGGTGGTTCTTGGCCTGGGAATGGCGGGGTCCACTCCTGCCAGGACTTGGGTGTCCAACTGCCCTCCGAGCTGGGCGTGTGGGCAAGAAATGACACACAGAGGAAAGCCCTGACGTCCCCGCACCCTGGCTGTCCTGTGATTCCATTCCTCAGGTGCGTGCTAAGAATCTGTTGTGTAGCTGATCATCAATTTTATTTATTTATTATCC
>NW_009258667.1:709861-716626 GCF_000687185.1 Egretta garzetta
AGCTGACCTGCTGAGGGCCCTTCCAACCTGAATTACTCTATGAATCTCAAGTGTATTTTTTTAAATGTTAAAGTAAGATCGGTAAAGGCACCGGAGCCCTTGTGCGCTTTGAGCCTGTGCAGTAGGTCTTTCCAGGCATTTTTCTGCCTGACCTCAAGCTCTCAGAGGTGGGCATGTAGCAACTCTGGCTGGGCAAAAAAAGAAAGCACGTAGCAGGGATTTGCAAACTTTAAGTCAGGATGCAAAAATTGTGTGGTAATTAAAAATATCTGTGCATAGAACTTGAGTTGCAACGTCAGTAATGCTAGCAAAGTGATAGTTGTCTGTAGGTACTGAATGAAGGTCATTAATTTTACTGGAGAGGTGGGATGAGATCCCTAAAACAAAAAATGGTGCACACATTTAACGGTGGTTGTATCCAGCACAGAATTTCAAATAAGGTTTTTTATTATTCAGTTGGATTTGCAAGCTAATGTGTTATTCTACAAACTCTGACAACTGGAGCTTGCCAAGCATTTCACAAAGATTAATTATTTAATAAAGAACATTAGAATAAAGACAGTTCCACGTGGACTTCAACATGGGAGGAACACTTCAATGGACAGGCTGAAATCCCTGACGTATTCTGCATGGTTCTTCATTGCTATCTGGCAGTTTCGTTGCAGTTACCACGCTGCAATATTTTCAATCTAGGATTGATAAGAGCCTTTACCTGTTTTTGCACTAATCATGAGATGTTCTCTGAGCTAAAGTAAATGTAAGAACCACTGAACAGGTGCTCTGTTGTAATTTTCAGCTCAGAGCCCAGCTGGATACATTTGACAAACTGTGCCAACAGCATCCGAATGAAGAACTCGGATTGTCTCTGGACCTCTCCTTCACACAGGTGATGAAAATGAAGAGAAAGGCAATGAAAATGAGTTAAGGGAAATGGCTGGTCATGACTTGAAAATGGTATTTGTAGCAATGCTGGGTCTTTGTGTTTTATTTGGTAAATTATTAATTAATGTGCATGTAAAACACGTTGGAATTGAAGGTTTAAAATACTAAGATGAGCTTTCTGAAAAGAGGTGGAAACCTTAAAAGTTTTAGGCAACTTTGTTCTAGGTCATATTTTTTTATTTAATAGGCTTTTTGAAGTTCAGATTATTCAAAATGTAAAAAATGTTCCATTTTTAACTTTTATAGAGCATTTTGCTTTGTCTTGTCTTTCGCAATGAGACTTCAAAGTTTTTGGATGTATGCTTGCTACTGCACAATTTTTGTTTTCTGAAGCCATCGTTATATTCCACTAGATGGTAGTGCAGACCCTATTCTGAGAAACCTTTTTGCTGCCTGTGCACTTTGGTTCCTATAGGACAGTGAAGCGGTCTGGATTCTTGGCATCTTTGGGAGCAGAGCCTGAAGTCATCCTAGCTTAAAAGCGGCAAAACCCAGGCATGGTCCCTGCTGCACCCTGCTCTCCCCTTTTCCTCTGAGGCACAGGTGATACTAAAAGAATTGAGTTTCATAATGGGGGTTCATAATGTCTGGGTTCAGTTTGCCAAAGTATTTTTGTAAAGCATTTAGTCACGAGGCACTGGGAAATAAAACAACTGGTCCATGATTTGAGGAAATGTGAAACAACTTCTGGAAGATTAAGGTTCCAAGTTCACCATAAATTCAGCATCCCTGTGTCAGCAATTTGCCATAGGTGTCCCATGCCTTCGATACCGAGCCTAGACAGTTCGAGTCGGTGATAGAACTCCCTTGAGGAGCTGACACAACATTAATAAGATTAAGGGCAAAAACTTGAAATTAATCAGAGGCAGGCAGAAGGGAAATTACAGTTTAAGACACGGAGAAGGGCCTTGACCGGCACATTTGAAACATCATCATGCTAAAAAAATTCATTCTAAGGGTTCGTTCAACCGTGAGGCTAGAAACTTGGGATATCTAACAACAGTGAAAACCATCATGGAGCAGAAAGTAAACATAGGGGGGAAAAGGGGCAAAGACCAAAGTCTACCAGAAAAGAAAAATCTTACTATTTTCCTTTGTTTAAAGATATGATCAGAAAATATTTGCCAAATCACGTTGTCACAAGGTCTTGTGATACTAAAACTGCTGGATGCATGGAAGGGGAGTAACCGACAGGTATGTCTGAACTAGCGAACGTGTGAGCACTTCCCGTTGCCTGACTCCAGGCGTATCCCCCGGCCTGATGCTGCAAGCGTGACACCCACTCGGTTCCCCATCTGGTAGTTTTGCACGGAGGAAGCTGGACACGGAGCCTGTAAGAAAAGCGCGACGGGCCTTGCTTAGGTGCCTGCTCTGGGTCGGGAACACGGGGAACAGCCATCTCTCAGCCTTGACAAAGCCAACGCTGGTGTGAGAGACAAGTGAATGCTGGTATAGTCTCCCACCGATGTAAAGTAGTTTGTCGTGTGTGTGTATGCATGTACGTACACACATATATATATATATATATATAAACTAATACGGATGAGCAATGGTGTCCATTCTGATACTTGTATAGTGTTTTCATGTTTCATACTAGACAGATGGAAGAGAGATGGTGTCATATCTAGATGATGCGTGTCTGTCACAGTGAAACCTCTAGGAGCACTTGTAAAATTAATGACAACAGCATTTTTGTACTTTAGAAACAATTATTTTTCTCTTTATCCATAAAGAGCAAAATAGAGCTGAAAGGAGACAGAACACCTACAGGACCTGTAAGTCTCTAACAATTCAGAATGTGAAATTTAATAGGGCTAAAGTAACCTAGACATGGCAGATGTAACTGGGGTGGTTTACATCTGGAACAAATTAACTGACCAGTCAGTATTATACATTCACTCATTGATACACAATATTCTGAAAGATGTTAATGACTTTATACTTGAAAGTGCTGCAGTTACCAGGAAAAGCGATACTCCGTATATTTACAGCGGGATGGATTTAGCTATGCAAATATTGCTACTGTAATTTCTTCTTGTGAGCATTGTATAGCATTTCAGAAATCTTCCAATTTTCATGGTACCAATAGTTAGCAGAGTAAAATTACTGTGATTTATAGTGTGCCTTCAAGGAAAGAGGGGTAACAGTAAAAGCATAACAGTACAACAAATAATAATAAATATTTTATAATAAAGCCTAATAATAAAGCTAAATAAATATAAAGTTGCACTGTTTTCACACCTCAAATTCCCCTTGGTGCAAACAACCCGCAGGACACCCAGCAGTGCGGGCGAGCTCCCGGGGGCGCCAGCTCGGTGCTGCAATAGCGTCTGCGGCCGCGCAAGGGAGGGGCTCTTCAGCACAGCTTCTGTATTCCTCTGCCCATTTTTATTTCCTTATTTTTGTTCGCGTTAACAAGGATCTTTCTTTCTTCTTCTGTAGTGAATGGGGCTTTTTTCTACCTAATCTCTTAAACTCTAAAATAGTTTCGTGTTAATATCAATAATTTAAGCAGTTGCACGGTCTAATCACACCGCTGTTGCACACTGATGGCTGCCCCTGAATAAAGGCTGGGGTGACCGGCAGCATTACCTTCAGGCAAGGGGAGGGCTGGAGAAGTGGCATAGTGTGAAACTTCATCCCTCTCCCGTGCTTTTCGGATTATCTATCAAAGTATGTGAAGATCAAAAATAAAAAAAATCAAGGGAAATGAACGCATGTAAATTATTAACAGCCTGCCTCAGAGGATGAGCAGGTTTTGTGGATACTGTATTAACTGTAACAAATTTTATTATATATTCACATGACAAGAAATGGGAGCAACAATTCTAACATGTTAGGAGGTAATGTGTACAATAATCTCATCAGAAACTATTACCTAGCAAATAACACTGTAAATATGAAAAAAAAAAAATGTCAAGCAAGCACCTGGCATTCAGGGAATTACTTGTTTATATTTTACAAGTATTTATAATGTCAAATCGGGTAGGTTAAAACAGAATACTTGCTGTAGTCCAAACGACGATATTCTTGTGAGGGACATTTGTAATTGAGATCTCTCACACAGGCCACCATCAGGAATAAAGACTGGTTTATGAAGCAGTAGCACAGAAGCAAATCTTTATTTGCTGTTGCTCAGCAACCATCTGTGGAAGGCCCATTTTTCATTTTTGCCTTAACTTGGCTTGACAGGAAAATGATAATAAATATGAGATTATTATCACAGGGTATAGATTATTTTGAACAGATGAACAGATATGTCAAAGAGAGGCATGTAATTTGGTACTCCTGAAAGGGAGAACATTAGAGGAACTGAAAATAGAGTTGTAGCTTCATTACTGGCTTGCCGTTCATGCACAATTCTTGAAAAACCCTACAGACCGCTATTCTGCCTCTCTGGTTTCTCTCTGTGGCCCTTTAAAATGAATCACTTGGGCTTAGTCAGTCTGTTGTTACCGGTGTCAGCTTTTAGTTTCAATACTATGAAAAAAATCATTCGGTGGTTGCTATGCAACACAAATTATAAGCTAAAATATGTTTTAGTTCGGTTGCTAAATGGATATGCGCCTGACTAAATAAACAGTAACCAGGTGACTAATGTAGCATCTAATTAAAAGACTAATCAAGGTATTAATGAAATATTCAGTCCACACGAGACATGACAAATAAATCCATCAGTCTGGATCTAAAATGGCAAAGATTTTTAATATATGCAGAAAGGGTAGACATTAGTACAATGTATAAATGTCAGTTTTCATACTTTTTTATCTGCTTGCACTATTCCACAAGCACGACGATTGCTCATACAACTCATTTCAAGCAAACTGTTTCACGGCCTTCTTGCGCTTAGCTGAACACCTAACTTAAGAAATAAAGTCAGGTCTGTAGGATCTGACAACCACCCTAATTCTTGTTTCTTCTTTACTGTAGAGCAGCAGAACGCTCGCTGCTTCTGGAAGCGAATGCCTCCCGGCTGTCACAGCGTGGGGCTGAGGGCAGGAGGACAGATGCCATTTCAAGTGACCGGCCAGGGACCCGTCTCCCCCAGGACCTTTCTCTGCGGTTGCCGGCAGGTGGATGTTCGTAATTTGCTGGTTGCCTTTTTCACACTCCAAAGGAGAGAGGCCTTTGTCTAGATGGAAATAGGAGGTGGGGAGGTATGCGTGGGTTTGGCTTTAGGTGGAGACAGGTTGCTCAGGAAGATGAGGTTTTGGCTGCTAACTGCTTCTGCCATATTGGCCCTGCCTTGGGTACGTGACCACCTCAGTTAGAACCTGCAAGGAATGTAACCCATTCTCCTACACTGCCTACAGTACCTGCTATCTGGGACATATTTTTGTCCTAAAATCCAGTTATTTCAGAAGTTTCACATGCACTCAGTTGATGATTCAAGAATTGAAACAGTTTTTGTCTTTGTTTTCAGTAACATTCAGTAACATTATGTTACGTACATTTTTTAAGCAACAGAGAATAGCATCATTTATATGCCATAAGCATATGATAAACTATTTGTCATCCTATAGTCTTCAAACCATATAAAAACCAGGTAAATGGTTTACTCAAGAACTTTAAAAAATAAACGAGGAAGAGTCTGTAAGTGAAATATATATGGCACAAAATGTGACAACTCTTAATTCTGAATATAAACCAATACTGTGAGAGGTGGGACGATTAAAGAAGATTCTATGTTAAAATATTTGCAGAAGACGTAAATACTACTTTAAAAAGCAGTGATTTTTTTACATATAATATTAAATAAAACCTGAATTAGATCATGTTTTTAACAATGACAATCCAGAAAGGTCCAATCAAGTGTAAGAACTTTTATGGAAATTATTGCTGGGTTTCTGTTTGTCTGCATAGTAAAGCAGCATATGCTGTACTGCTGTCACAGACTGCAAGTAAGCGATTTCAGTCAGGCACCCACCTCTTCTGAACAGCTAACACCACTGAGAAATACTGAGAAATATTATGCTACTGCAAATGCAAAACTTAAAGATACAAATTAAGCCCTTAACAAGACACACTGGTTTTGGTTTGCAGAAGAGCTCAAACAAATGGAACGGGGAATATTAAAGAACTTGAAAGCTGATTATGCTTAATTGAAGGAAATGAGTCCAACTATTTCTGAACACTGCAAAATAAGTTTGAGAAGAAACAGAAAGCAGCTATTTCCTGATACATTAGAAAAATCCTTGGTTATCAAAGTGTAAATATCATCTGGCCTACAGTCTCCTATAAATTCTGGTGAGTGGCCTGCTTAGCTCTTCACGGCTTTGGATGAAGAGCGCGTAACGCACGTGCTGTTCACCATGACTAAGATTAAACGCATACCTGTAAACACAGGTTTTTTGGGAAAAAAAAAAAAAAAAGGCACCAATGTAGTCAAATGGAAGATGCAGGCTTTGTGAGCTAGCAGAAATGTTTTTCTAAGAATAGCACGTCCACATTACCCGAGATCCATGGAAGGCGGCTTAGTGTTTCTTAAGCCTATATGTGAATTTAACTAAACATGTCTTATCCCCGTTTCAGGGCATTGAGACTCTTTGAAGAGGGAGCTGCAGGAAGGTAACGGTAGGCTGGTGTGTAGATTTACTCCATCAGCCACCTCTGAGCGACCGACTGGATGCTCCTCCAGGGAAAGACGTGCAAGCCAGCCCTCATTATAAAGAGAAAGCAGTAGAGAAGCATTTCAGTGTAGCCAAATTGAAACCCGAGCAGCACAGCCTGTGCTGAACTCCTTACTAACGCCCGGGCTGCCGCTGCCCGAGGGCGCCCACCCGCGGGCCCGTCCCCTCCGGGGGGGTTTGCTCCCCAGCGCCG
>NW_009258667.1:717301-773009 GCF_000687185.1 Egretta garzetta
CCTGGCGATAGCCCGGCCAGCCCCCGCCGGATGCGGGAAAGTGCCCTGGGCGGGCGCCCGCCCCCCTCCGCGATGCGGCTCCACAGGCAGGGCTGTGGAAGGCAGCCTCCCCGCTGGTGGGGTGGAAGGAAAGCTTAGGTGCGTGAATTGGTGTCAAAAAGCGTCCTTTGCCCGTTTCCCATAGTCTTCGCTTGACAGGAGAGAAAAGGAGAGTTCGTTTTGCTGCCCTATCGGTATTTTTCATACAAGTACGTGCTGTTGTGGGGATGATGGCCAGGTAAAAAGGGGGTACGTGCTGGACACACTGTTCTTTTTAAAAATAAAAGTATCCCCTAAGAAGTTCTGGTTTAAGACTTGTTAAGTAAAGAAAGGAGCAAAAGAAATGCGTGCAAATGCTGCAGCCTAGTCCTAATGTAAATGCTGATTCAGGTAGCTGTAAAATATTTTGGAAGGGGAAGCATCTTTTTATTTCTAACTATGTAGATGAAGAATGTAAGTTCATACGTTCTTCACTGAGACCAAAAATTATCTTATTTTGAGAAACAGTACTTTCTCTAACATTTTGTTTCGTTTATAAAGCAAGGAAAAACAAGGCCACAATGAAGCGAGAAGCATTTTTACAAGTTGTGTCTAAAGAGTCAATTGAAGACTTCTTACGTTATACTCAGAATCCTGTAAGTAAGCCATGATACACATGCATTACTAATAAAATCTTGTCTGTTATTAGTGCAGAAATTTTATGACACAGGGACAGAAACTTATTTCTCTGGAACCTGCAGATGTGCTAGAATAATTGCTGTGGACAATAAGTTCCGATGGCACTTAATGGAACAGCTGAAAAAGTTGTAGAATAGAAAGTTTTGCTATTTATAAACCAAGTAATTTTTTAGCATTTTGTTGTTGCACATACAGTTTACTTCTTTTTTTAAAGAAATTATTAGTACCAGCATAATACTAAAAAAAAGGTACTCATTTGATGTTGATGAAATATTGTTTTCTTAAATTTCAACCCATGAAAGGTTTTATTGCTGTGTAATGAATATGAGCTAATATACGAATGTAGCAGAGGTGTGTTTCACTAGTATTTGTTCATTCATTTGATAGTTTATGCTGCCCACTTATTCTTCATTCCATGTGTAATTGTACTTGATAGTTCTTTTTATCACTGAATGCTTTAGAGATGTGATAGATTGCTGTGTCTAAATGCAGCATTTCTCTTTCAATTAATTTGGTTGTGTGGTTTCTGCCATCTTCATCCAGTAATCTATCTTAACATATCTTGGTCTGTTTGGATTAAATTTTTTTTTTCATGCTTTCATTTTTCATCACCAATTCACAAGAGTTGTCTTGCAGCAGCTTTCAGCTGTTGTCAATATCTCTGGAAACTGCATATCACCGGCTATAATGAGTATGTTGATTAAAAATGTCTTCATAGCATAAGGCACTGTGAATATCCAGATTATTTTTTGCTTGTCTAAGAGGCCTGAGTTATATTATTAATTTCCTTATGAAACCTTCAGTGAGGAAGGGTGTTTGACCATGTCTTTTCTTAAGATGAGGATCCCTCATTTTAGGATCTCCCCTGAATAATTCTTGAGTTCTTTTCTGGAGGAGGCTGTGGTAGTGTATTCTGTCCTTTGGAAGTGGATGTATAAATGTAGAAAGAAGAAGAAAGTGTGGTTAGAGCCTCACTGCTTTCTTTAGTTTTCATATTAAATTTATACCCTGCTTTTTCTACCTATTTTGTGGTCTAGCCTCAGAATTTGCATTCTTAACTTTTTTTTTTTTTTAAGTACTGTTCTTAGCATCACTACTTCTTTCAATGCCCTTCATTTCTACCACCCCCTTTAATTTTCCTTTTACCTCCTCTTAATGTTTTGCTTCATTCACATCTTCTAAAATTCTAGGGGCTTGCTAACTTGCTAATCTTCCCTCAAGGTTTGCCTTGGGCTTTTTGCTTTTCTTTCTTTGTGATCTTTTTAAAATATTACCATATTGTCATGCAGTTCATTGAAGTCTTTATCAGGTGCTGTTAAATTTTTCTGCTAAAACCTGTTCCAATTCAAGAAAATACATTATTTCTTAGACAGGAAAATAGGAATCACAGGTATGACTATCATTCAGTGACATTATTTTCCTGCATAGGTTTTGGAATAATTCTATCTCATAACATCCCAAAGAAAGATTAGAAAGCTCTGGTCTTATTCTGAATTCATTCTTTTTGTTCAAAATAGTACGATCTTAATATCCTATCTTTTGGGTTTGTTTGAAATTGAGGGCTGCAGAACTCCCTGTGTGGCCTTTGGTTTATTGTATTTGTTTCCAGCTGTAGAATAGGATAGAAATTCTGCTATAAATATGTGACAGGTTCTTTCTTCTCATACCCTAATACTTACTGCTGCTTCTTTCATTATTTTCTTTTTTTTTCCTTCAACTTTTTTTTTTTTTTTTATTCCTGTTTTTTCCTGTATCTGCAAACTAAAGATATTTTTATTTCAAGATCACGGGCATTCTCCGTTTTTCCTCTGAAGTTTTTTAATCTAGTAGACTTTCATTTCAGTATCACAAATTACATCTCAAAAATTGTCTGTACTTCCTCCTGGCTGAGTCTGTTTTTCCTTCTCATCTTTTCTCTGCATATTCCCTTTCCTAGTAGGTTGCCTACCCTTTGATGCTAACAGGCTCTTTGCATCTCTGAGGTAAATTCTTATAGCTAGGTTCTTCTGAGGAAATAGTTCAGATCAGTCTCTTAGTGAAGTCTTTTTGTAGAGACTAGTAGTGGCTTCCCATTCAGCAGAGCTTAAGAGGGAAGTATAGTGTTAATGTTTGGGGGGGGGGGGGGGGGGGGGGGGCGGGGTCTTAAAAAAAAGGTGTCGGCGCGTCGACTTTAAAGTAGTGCAGTTGTGAGCTTAGCTAAGGGTATGGAATTGTCCCCATCGGGAATGAAGTATTCGGGATATATGTGAGACAAGTTGATGTTACAGGGATGTGATTTATGTTCAGTAGCCTTGCTAGCAAGGGCTAAAGACTTCAGTCTTAGAAGAAGCACTCTTGTTTCATGATAAAGTGTTAAGCAGCAGGTATTTCTCATGCTATTTTTTAAAGAAATACAACTTCTAGAGGGTTCTATAACTGCAGAGGAATGGAAATCAATCCTTAATGTAAAAAAAGCATTACTTTTAGGAAATATGATGATAAGCCATTTCACTGATGTAGAACTGTATGATATCTTCTGACTATTCACAGAAAAATACATTTAGTCCTTTTGACTTGAATGAACTGCTTCAGGAATTGCCAAGAAAGCAAAAAGAAGTACTATGGGAGAGACTGATGCAGCTATTGACAGATACTTTGATGGAGAACCCTGTGGAAACATGGCAGAGAACTGAAGATGTTGAAAATAATGATGACATGGAAACTGAGAGAGTTCCAGAAATGGTAAAAATCTTACAAAATAAAAATATAATGTTTCATATTTTCTGAGATATAAAATTAAATATCTTCATCGCATCTGAAAGGGTTATCAAACAAGGTTGGTTGCAAGCATCACCCCCCTGCCCCATTCTTTACTGACTTCTTAATGATCATGTTTGGGTTAAGCTGAACTTAAGATTGGTCTATACTATAAAAGATTAGATCTGATGATAATTTTAATTATGAAAGATGGGACTTAATTTTTTCCCTGTGGGTGAGTGGGCTTTTTCTATGTCTTATTTCAGTAAACAAGTGTTGATCTCTCAGACATTCCTTAAGTAGCTGGCATATACGATAAGAAATTCACTACCTGTTTTATTATGTCATTTTATTGAATGAAGATAATGAAATCTAGATTTGAACACTGCTCCCACATATTTAAGCTTATAGAGAATTTCTCTGACTCAGACCCTCATATACTGCCTTCTGCACATAGTCCATGTAGTCTTGAGAAAACCAGGGGAAAAAGATTATTCGATTTTTAAAGGAAAAAAAAAAGGTGCAGTGGGGAAATAATTAGGAATCATACATACAGAGGCCTATAGAATCATGTACCTGGATCTAAAGTCACCAATCTACATGTTTTGGACAAGATCCTGCTGGTTAGGGTCTTTTTTGTTCTGAAATAGATGTGTGTTTGAGTGGTTTTGTTGCAGATGAAGTTTTTAATGGCAGAATGGATACACATGTAGAGTCACCAAATTGCCTACTAGCTGGAGCCGAAAGGCATTTTCAAACTTTTTGAAACAATTGTACTTTAAAATCTATGCTTTTGCCTCTTCTTATTTAATAGGTTTTGGATGCCAGTATACTTTTTGTTCAAAATGGAAGCTAAATAACAATTCAGCTTTGCTCTCTGTTGCTAAGGTTTATTTCTTGCCATAATTATCTTCTGAGTATAAAATAAACAGCAGAATTGTTTCTCCTTGACATTGCTTTCAGAAACAAACTGTAGCTGTGATCCAAGGAGTGACAGCTGTAGTTACTGCTTCCATACCTGCAGTGGATGAAACCATAAACTACAAAGCTCTTCTAGAGTGTGTTTTTATATTAAATGGTATGTACTTATCTGTTATAGAATACAGCATTATACTTTATTTTTGTTGTTGTTTTTAAGCAGCTGAGTTTACTGTGGAACAGAATTTGCAGGAGAAAAGTTGGTACCCATGTGAACTTATTTATGAGACAAAATTAAGGGAACATTTACTTAAATATCAGTTATGCAGTCTAAAAGTTGGAACCTAAATACAGTTTTCTTTCCCTTAACTCAGTGATGGATAACTTTCCTTATTCTGTGGCTTATAGTATTTTTAAGGCAAAATTTAATATCATTGTTAACTTTGGATCATTGTTACTCATCCAAAAACTTGACCAAAAGCTTAGAGTTAACAAAGCTGCCTAAATACTCACAGTGAGAATATGCCATTAAGATGTGCAAATGTGGCAAGAGCTGGTTGGCATTGTGAGGTATAGTTAGTGTACTAACAGGGTAACGTTTAACAGGAATAACTTGGTTCACTGCAGTAAATAATTACTTTATTACTGTTGTAGGTATTCTTCCTGCATTACCTGAATCTGAGACAATCCCACGGGGTGCTATCCAACGTGTATGTGAAATGTGGTGGGAGAAAGGACTGGAAGGGAAGGAGCAGCTAGGGAAGACTCTATTTATCATTCTGCTAAAAAAAAGCCTGGGTAAAGTTGCTACGGTATGCTGAAGCTGTGTTGACTTTTAGATTACTACTGAATATTCCATCTGAAATACCTTTTAGTTGAAGTTAACTTGTTTTCCAAGTCCTAGTGCCTCTCAGTTAATGAAACGTAGCATAAATCTTGGTTACAAAGTGTCTTTTTGATGCTGCTTGCATAAGCCAGGTATTAAAATGTTGTCTTCTCTAGAACAAACTTTAAAGACTTTTGACATCAATTTCACAAATGAACTGCTTTTTTTACGTCCTTTTTCTTTACTCATTTGTGAAGTCCAGTGACTAAGGCTTAAATAGCAATTAACTCTTAGTTCAGGTTCTAAGTACTGTTAACTGCCATCATTGTATAAAGTTTTAAAAGTGGAATAACACAGATTTCATCTATTTTGCATGAAATACTGGCTTGCTTTCTGTACTGAGCATGTCTTCAGTTGTTGGAAGTCAGTAGTTCTGCAGTTACGTAATTTTTGTAATTTTTCCCAATTGTGCGGTGAAAGTCAATGTTCATAATTTTACAATCTGAAAATCTTCTGTCTGTAACAATGCTCTTCAAATGCATTATTTAAGTCTTTAAATGCTTCTTCACATTAAAGCTATACCTGCTTCACTATAATGTGGATTTTTTTTTTTCCTGTCAGGGTGCAGATATAGTTCGTCTATGGAATCTACATCAGACATTGCTTTGCTTTGATTATGATTCAGAGGAGAGTAATGAAGTCAAGGACTTGTTGCTTCAGTGTTTTATGAGTGTAAAACACATTAAAAAAGAAGAGGTAAGCAAACTTTTATCTTGTTGTGATCTTATGTGAGTGGGCTTTGGTTACTTTTAATGGGTTTTGCATTAAGCCCTTTTTTACAGTACAGTAAGCAGCAATATAAGACAAATCAGCTCTAACTCCAAGCTATAAACAGTTGAAATTTCTGTTTCATTTGGAAAACCCTTGATTCCTATTTCTGACTTAAATATAAAAGTATATGTCTAAATCATTACTCAAGTTCTTGTATCCTGAGGTAATAAGAACCAGGTGCTTTGCTTCCAGTGCATGTCCCTCAATACTTAAAACCATTCCCCAGTATAATTCTCTTCCTTTATAGCAGTTTGTCTTTTATAGGAGATAGATAACTGTAGCAAAATAATTTCCCGTCTAAATGATTCCATTTAGAAGATTGCATTGCCATAGTCTGGCTTAAAAGTAGCATAAGAAGAATCCAACTTTACAGCAAAATGAGAATTATTTTGACTGTCAGTGAAGAACTGCTGTATTGTAGTTTTTAGTGTGCACCAAGATATAGTATCCAAACTTTTTTTCTGGTTAGGTGACAAAACAACCTGACATTGGCTCCTAAGTTCTACCTCCTCCTTGCCTGTTGAAAATACATATATTCCCTTTCATGGAACGTATTAACTTCTGTGATAAAATGAGCTCTGAGTTTGCTTCATGATTGTGGTACTACGGGCATATGGGGTTTTAAAAATGGTGGTAGGGAGTGAATTAGGTGAAATGTTTGGTAGACGAGGTTTTGGATACCTGACGCTAAGATTTTGTTGTTGTTACTTAGACATTGTATTTTAAGATGTTTTGGTTTTGACTAAAATTGGGATGTACTAAGGCAATGTAAGAGGTTTGAAAGGAAGGAGAGAAAACGGGTGGAAAGAGGGAAGACAGGTAAGACTGATATTGTATTTTTATGTCCTTGGTATATTTCATTTAGGACTGTTTTTGTCCTCTTGAAAAAGTGTGTACATGTATGCATTCTTTGCCTTCGTTATATTTGATTCTGTATTAATAATTTTCTTCTGTTTTATTTTAATCCACTGCATGACTTAATATTTCATATTCATATAGGCACAGTAAATAATCGGGAATTATATCTGTAAAACGAAACTGCTATCTAGGCTTCAGAAGCAACTTGTAGTTATTTTTTTTCCTTCTACATCTTGTGACATTGTGTCTGGGATTTTTCTAGCTCTGCAGACAGGAGATTAAGTGTCTTGAAATTCACAGTATTCAGACCACTTTCCTGTTGCTGTAAAACTATTGTGTTTCTGTTGCAAGTCTTTCTGGTTTGGGGTTTTGCATCCTGATGGAGTTTAGTTTTAGTTAAAACCCGCCTTGTGTGTTCTCTAGTTTCCCGGCCTGGCTCATTTTGCTAATGGTAGGTTTCTTGTAGCAACATGTCCAACATGCCCCCAGGATCTTTGCTGGACCTTTTTCTTACATTCTGTGTCTATTTCTAAAATACTAATAGTCATGCCAAATTTTAACATGATGTATGAATTGCCTTGAGATGAAACTGAACCCCTATAGATCATGGCTAATATTCCTTTTATTGCCTGCAGGCTTGTTCTATGGTTTCTAAGAAAAGTATACCTGATACTTTTTAGAGTACATCCCAAAATGTAGCTCCATAGCAGCTTAAGCTGATGTAATTCCAGGCTGCAATGATCCTGCCTTGCCGTGGGCTGGCATTCCTATTTTCCTGTGTGCAGTGTGAATGCTCAAGCAGCTATGTCGTGGGTTGATTCAAGAAGGTAGCAAATCAGGTTTTTTCCTAGTAAGATTATTTTTCAGCCAGATTAACTGCCTGGATTGATCATCTGCAAGGATAAAGGGAAGAGGAGAAAATGTGGTATCCTGGTTCTAGATCAGATTAAACTGATAAGGAATTGCACATTTATGCCTCACTGCAAAATCCCGGAGTTCAGTTTTTCTGCCTTCCCAGATAAGTTTGAGTTTGGCCTTGTCTTTGCCTTGTTGAGGGAGGAGTCCCTTGACCTTTTGGCTTATCAGGGATGTTGATGGAAGAGTGCACCACTGGGACTCCAATATATGTATTATTCCACCAAAGTTGGAGATAAATGACTGGGGTTTTTTTATTTATTCAGTTTTTTTCTTTCTTGGTAAAAGAAGCTCTCACTGACAATCCGAAGAATTCCATCAGACATGTAGACAAGGATCTTGACATTATATTTAGCCTTTAGGTCTTGGTTTTTATGAATTTTATGAATTACTTCTTGACCTGAAGGCATTTAAGCTATCAGTTCCACTAATGGGCAGTTTCTGCCTATCTGCTTCCTCCTCTCTATCCTTACTCTATGATATTCCAGCTCAAAGTGTGTCTGGTGTTATCAGCTTTATTTTCTCTATTTTGTCACAGGTCTGAGCATAACTGTTGGTCCAGCTCTCAGTGGAAGTGGAACCTCTGCTAATTGTTCAGTGCACCTTTTGAACTTCTGCCAATGTGCTCTTTACTATTACATTTCCTTATTAATTTTCCTGATTTAATTTTGGCTAGAAAGATGACAGGTGCAAAAGACCCTTACAGCAGGCTGACTCACCCTCATGTATGATCAAATTTGTCAAAGCCTCAGAAGCTGGTTGCTTTCACTTCATCTGTAAGATGAGCCAGAGCGAGGCTGTCTGTACAGATACTGCGTAAGGCTCTTAATTCCATGGGCAGATTTTGCTGATTCTGGAAGAGCAAGGGCTTATTTCCTCCTTCCACTGCCTTTTCTTGCAAAATTCCGTTGCTCATCAGATACGTCATCAACATTTCTTATTTGCTAAAATGGAAGAAAACTAATTCAGGAAAAAACCTGATTTTTCTTTTTTTCTGTTTTCATGAATTAAAGCAGCTCCAGGATGTTTGCAATATTACCTTTCATGAGGCAATAGAAAAGGAATTGTTCTTGCTAATCAGAACATTTATTTTCCTCAGTGGCTTGGCTGTTCTCTGTGGTTTTGTTCAAAAAAGTTTCCATATCCAATGCCGACAGAGTTGTCATGCTATTTTATTTGTACCTTCACCATCATTACAGTGTCATCCTGGAATGACATTGCACTTGACAGAGTTCTGATGATGTGGCCTTGATAAGGGTCCTGAGTTGCACAGTCCCTTATCGTTACGGAATATTACTTGAAGTCACACCAAAACAGAATGGACATTGAAAAATATGCAGGCAGATATGTAATCCATGTGTTCATTTGTTTTGTGTTTTCTCTTCAGTATAAATAGCAGTAATGCTTGAATTTTGTTTAAAAATTAAGGAACTTATTTTTTTTTTCCCCCTGCAACAATCTCATCTATGATTTTTAAAATTAAGTGTCATTTCTCTTAATACATAAGCTCTGTATTTACTGATTTTTGAGGTGGCTCTTAAATTGGGTGTTCCTCTGGGGTTTGACTTCCCTTTTTTTACCTCTTTTCCTCTCCCAATAGGGAAGAAGATTCTTGAGCTTTTTGTTCAGCTGGAATGTAAACTTCATTAAAATGATACATGGAACTGTTAAAAACCAATTACAATTTTTTCCAAGGTATGTATCACAGTTAGAGTTCTTAATGATCGTTAAGAGCTTGGCTAAAATCTTGTTTATCTCACACTCTAAAATACCTAGTATATTGATAAAATATATCAGAATCCAGACACCTTCAAATCTGCTGAATATAACTACCATATTGTTTCAGCAACTTCATTTAATAGTTGCTCTGCACATGCTTATGTATACATATAGGTGTATTAAACTGTTTATTTAGCATTAGCTAAAGCAAATGGCTTTCATATAAACTGCGCTGCATTACTTGCAGTGTTTGTGTGAGAACTGCAGGTCCAATTCTCCTTCGGTAAAGTGTTTTTATTTTTTTCTGTGAGCAACCTCTATTTTAATTTGGTAAGATTCTATACAGGGATTGTAGCCTGATAACTTGACTGATGCATGAAAAACACGGATTTTTTTTTTCCTTTGATTATTTAGTGAAATATTACAAAAGTAATTCTTCATATTAAAATCCAAGGCTTTCTAATACTTTCAGTTAGAATAATGTGTACCTGTACATCTTTATAAAGAATTTAAGGCATTCTTTGTGAGGGAAATGATAAATACCTGTGCTGATGTTTTGATTTTCCCGCCATAAGAGATATTTCCTGTCTTTATTAATAGTGCTTGGGTTCATTAACTAACAATTACCTTCTTTTTCTGTAATTATCAGTGTAGACTTTCAAGATACTTGCTTCTTCTAAAAATAATGTTGATGCACAGAATTAGGAATAATATTGGTACCTAACAACATGAAGTTTTTGATACCTTTATGATTTTACACAGATGGTTAGGATGTTTGCTTGAATGTGTTTCCCATACGTTAATACAGATCCTTGATGGAAAACATTTCAGAAGTTTACTTCAGGGCCTGGAAGAAGGTGTCAGGAGAATTCTTAGAGGTAATACTATGCGTGAAATTTCATTTGGATAGTTTTGAATTTCAAGATGGGGAAGATGCATGACTTTTCAACCTTGAAAAGGTTCCTCAGCAAGCCTTAAGGAATTATTTCCCTCAGGAAAGGGTATCTTCGGCATTGTCAAGGAATAAGACATGTCATGCTTTGAATGTTTGCCCCCTGTGATCAGGTTTCTGATTCAGCTGCTGCTGAAATATTGGTTGATGCAACTATGCATATACACAATGTTTTCTGTAAACACACTAGTTGTCTGATTTATTGAAGCTTTTATTCAGCATGTGCAAGTCTATATATTCAATAGCTTAAATATTTATCTAGTTTTTGTGGATTTCCTTGGAGATGATCAAAAGCATAATTACAGCATCACAATAATGCCACAGCCAAATTTCAGACACAAATAGTTCTTATTTACCATGTGGAGGTGCTTTTGAATTCCAAACCTGATTCTGAGAATTGGATTAATTGTATATTCTGAAATTTTGAAAATCAATTTAAGGAGACAGAGGCCCCTAGTATGGAAAAATTGGGCCCAGTAGAAGCCCGGTAAGAAATAATGTCAAAGACTATTTTCAGTTGTTTGTTTCACAGAAAAATATAAGTTGCTGCACAGCCTACAGTATGTATTATTGTTTTATTATATGTTAACAGCAGCATGTATATGTTTCTACTATAGATACTTGAACATAACTGCATTCAGGATTTCATGCATCATGGAATTCATCTTCCCAGAAGTTCTTCTGTTCATTCTAAAGTTAGAGAGGTAAGTTCCTGTAAAGCATGACATGAACTAGTAGAATCAAAATCAGATCAGTTACTATAAAGTGGAAAATTTCCATTTCATACTAAAATATTATACTAGGTCTGGATGGAATGGAATTACTTTTCTTTGTAGCAGTCTGTATGGTGCTGTGTTTAGGATTTGCTGACTGAAGCACTGTTGATAACACACTGATGTTTGGGCTGTTGCTGAGCAGTATTTGCATGGTGTCAAGGCTTTCTCTTCCCCACTGTTTCCCTAGTGAGTAGGCTGGGGATGAGCAAGAAGTCGGGAGGGGGTACAGCTGAAATAGGTGACCCAAACTGACCAAAGGGATATTACGTGCCATGAAACATCGTGCTCAGCAATAAAAACTGAGGGAAAGTGGATGTGAGGGAGATAGCCATTGCTTGGAGACTGGCACCTGTCTGGGCATTGCTCTATTTGTGGGAGGTGGTGAGTGATAACATTTGCATCACTTGTTTTGGGGTTTTTTTGGTTGCCTTTCCTTCACTTTTTAAACTGTCTTTATCTTGACCCATGAGTTTTCTTGCTTTTTTCTTCCAGTTCTCTCCCCTACCCCACTGGCAGGGGAGTGAGTGGCTGTGTGGTGCTCAGCTCATGACTGAGGCCAATCCACCACAAATACTTACTTTAAAAATATCATATTCTGAGAAACAATATTAGAATAAATTTTAGGAGGAACCTGCTTATAGTTTTGCACTGGATTTGTCTTTGGTGCTCTAAACTAGAAATATAAGGGGATTTTCCAGAGTGCAAGAAATAGTTTTTGCTGTCTGTTGTCTTAAGTTTTTCTTTACCTAGAGAATTGACCTTTCCATAGTTGATCACACAGATGAAAAGACATGAACTCCTTGAGGCAAATTTAATAGATGGGTCTGGAACTAAACTTGTTTTTTCTTTTTGTTATATATGGGTTTTTTTTATATATGTCTATAAGGATAAGCCTTGATTCAGTTACAGATTCTAGTTGTCTATTGTGGTTTTTATTCATTCAAAACATTTGAAGCAGAATGAGAAGTGCACAAAGCTTTTTAAGACAAGGCATTTGTATTTGATCTATGCTCTTTCACATCCTGTTCTTCCCCCAAATATATAGATGCTGGAGTGTATAGTATATGCAATATATAGCCTGATATAACAGTATACAATCCTATATTGGGTTTCTTGTTTGTTTTGTTTTTAATCAAAAGTAAATAGATTCTCATATCTATAGTGGATTCCCTTATCCTCTGATTTCTGATTGATGGAGTAGGCTTTTTACAGGGCACTTCATATTTTTCGGACTCAGAAGCTTATGATCCTGAAAGAGGAGAGTGATGTAAATAAATCTGTCTTTGACTTGCAAGGGGAGTGGGTTTCAGAATAAATTTGAATGATGTGTTCTTATTTTGTATGCAAGAATTTGTTTTAAAATTGTCCTTTAGAATCTAGAAGTTCCTGTAGCAATTAGGAGAGTAACCAACTACAATCATTCACTTGAGCAAAGTTTGGGCTATTTTATTGAAGGAGTGAGGGGGGGAAAGCAACATGTACAACTCTCCCTTCTGAATTCAAAGTTCTGGTTCTAAAACCTGTGCCCATTTTGCAAATATCTGATATGTTCTGATGAAATCTATTACAAAACAGTTTGGATTTACCATTAATCCTGGGTTAGATCCAGTGTTGTCATGTAGAAATAAGAGCCACATAGTCTCTTATAAATTATATCATGTCTTTACTTCAGTATATTTCAAAGAGAAAAGGGATTCTTCCACTATAGCATTGTTTCTGTAGATGCTATTTACAGGCTTTCCTGTCTAGCCATAGCTGTGAATACCTGAAGTATTCAAAGTTGCCACTAGAGGGTCAACTTCTTTTCAAACTGTCTGGTGTTCTGGGTGGAGGAATTACTTCATGTCAAGTTACATGTTGTCCTTTCTCATATTCTGCTCTGGTCTTCTACTTTCCTTTTTTTGTCTGCATAATTCAGATACAAGAATAGAAGGGGCTTTAGCTAAGAAAGTACAGTTCATCAATGCATAAAAATGTATTACATTTGTAGAATTGCATTTGGATAACTCCAGTTACCAAATAATGTTCCTTTGTTCTTAACAGACAAATGGGTTATTTATCTGTAGTTGATAATTATATGGTTTCAAAGTATTTCTGCTAGTTATTTTAAAAAAAGTTTTTTACTGTAACAAAGAAAGAGCGTTTGCTGTGAAACTGACTTTCTAGCCATGATTTTCTCAGTTGTAGATCTTTATATACATTTATTGAATCTATAAAGTTATAAAATGTGGTATTTCTTAGATCTATTTCTTTTTATGATTTTAGAGACTTTAAAATAAAATTAATATGTCTTTTTTTATCATTTTCCATGGTATGGAAAACTCTGGTTTTATATAAATGATGAAATGAGATGACAACTGCACACTTCTTGAATGTAGAAAGTACTGTTAAAAATTGGTTTGGGGATTTGTTTTTTTTTTTTTTTTTTCTTAGATGCTGAGCTATTTTCATAAACAAAGTAAAGTTCGTCAAGGAATTGAAGAAATGCTCTATAGATTGTATCAACCTATCCTTTGGAGAGCACTGAAGGTAATTGTTTTTCTCAGAATATAGGACTATCTTTCTCCAACTACTAAATTTTGAATCCCTCCCACATGTTCTGTTTTTAATAATTGCTTTTAAAGTAAAAGAGCTATGGAAAAAAAATTGGTGTTTAACATCTCAGCTGTAGCAGAGTAACTTTGCAAGCTGTAATTAGGCACAGTTTGCACAACAATATTTGTTAATTTGTTAATATAATTTACTTTTATAATTCAGCTTTGTTTTCAGGTACAGAGTGCTTTCCAGGATTTCAGTAGACAGTGGGAATAACATTAAATTTGATCTTCTCATCTTCTTCTCAATTTGGGAATTTTGTATAATCTTGTATTCTGTTTTCCAAGTTCTTTATGGAATGATCAGTGCTTTATTGATCAAAGCCAGAAATGTTCAGAGGATGATTTAGTCTCACCTTCTGATTAAGTAGCAGCCTTAGAATACAGCTCAATTAATTTATTAGACTATTATTTTAGAAAACCTTTTATTCTAGTTTGATTGTATGTACAGACATTCATGCAATGGATGAGCTTTTAATCAACCATTCAGAATAAGGTTTCTGACTTCTAGTACTTTTAAGGTAAGTGTGTATGTCTTCCTGGAGATTGCATGCACAGACTAAAGGGTACCTACTGCAGTTTATCTACTTAGTTACACTATAATTAAGATCAGCCAAGCTTCCTTATTTGTGAACAGCTTTTATTTTTTCTGAGGTTATGAAATTCCTTCAGTGAGAGCATACACATGCCATTCGTTACAGCCAAATTAAGTGCTGTTTAGCATTTACTGAAGTTTCATTTACTGATTGGTCCTACGTAATCTTCTCTAGCCATGAGAGAAGTATTTAAAGACTCTTAAAATTGAAAGTATTTAAAAACAGCTTAAAAAGTTGTTTAAAATAGATTTTATGAGTTACAGGAAGGAGTTGAGAGCTGTTTGGTTTCAGTAGAACTCTATGGTAGAAGTGGAAGGATGGACATACTCATTGCTAGACCAGCATCTTGTTTGGTCTTACATTAAGGATTGGATCCCATCCCTTTAGAATATAAACAAGAATCATTCTGGATGAAACATAAATGTTCTTAGCGCAACAGAATAATAGCTACAAAACATGGCTTTCATTAATTTCTTTATTTTTGTCTGTAAAAAGTATAGGGTTTTCAACTGATTTTTGATATCACAGCAAAATTCCTGACTACTGTCTCAGAAGCAATTTTAGAGTGGTTAGCAAAACGTGGTATTCCATTCCTAAGGGCGCTCCTATCTGTAAATGGAGGCTAGTAGTTCATTTTCCAAAGCCCAGGACTCAACTCAAATACAAGATTAGAGTACTTCAGAAGAACATTCTGTCAAATCTTATTAAATCTGCATAGATTAGTTTGGAGAAATGTAACAGAAAGGTTCAGCTTGAGGAAAAAAGGTTAATTATTGATTTGCAGCAAGACAGTGGGAGAAATTCCTGATTCCAGAAGTGGTTCAAATTTTTAACAGCTGCTATTCATAATTTTCACATCACTAATGATTCCATTGCTAGAACAAATCCAAATTTTAGGAAGTTTTTTGGGGTTTTTGTTGGTTGGTTAGGGTTTTTTTTGGGGGGTGTGTGGTTTTTGTTTGTTTGTTTTTATTTTGACAGCTTCTACATATGTAGTTAAGCAGTTTAAGCTTAGATATTAACAAGTGTATCGAATAGGTCATGGAGAATTTGTTTTAATGCAGCAAAATAGTCCAACTTGTGAACAAAGTTTTCAGAATGGTAAAAGGAGGATTGTAAAAAACTGAATGTAGCAATTATATGAATTGTTTAATGATTCAGTGCAAGGAAAGATTCTGAATTCCAAATGATCCATTACCATATTTGTGATTAGTGAAAGGAAATATGTGAATGAACGTCAAAATTTGGCAATTTATTTTTGGATAGGCCAGTGTCTTGCTGTGTGACTTCTGTATAGTTAATTTTTCTTTTTCATACAGTACTGCTGAGGCATTTGGCATCTTTAAGATAACTGTTGCTGTGATTCGGAATCACCAGTAGTTTAAGATACAGAACTAAGAAGGGAAGCTTCTAATTGTCCTTACTGGTATGGATTCTGCTCGAAAGCTTGAATTGTCAGTTTAATTTTGGATAATGAGTCTGATGCTCCTATTTTAGCCAGTGTAGAGATCCCTAATTTAATATAGTAAAGAACAAATCTTGTTCTAGAACACTGGTTAAAAAGCAGAAAAGGAACTTGTAGAAGGACCTTTTTACTCCTCCTTCTTGCAGAAAGGAAAAATACTTCACTTGTGAGAATACAAAGGATTCCAAAACTGTTTGTGTTGAAACTACTTAATTTCATCTCTGAAATCTTTAAACTGAGAATGCATGCTTGTAATGCATAGTTTGTTTCTTCTTAAATTGCTTGTTTTGCAAATACAAAGGAAGGTTGTGTGAGCTAAGTGGCTTTTATCAACACATATTTTATAAGCCTTTATGCAACTTTTAAGTTTTTATTACACAAGCCCTTATGTAACTTCATCTTTTTTCACATCTTTATTATGAAAGTAAGTCTCATGCAAACATAGCAGACAGTTGTGCAGTGATTGGGTATTAGTATAAGAAGCTATATAAATATAAAAATATGGATCTTTATTGTGAGATAAGTAGTGATTAAGCTATTTCTTATCAAGTTCAAAAAGTCAAGAATCATTCCTCCAGGAATTCAGGCTGTTGAAGGAAGTGATTCCTTTGAAGTAGTGTGTTTGGTTGGGGTTTTTTATCATCCCACACTTTTCAACTAACTCTTACAGGGGAAAAACAGTGTTGGAAGTTAATTTCAGGACCTCTAAGGCCAGATGAAACTTAAAAGAAAGCTCTGAAAGTTAACTGAACAAAAAAATTAAACTACTGTTTAAAAAGGTTCTGAAAGTTGCTCAGAATAGTATGAGCATAAAGGTAAAGAAACATTGGTCATTTAAATAACTGCAGGCTCCTCTTACATGAAGGAGTCAGTGCGGAAAAAAAATAGGATATGAATTTAAAGTCCTAGGTTCTACCTCTGTGAAGACATTTACTCTATTACGAGCTTGAATATGCAAATACATTTGGGATAAATTCCAATTAATTAAAGGCAAGAATTTAAGCTCTGGGTACTCAGTTCAGAATTAAAGTGAGCTTAATGGAATTCAATGTAAGGCACTAGAAAGTTTAGGAAAATTAACTTTCTGCAATGGCCATGGTAGACAAGGTCTAGGTTATTGCACAAAAACATACTTGAATTAATTTTCACATGAAATATTAGTGCAGAAGAGCTATTTCACCCTGAATTCACATATTAGTTCGTTATGCATTAATTCTTCAATATAGACAAGCTCAAAGTTAAAGGGTTTCTACAGCTTTATAGGATTGAATTAAGAATTAAATTCTTTGTACTTATAGACTATTTGTATTATCCATGATAAATAAAGTAAAAGTCAAGTCCCTAACTTTATGTATATATGGGCTTTATTTGCCTTTATAGTATTAAATTTAAATTGCTATTAATTTTGTTGTCTTGAAGAATTTGGAATTTTTGTGGTTCTACCCAGAGATGTGACCCACCGTATGAGGATCAGTGCAGAAGGGAAATACAAATTAAATTGCAAGTGAAATAATTGTTGCTCATTTCTTTTGTGTTTTTCTGGTTTTATTTACCATTAGTTTATTTAGTTCTAATTATTACATGGTTATCCTCATTTTTTTTCCTGCCTTTGATCTGAATGTCTTTTATGACAAAGGAGGAAGAAAACTGGCTGATTAGAATCAGGAGATTCCCTGAACTGTCTCTTATATCGCTGTTAAAATTAAGCATACTTTGCTTGTTTTATTAGGCTGTATATATATAGTCTCATATACATATATATGCATTTTTTTGTTTTAACTTGGACCCAAATTCTGAACAAAATTCTTCCTTCCCTCTTCCTTCCAAGAGAAGTGAGCACAGGCTCTTATCATTGCACTGCTGTCTTTGATAAATAAAGCATAGTCTGATGGTTAGATTTCAGGTTTCTCCCTGAGATACCTTGGATTTCATCTTCATTTCATTGCCCGCTCTCATTTTTTGTCCTTTAAGAATCCACAGGGCCAATTATTTTTCACTGCCTGTCTAAATACACACTTTTTTCATTTTTCTTTACATTTGGGGCTTTACAACCAGTGAAATGATAGTGTAACACACTGAATACTATGAAAAATGGTAAAATGTCTGAGGGTTATAGAATCATAGAATCACTCGGGTGGAAAAGACCTTTGAGATCATTGAGTCCAGCTGTACCTGTCCACCACTAAACCATGTCTCTAGGCACCTCGTCTGCCCATCTTTTAAATGCCTCCAGGAATGGGGACTCCACCGCCTCCCTGGGCAGCCCATTCCAGAGCCAAATAACCCTTTCGGTGAAGAAATTTTTCCCAATATTGAATCTAAACCTCCTCTGGCACAACTTGAGGCCATTTCCTCTCATCCTATTGCTTGTTACTTGGGAGAAGAGACCGACCCCCACCTCACTACAGCCTCCTATCAGGCAGTTGTAGGGAGTGATAAGGTCTCCCCTCAGCCTCCTCTTCTCCAGGCTGAACACCCCCAGCTCCCTCAGCCACTCAATGTCCTTCTTGTAGTGTGGGGCCCAAAACCGAACACAGTATTTGAGGTGTGGCCTCACCAGTGCCAAGTACAAGGGGATGATCGTTTCCCTGCTCCTGCTGGCCACACTATTCCTGATACGAGCCAGGATGCTGTTGGCCCTCATGGCCACCGGGGCACACTGCTGGCTCATAGTCAGTTGGCTGTCGACCAGTACCCCCAGATCCCTCTCTGCCAAGCAGCTTTCCTGCCACTCATCCCCAGGCTCGTGAGGCTTTAGATTTTTGATGAGCTGCCTAGAGCTCAGAACATGGTCCTATTACTTATGTGCATAGATGCAGAACTGAATATGTTTTTGTTGGATAAGTTACTCTCCAGGCTTGCTGGTGCTCTAATTTTTAAATACTGTTTTCTTGAAGAAATAGGATTGAGCTTTTCAATTAAATCACCTGTCTCTTGACAGGCAATTTAATTATTTAAATCTGCTTGAATTAAAGATTCTTGTATTCTGAAGAGAAGCTTTAAAGTGACCAAGAGAAATCCCAACTGCTTTTAATTTATTCAGCATTACAGAGAGCAGAAGGGCTCTGACTGTGACTCTTCTGGGTCATTGAAGTTGATATGGCTTGAAAGCTGATTGTACTAATAACTGAGGTTTTACTGAATGGGCAGAAATGTAAGGTAAAAAAAATAAAAATCATATGTTACTATAAGTTCTTCCATGCATTTAAAAATTCACCTCTTCCATCTACTTAATTAAAATTCTAACTTGCTAGAAGTGTTTGCAGAGCAATATTTGACAGGGTACGCCTTTTGATATTAAAAGTCTGTACTTATTAAAAAACCTTTTTTTCTTTTCCTTCATTTTAACAGGCCAGAAACTCAGAAGTTCGATCAAATGCAGCATTTTTGTTTGTTGATGCTTTTCCTGTTCGGAATCCCAGTTTTAACACTGAAGAGATGAACAATGAAATTCAAAAACAGTTTGAAGAACTTTTTGTAAGTTTTAACGAAACTAAAATGTTAAAAATGAAGTTTTCATCAAGATTAACTCAAAAATAAGCTGTTGATGCAATTAAAATTTGTGAAATTTCAGGTTATTATTCATAGGGAAATACAGGCCAATGATGCAGAAAAGACAAAAATAAATTAATATTTTGAATTTCTGTAGTATGTTGACAACAGATGACATGCACCATTTTCAACTCTGAAAAGGAAATATTTGGGATTGATTTTCATTAATCTGTGAATGAAAGATGCTTTTGAAAGACTAGATGTGTGAGTAATGGATCTTGATCTTACTTAACCTGGTATCGGTGAAGAGAGCTTTGCATTTAATATGTAAGCATTCAACGAAGGTTTAGGACTGTATTACTAAGTAGGTCTGAAATGAAGTATAATGGAGATAAGAACCTAAAAATCTCTTCACCAGTCTAGATGGATGAGAACGGACATAGTATTTTCATTAAGAAAATGTTTAGGAAATCCTGAGTATGGTCTTTAAAAATGTAAACATCACATAATTTAATGAATTTCAATGGTTTTATATTGTTGCATAGGAACAGTGTCCAGTGTAAACTCATATGCAAATAGAAGACTAAATATTCTTAAGTAACTCACAGATCAAGGCTTAATGTGAGCTATTTTTAAAAAACTGTTTCAAAAGTCCAATTAAAAAAATTGGCCAATATTTGTCTTAATTTTGTTTCTGATTTAAATTTCCTTGTTTGTTTCATAATAAAATGCCTTGAGGGAATATTAATATTACACTTCTTTCATAGTATGACAATTTGCATATAATGATTAAAAGGTAATGGAATGCTATTTGTTTATGATAGGTTAATGTCAAACAGCAGTATAGTCACAATAATGCATATACTCACATTACTCTTTTTCTGTTTGTTTTAGAGTCTCTTAGAAGATCCTCATCCGGTTGTCCGCTCTACAGGGATACTCGGAGTTACTCAGATAACATCCAAATACTGGGAGATGATTCCTCCAACAATTCTTGCTGATCTTTTAAAAAAACTAACTGGAGAGCTGGCATGTGATATAACATCTGCTGATGTTCGATGCTCTGTTTTTAAAGTAAATCTTTTTTCTAAATTTAAAATCATGATTGTCATTTTTGTATTTTACTTGATGCACAGGTTTCTAGTATAGGCCACTTTAAGTCAAGGAATGCTTCCTAATGTTCCTAATACATGCAAGATTTGCACACGTTTTATAAAAGCCACACATTTGGAATGAACAAATGCCTTTTAAAATAGTGACTGTTTGGCTTTGTGACTCTCAACCACTTTGCATTTCTAGTCTTATATACATTGTTTGGACTTGATAATTTAGTTACTTTATCTATCAGAAGTTATGCTTAGACTTGAAAATGTATGCAGGTTCCAGTATGTTTCTGTGTCACTGGTTTTAACCCATCCCTCGACGTGCACAATTATGTTATGATTTTGTACCCCGCTTTGTGTTTCTGAGGTTTGGATGAATGTAATTACATACTGTTTCTCTGGGAGTGCCAGCCTCCCATGCGTTGTTCAGTATGTTAGGATTAGTTTATATACATATTTCTGGCATCTGGTAAATAACTAATAGCTTGGGCAGAAAAATTAACTCCCTAAGCAGTATTTTCACTTAAAAATTTTGTGTATGTATCAATTCAGTCTTAGTTTGGAGCTATCTTCATGTTAATCCTCACTTGCCCCACTACAGCTGCATGGGGGCCTATACTGGTTGAGCAGAAAGTGTTGATTTAAAAACAAGTTGGCAAAAAAAAAAAATATTTTTAATCTGAAATCAGCAGAGTTTAGGGAGCTTGTATTGCTACTACAAAAACCACTTGACACTGTGCCCTCAGGCAGAAGGTCAGACCATGGCCTCAGTGTAGGTCTGAAGCTGCTTCATCTGAAATGAGTTCACTGGAAATTTGAAATAGCCTTACCAATTTTTACTAAAGAATATTACAGGAAAAAATATGCATGCACAGTGTCTGTGCCTACTTAATTTAACCTTAAGTGTCACGGTCCAGTTCAGCAGTTTTTAGCTATATCTGTTTGCAAATCTACTCTTTAATTTTTTATTTTTTTTTAGCATAATCTTTTCTTCTTGCAGTGCCTACCGATAATTTTGGACAACAAACTAAGTCATCCGTTACTGGAACAGCTCCTGCCAGCAGTGAAACACAGTCTTCATGACAACTCAGAGAAAGTGCGAGTGGCTTTTGTTGATATGTTGCTGAAAGTTAAAGCTATCAAGGCTGCTAAGGTAGGATAAGTGACACTTGATAAGTAGCAAGAAGGAGATAAAATCAAGGTATTTATTTAGAAAAAAAGAACCTAAACTTTTGAGACTACCACAGTATTCCTAAAAGGAAAAAAAAAATCATGCTTAATGTAGTAATACTCTTAATTTCAGTTTTCCCCTCTTCATATATTTACACATATAACTGAGTTAATTTCTAAGACTCGTGGATTCTGTTGCTCTTATCACTTCTGTCCATTTTAAAAGTTTTGATCCAAATGCAGATAGTAGTATAGAAGTACTTCTTTCCAGTGATTTTGTGAATTCGGCTGAAATCATGGCATCCACGGAAAACCTTTAAAAATAAATAAATAAACCGTAACTAGTCCTGATGAGCTTCCAGCCTCTCCATGGCAGAAAAAAATAACTATATGAGATAGTGCTGTGTCTGGATATTAGTATGGCAGAGATATTATAGACATGCTGAAAAGTTTGCTTTTTAGTTGAGCCAAGTCAATTCTTCTCCTTTTCCTCTTCCCCACATTTTTGACTAGTTTGGGATGATTAGTAGGTCCAGTGGCATCTGTGCTTGCCTGCTTTTTTTCAGTGGCTGCTGGCATCACAAGCACTCAGCAGACTTTTTTCTCATCATGTTTCTGTCTTCCCTGCCCTCTCGTGGCCATGCCAGGGCAGAGCAGTCGGTACCACCACACTGCCAGACTCTCACCTTCTAGATGCTTAACCCCTTTGCTGAAATGCTTTTTTACTTTTATTTATCTATTTTTATAATTTCTGTTTGTCTTTTGTGGGCATGTTTATCTTGTGCTAGGCATGTGTGCTATATGAAGTCAGAGGTATGTGTCCCTGTTGTTCAGGAGAGAGTTAAATAAATACTTAGTTTGTCAGATTTTTAAGGTTTCAGTGCTCATGGAACACGTCTCTTTCTAACACGAGAATTGCCTACTTGCCAAATGTGTGCATCGTAGCTTTGACTGGATCTCAAAGACATGTACTGGGATTAGACCACCTCAGTACCTTCCAAATTCCCCAAAACATGCTCAGAAGATAAGATAAATGGGAGGTGATTTCAGAATTGAGTTCTTTTGGCTTCCTGCGCACAGGTTCAGGATAAGAATTACAATAATGCAACAGCAAGTTTGGTACTTCCATAATACATACCTCAATGCATTGATTAGGCAAATCCATAGAAAATGTGAATTAGAGACAAACACTGCAAGTACCAAATATTATCATTCAGACTGTCAGCACAAAAAGTTTCCAGTAGGGTCCTAGTAGTGTTTGCAGATCTCCTGAGAGTAACAATGTGCAGCTGTACCTTTACTTAGACAATGGGTTCTGGTGGTTAAGATTATTGGAGATGACTGGAGGAGGCAATTCAGAGTTATAAGTAAGTAGTAGTACTCTAAAGATAGCTTTTTTTCCTGAAGTTTCTGCTTTAGTGGGTTCTAAAGCCAGGCTTTACCAGGTAAAACTGAGGTAGAATGGCAGATGTATCACTGTGACACTGGACCCCACACTGGTGATGCCTGTGTGTTAGGAGATGTATCACTTGGTTCACAGAATGAGCAGAAACAACAGATCACAGAACTGCTGCTCTGAAAGTGCTGGACTCTGAAATCTTAATCATTATTTCTGTCCTGTTCTTGTATGATTCTAAAAATACTCAACAAGCAAATTCCCCTAATAATGTGGTTACACATCATTTTTATAATCTTCTTATGTATGTTTTAATATTCATTTCTCTGTGACCTCACAGGCACTCAACACTTCTGCTTGTACTGAGTTTTAACTCTTCATAAGATATTATGTATAAATATGATTTAAGGGACTGGTACCTGCAGTCACGGTTTGATCTGTTAATGTCAGTTATCTGTATAATGAAATATAACCAAGCTTTTTTTTATTTCTATTCAATATCAAAAATGATTTAAATAATTTTTTAATGTTATTACTTTGTGTACAGTCTTTTAAGAACAAAGTATTGAGGCTGCTGTTAAATGTATAAAAAAATATCCCTTGAAAGTTATTTGTCATCCAGTATGAAAGTTCAAGCACACAATCTTTTTGGCTTTCTGGAATTATTTTGAATTTACTGCTATTAAAGACAGAGGAAAAGGATAAGTCTCAACTTCGGGGATTTTTTTTTTTTTTAGGTGTTAATTTGTTCTTTAGACATAATGGATATCTTCCATCCACTCTGTGCTTTATTTTTGTGTAGTAAAAGATTCAGATCTTCTAAAGGAAGGATCATAAAAGGTTTACATAAAATAAAAAAAACCACCTTGTAAGTGTTATAAGTTTTGTCAGTAACTCCCTATTTATTTAAAAATTGTAATATATATCTCTGGTAAGTCCTGGGATTACGTTAGTGCTTACTCCAAGGACCTTCTTTTTATGACAATTCTAGTACGGATGCCCATAGTTTGAAATCATGGGGGAATTAGCTGCTGCAAATATTTCTACTCAAGAATAAAGTAATATTTTTCAATGCTGAGAAACCCTATTTGGGGAGGATGGGGGGTGTTGGCTTTTTTTATCTGAAAGCTCACAGCATAATTAATTCAAGATCTTCTCACAAAAATTACAAACATGAGTTGTATTACTGCTGGTATAAGAAGCTGTTTATTCTTTCTGAATTTCATAGCCTTCGATTACTGTGTTACAAATAAGCTAGAGCTCCACTAATGATGGGATGTATTTAGGGTTTGGGATGGTTTTGGAAAGGATCTTGTTCTATACAGGTTTTCAGGGCGTATACCTTACTTGTAGGTAGTTTGGTCCTATTTTGTACTATGACAAGAATATGAAGCCTGGCACATAATGACAAATAATTATATTTTGTGGTGATATCCTTGTAGAATAAATAATTCTTCCCTATATCTATGGAATAACATTAGCATCACAGATACTTTGAGCTGGAATTGGTTGAACCAGGATTTTACCAGTCTATCAGAGATATTAGGAGATTTAGAGGTGCATCAGAACAGTAAAGTAGCATTGTTGCAGCAACATGTGACCTCAAGTAAATGCTGATATTTTGATAAGAATTAAAAATGCTCATGCTTTTCTGGTAAATGCTATTTATATTTGTTGAGACTTTGATGTGGACAACACTTTATAAAGGTGATTGGTTTGGGTTTTTTGTTGTTTTTTTTTTTTTAACTCCTTTAATATATTTTTGTTGTTTTAAAAAGTTTTGGAATATCTGTCCCATGGAGCATCTTCTGACTCGTCTTGAAGTTGATTCACGGCCTGTGTCACGGCGCATAGTGAATCTCTTATTCAATTCTTTCTTTCCCATTAACCAACCTGAGGATGTGTGGTGTGAACGCTGTGTTACTCTAATCCAGATGAATTCAGCAGCAGCTAGAAAGTTCTATCAATATGCTTATGAATATACTGCCCCCACCAATATAGGTAAAGTACAAAACATCTTTGGAAATACTAATATCACACAATGTAATTGCTTTTTAAACTTTCTCTCTAAAAATGGTATGTTGTTGCTAGATCTTTTGTTTTTAGTATAATATTGGTTTGTAGGTTTTGAAATTCTTGACACCAGCAATGAACGCTGGTGACAACAGTCATAAGGTTTTTCAGCAGTGAAGAGACCAAAACTTTTTTTTTCTGCTCTTATCATGCAGAAATAGTGAAATAAAATACCCTGGTGTCTCAAGTGTTTTGAGATCTTTATGTGGAAGACTCTTTACAGAAGGTGAAAAATATTCATGTCTGATAATCTGATTATCTGGGATTTGTGGATCAGTAGTATTTTCAAGTCACTCAGAGTAAAGGCCTCCTTCCTATTAAAAGCTTCAGAAACTTTAAGTGAAAAGGATATGTACTGCACAGAGTATAGCTGCTTTTTATAAAAGTGCTATTGAACCCAGTAAAATCAAGGAAAATTTTGCTTCAGCGGAGTTCTGATACTGTGAAAACAAAGTAGTCAGCATGGAGTGGCTTGGGGAAAAAACCTCGGTAAGGTAGTTCTGAAGTAATGTGTGCTAGTGTATTTCGGTTAGTCATACCTATACCAGAGTGGGTATAGCCCTTCTATCTAGAGATGAGCTCCTCATTTAAGGAGTACGATGATTAGGCTACTACATCTTTTATAAATAATTGGAATTGACATTGGAGGGGATGTATTATTGAACATAGGTTGTGAAATTAATAGCTCTGCCAGATGAATGTAGGAGTTGTGGGAGCTTCCTCTGATCCTCTTTTGATAAGGTGGTGGTGGTTGGGGTTTTTTGAGTAGACTTTTTTAACAATGAAATTACAGAATCTGATTGCCATACCTTCTTCATACTTGAGGATATAAAACATTTTCACATTTTTTCTGTTTCCTTTTATGAGGAAATTTTATCTTTTTTTCCTAGTTATTTCTGGTTCTGTTGCTTGCTTTTCAGTCTGGCTTTCCAGCATTGCACTTAGAAGCGTTTACTAGGGACATTCTTAACAAATAATAAATGTCTAATTTATTCTCATTATATTTAAATGTAGCTAAACTGATGCTTACTATTCGGCGCTGCTTGAATGCCTGCATCCAGAAAGCAATGAAAGAGAGTCTTCATGACAGTGGTAGTGAAGATGATGATGATGAAGAAAGTGAAAAGGAGAACACAAGTGTAAGAATGTCCACTTTATGATAAGTTCTGGTATCTTTTTTTCGTAATTTGAGACAAAGGCAGTTAACGATACAACAGAAATCTGAAGGAAAGCACTTGGGCATCTGTGGAATTAGAAGGGGAGAACTGCCATTACGGTGTTTTCATGCCCTGCAATAGCAGAAATTTGGTGAAATAGCTAGAATAATATGGAAGAAATATGAAACATAATTTAAATGAATACTTAACGAATTCCAGTACAAATTATAAATTGGTTTGATTCTGAAATTAAATTATTCAAAAAATCAGTGTCGCAAGATGACTCAAGTTATATAGAGAGAGTAAGAATGAATTGTGGAGTTCATGTTCTACCACAAACACATGCATTTGTGAGATTAATAGAAAGATTTTTGGGGGGAGGAGGAGCTAAACCTTATTTTAACCTAAATTTATATTTGAGAATATAATAGTTAATACATCTAAGTGTTTGTATTTCAGGTGTTGAATAATGTGTTGTCAGTAAATGATGTGGCCAGCATGGCAAGTTTATTGGAGATCACTGTAATTCTCTGGAAAAGTATTCACAAAGCACTAGATCACAATGAAGATGCCAAAGATTATACTGTTAGAAAATTTGCTTCTGTACTTCCTGAATATTTTAAAGTATTTAAGGTAAAGAAAGCCTAGATTTTCCTGTAAGTGCTTAGTATTTTCTTCAGATGCTCTCATGTGTTATGCCTTTTATCTGTTTTCATGGCATTAAGTATTCTTTTTCATTGCTGCTATAAACCATAAGCAATAGCAAGTTTCTTGTAATTCCACAAATGGGTAGAAGCTATTCTCCAATTGCAATATCTTACTGATGAACTGTTATCTAAAAAGTCAACACAGAAGTACTTAGCATTAAATTGCTCTCCTTGTAATGCTTTTCTAGGATTCCATTATTTTCAATGGTTTTGGAACTTTTGGAAACCAGTAACTGAAAATATGCCATTTCAGAATAAATACTCAGTGTAGATGAGAGTCTACATGGTTTTTCTACCCGCTACTTCCCAAACCCTTCCACCACCACCACTTATTATGATCCAGCTGCTGGAACAGACAGCTGAAGCAGCTGAGGCTCCTTTTTCACTTCCTAGTGTTTGGTTTCTGCTAATTTGATTCTGCTCTTTAATGATCTTTTGATGCACTTATTTATTGTTTGGGTTTAATATAAGCAAGTAATTAAAATCAGTCATTTTCGTATTTTCAGTTTCCTTGATCTTGAATTGTCCTGGTGTTATTCTTCAAGATGCTATCTTTTGATAGTGACTAATAGTGTCCGCTGCACCCTGTAGTGCATGTGGAAGGATTATCTAGTAGACGTATTTTTTTTTTTGTTGGTTTTTTTTTTTTTTTTTGTTTATGGTTTTTATTCTGAAGTGTACTGAGTTATGCTGGCTGTTATACTAAACAACATCCAAGTTTGCTTTAGATAATCTGGGAGTGGAAAGCAGTTCATTGCTACATAATATTCTGCAGCACATATATACCAAATGTGCTCTCTACGCTGAAAGCATCTGGAAGTTGTCAAAGACATTCCAAATCTTTTTTGCTAGAGGATGTACCATCCCTCCTGAAAGGTTTTGGTGAGCAGACAAGATATCCAGCTTTAGCAAGCACCCTCTCTGACTTTGATATTCTTACAGTGAGTAAGCAGCTTGGATCTAAAAAGACCTGTCATCAGAGGCTTAATTTCTAAAAGACTACGGGTTGAAGCAGCATGTTTCTTTCCTGAAAAGCTACAAATATTTATATTATATATATAAATATATAAATAAATGTTCTTTTAAAAAAATAATCTTTAAAAGGTTTTAGCTTGTCAAATGTCTAAGTAGGTAATAATTTCATTTGCTTGTATTCATGAAGCTTGGATATACAGATACAATTTTATGAAGGAGTCTTTCACATAGTTTGGTTTCTATGTAATCCAAGTGAGACTGTGTCGTGGTCTAGACCTTGTATTATGTTGTGTTGTAACAACTTGCAGTGCATTTTACATTACTATTGCTATATAATCAGCCTTTCCTTTAGAGTCTTTTTTTATCAATTTCTGATGTTAATGAATATTCATTTAAGGCACCTTAGTTACTTGAGAGGAGTTAGGTGGTATCATGATTGTGCAATTAAATATTAACCTCTACAAGAAAAAGTGTAAGCTAGAGCTGTTATTTCTTTCACATGGTTATTAATCCAATAGAGCCATAATTATTCATGGTAATTGTTCTGACAGTTTGTCAGAAAGCTGAATGATAAGATAATTGATAATTGACCTCTGAGAATAGGAATCATAAGTTTCAGATTGCAAGCCACATGTTGTTATGAGCTTCTTTCAGTTCCATTTCTAGTGAAAAAAGACAAATCCTTAATTTGAGGTAACTTAATCATACTTTTTCAGTACTCTCTTTAGTTCTGCATACATCTGTACGTGTACATCATATAATGTACTTTTTTTATCCTAGGATGAGCGTTGCATGACTCCATTGGTTATTCTGGCATCCTTTATGCCGCCCACTGCTATTCCTACATTCAGGTACTATTTTTAAATCCAAATTATGAATTACAACAAATCTCTTGTTGACTGAATTTGTTAATTTTTCACAACTTGATGTATTAAATGCCCATTCAGATAAATTAATCCACTAAAAAATACGGTAAGTTACTAAAAAATGTAAGGTGCAAATATGCCTTTCAGCTATTGGTGAGTCTTTTTTATTATTATACTGGTTGATTTTCTTTGAATTATTTCTGCCCTGGATGTTAAGCTAATGCATCTCTTATTTTTTGTTTGTTTTCTTTTAAGCTGTGGTGTGATCTCCAGACTCAGAAATATTGACAATGGAGCTGACCAAAGCAAATATTCTACCCTGATAGACTGCCTGTGTCGCTGGGGTCAAGTGGGACATATTATTGAATTAGCCTGTGATTGGTTGTCTGACACGCTAAAACCAAGAAAGGTGTGCATATGCATATGTCAAAGAATTAAGGATTTGCTAGATTACATAAAGGCATCGTGGTGGTTTGGGTTTTTATTTTTTTTAATAGAAGAAGCCTCTTTAATGCCATATTATTCTGCTTTGGAATTAGTTGTAAAGTACTAACAGTATTGTACTGGTTTTCTGCTTTCTTCTCATTTAGAGTCTTAAATCATCTGAACGACGAGTACGTATCCATGTAACACATATATCGAAGCCAGAATTAGCAATTGATTACATTGAGTATTTATTGACTCATCCTGTTAATCGCAGTTGCCTACTCTCTGTTCCTAAAAAGAAACTGGAGAAACTTTTGAAAATTCTCAGTGCTGCAAAGGTAATATTCTCCTTACCATAAACCATGCTTATAAAAGAGTGCTTAACATTATATATTACCTGCATCAAATCAAATGCCTGCAAGAATAAATAAATAAAATTAATGATCCGTTCATCCCCTCTATAAAAAGGTTTTCCTTTTGATTTGTACTTCAAACAAATATTCTAAACTAGTTGTATATTAGTTCAGAATTGTTTATAAATGGCAGATTTTAACCAGCTTGTCATTTAGACAAGTAAGGAATAGTCTGACAGATATGGCATTCCAAATGAAAGGAATTGAAAGTATACTTGTTGATTTCTTGTGTTTGGGTTTTTTTGGGTTGGGTTGTTTCTAAGTCTGTTGTTTAAAGCTGTTGAAACATTTGAAAGGATTTTCTGAAAAATATAAACTTATGTTTTATTTTTATTAAACTTGATATTCCAGGACATTCTTGGCTCAATTCTGAAAGCAAATGATGGAGGTTCTGGTAGCTGCAATCAAGCAACTGGCCTAAGAGCCTTCAGCCTCTTCTGCAGGTTGAGTGTTCATCTTCAGAACAAGGTATGGTTATACCTTTCCAGTATAAACTGGAGTTACAGCTGACTGTATAAGGAAGCTTCAAAAGAATTGGAATGACAATTGATAAACTTCTTTTATTTTTTTTTTCCAGTTTTCTGAAGAAGGAAAAGATTACCTCTCATTTCTGAAGGAGACAGGTGCTTGGATAGAAAGTCAAGTTGTACCTTTTGTAGTAGCAAATGATCAAGAGGATGGCATTTCAAAATGCAGTAATGTTTCCGAATTAATTATCCAGGTTAGAGCTCTCTTATAACATAAATCAAACTGCTACCGGTCTGAAAAGCTGTATATGTAGCAATTACTGACAAACGTAGTGTACTGGAGCCCAGCAAGTGAATGAGCTAATGAAATACAGTCCTGATTGTTCTGAGGTTACAGGTTTTTGCTTTTGCTATTCCTTTAAAGTCACACTTTTTTTTTTTTTTTTAGATTGCTTTGAGTTTAGTTATAACCTTTATATTTTGTAAATATAAAAATGTATAAATATAATTGTACATACCCTAGCAATTAAATCAAGTAGTTGGAGTAAACCATACCTTGTTCTTATCTAGACTTTTTTCACCTCCCAGTGCATAATATATATTCTCATCATATCTGTTGAAGTGAAAATGGATCATGTTTTATTTTTCACACTTGAGAAAGTGCCCACTCAAGAAATTTCTAGCACAGCAGGCAATGTAACCTGGTGTCCCCAATTTTAGGTTTCTAACAAGTAATTCTTGTCCTCAGTCTCTCATCCCCATATTAAATAAAGGTAATGTTTATGCTTTTTATGAAAAGTGCATTAACATAAAGTTAAGATTGTCACTGAATCTCAGTGATGAAAAGGAGAAGAAAATTAGTTGCTGAAAACAAGGGTACAGTTACATGGTATGCTAGCGCTTAATAGCCTGTTCTTCTGTAGTGTAGAAGGACCTGGAAATGAAACAGAATCATTGCAGCTGCATACGTTGAGGATGACTTAGAGGACCAGGAAGGTGGTGTAATTATGAAAGAGGATTTAGATCTAATCATGTTTGCTTGCTTGGTTGCTTCCTTCCTTTCTTTCTTTCCTTCCTGCTTTCCCAAAAGAAATAGGTAAAATTATACCCTGAGGAACTCAGTATGCTTCACTCTAGGGCTGAGTCCCATAGAACATATCTTTGGAAGTCAGCAGAGAGGTAGGGTGAGAGTTACCTGGGAATTTAATAATGAGGAAGTCAGTCTTGTACTAAATCCTGCTGCTGCAGCCAAATGGCTTTTTGAAAGGTATAAAGAGATAGAAAATTCAAAAAAGTGTTGTAGTTGTTCATGGTACAGGTTTCTTGTATGTTTTACATGCGACTGTCTTCTCTCTGAGTGGAAAAATTTGGTATGCATATCATAATTCTTGTGGCTATTTTTCAGAAGTTTGGAGGCACAGAACTCAAGCTTATAGAAAAACAAGACACAAAATAGGGACTCTTTACCAGCATTACCAGAATTTTTATCATCAATTTCCTAGGTCTGCATATGAAACTAAAATGAAAATTTATTGATAAGCAGTTGTCACCTGTAAACCCATCTGGCATATTACTTGACTAGCCAATAATGAAACACAATAATCTTTACTAAGTAGATCTTAAAGTCCATTTGCATCATTATTTCCAGAGAAGAAACTGGGCTGTAAAGACTGATGTGACTTGTCTGGAAGTCAAGAAGAGAATCCAGGCCTCTTGCATCTCCTGTAATAAGCCATATGCTTGTTAAGCAGCTCCTATTTGCTTCTCACCTTGTATACTGTTTTTTATTGGAATGAGGTATTGATTGTGCTTTTTAATTGTTTCGAGTGTATATTTGCTAACAGTGCTGGCATTAAAAGCAGACCTAGTTTGTCTCAAAATATCCATATAATATACAGCAATTACAGTTGCTTCTTTAATACTTTTGTATATGAGAGGGGACCAGGGTGTTTCTTCTTTTTCCACTTAGATTTCTCTATCACTTTCCCTGCGACATATACCATTCTTTCCCATTTCACTCTTCTTTCTCTGCTTGGTCCCTTGCTCAATTTTGTATTTGCTGTTACAGGCAGGGATTCACTGGGGAGCCGTTCTCTTTAGGCCACTGATCTGTTGAGTGGGGCTGGTAGGCCCCCTGGCACAAACCCCCGTGTCATCACTGACAGTGTCCCTTACCCCTCATCTTCATTTGCCCTTCACAGGGGGGGGGGAAGCAGTAGCTAGTTTTGAATTGTCTTCTGTTACATTCCCCTCACATCACTTAATCCAAGGTGGATTTTAGCACTGAGCTCAGATTTTGGTCAAGGGAAAGATTTGGACTGACTTTAGTCACAGTCAGTGTCCTTGAACAGCCCAGTTCATGTGTACATAGACTGGTTAAAAATTCTCTATCTATACATTAGTATTATAGTCTGTTTAGTATGTAATGTGTGTGTCTCTAGGGAAAAGTTCTTTTTAAAAGCTCTTTTTGTATGCTGTTCTTAATTTTGCTATCCAAGATAGGTAGAGATGTCACATTCTGCCTTGGTAAGTGTTAGGTATCTCTCTCTGAACTGAGCCTGAGTAAAAAAGATAGAGGATTTAACTGCCTTTTGAGAAACTGTTTACTGGAAGAAAGGGAAATGGAAGCATTTTGAGAACAGTTTGGAACTCCTGCTTTTCAAAGGTTGCGAACTGACTAACTCCAAGTAAATGCACCAGCTATCAAGGCAATTTGGCTAAGATTTTGTGGTTTTATTATTTGTAGGTTTTACTGAATGGTTACTTTCCATACATTTTTTTCTCATATACTTTTGCATCTCTTTTCTAGGCCTACCTGACAGTATGTAAAGATGTCATAATGGTTGGCCTTGGAGATACCGCGTTTCAAACAGAACTTTTAGATATGGTGCTCTCAGTTATACAAACAGGTACAATATTTTGTATTAGCATCAGCATCTCCATCTGACTTTTCTTATATTAGCAAAACTGTTGCTTTTACCATTTTGGAGTCTGTTTCTCAAAAACCAGTGTTTACTTCTTGTGCTAGCTAGTACCAATAATACGGTCACAAGTCACAGCAGCCTTTCAGAAAACCAAAAGCAAGCAGAGAATCAACCCTGAACAATGTCACTGTTGATAACTACTGTTTCTTCCTTGCTCTTAGATTCCAATTACTATATAATGCAAGGGTTTGTTTATATATATATATATAGATATGTCAGTATGCCTTAGGAGGCAACATTGTAGCACTATTTAAATTTGGCTCGCATTTGGAAAGTTATGTCTACAGTACAGACAGAATTAGAGTTCAGTTCCTGAAGAAATCTACAATTTTAATCCCTATACTTCACAAGGATTGGAAGGAACACTGGATTTCTACTTAAAGTATTGATTGAACTGTATGAAAAATGTCAGCTAAGGATGCTCAGAAAGTTGTGTTGTATTGTCTACACTTGTAAACTGGAGCTATTTATATTACATAACTGAGTTTCATTCTAAGCTTGTACCTGAAGAATATCTCCTTGTAATTTTTATGTTGTGGTATTTATCTCTTTCTCTAGAGAGAGGTGGCTTTTGTGCTCCAGTGTTACTGTACACTCTAAAAGAAATTATCGAAGCCTCTTTAACTCAGAATACTGAGACAGATGAAGTGGCAAATCTTCTCCATGCTGTACAGACCATCTTTCAGAAAGTTTTAGAATGTGTGGCACGTAGACTCAAGAAACAGCAGGAAGAAGGGATTCAGGTATCCTTTTACACTTGAAGTTGCTACCTAATGTGTAGATGAATCCATACTTTTTAAGCAAATGTGTTATACTTCGACACTTCGAGGTTGTTATTTGAGTCAACATCTGATTAAATTTTCAGTTAGATTTTCTAAGTGAGGGGGTTATCCATTGTTGGTGTCATCATGGTGGAAAAATGAGTAAATTGGAGAGCAGTGCATTCTGTTACCAGTGATCCTGAACTGCCCTAGTACTCACAGGTTATTAATCTTAGCTGTAATTAAATGAACTTTCTCAGTCCAGAGCAAAGAATTTGATTATATGTATTATGATCTTGGGAGGGAGGAGAAATTGGCATTGTTTTATTTCTTTCATCCTGAATTATATCAGCTTCAAAATATGTACAATGTCCTAAAGTTCTTCAAAACCTCCTATCTTCTCAGAGAAGTTAGCTTCCTGTACTTTATAGAAGAGAGTAGATAGTAGTGAGATGGATGGATCACTCTGGAAAATTTGATGCTCTGCTTTTCAGGACTTCTGAAAAAAACTCAGTTCTTTTTTGTTACAACCATTGTTGTATTTGTTTCTCTCAAATTTATGAGTAGACTTCCCAAACATGTTGCTGATTCCCTCTCTGATCCCAGGTGACTAGAATGCCTCAATAGCTTTCAAGGTGTGATCTGTACTTCTTCACAGAGAAGCTTGCTGAAATATTTCAATTATAGTCAAGTAATCTGAAAAATCTGATCTGTTTTTCTTTAATTTTAGTTGATTCACTCTATTCAGATGCCTCTTGGAGAATTCATACATGCAGTCCAGGGCTGGCATTCATCTTGCCCAACAGTTCACCAAGGTGTACTCTCTACTCTCCTGGCTGCAATAGTAGCAGAGATAAATTATGTGCTACAGAAGGTAAAGTTAATGTTTGAGTTTGGTTTTGTTTTTTTTTTAACACTTATTGCTTTTTAAATGTTATATTGGAACTCTTGAGCTACATTCAGAGTGATCTTTGTACTGCAGATCAAGATTTTCTGTATGTTGGCATGGAACAAGCAGGAAATTTTATCTGCCAAAATTTCATATTACGGTGCATGTCTCAGATTTATGAATACAGCTGTGTAAGAACAGAGTTGTCCTGATACCTAGTTCACTGTCTACCTCTGACAGCAGAATTTAGAAATTAGGCAGTGTTGGAGATGAACAATATGGTTTTTGAGCTGTTCTCTCAATGTGTGTTTGTACTAGGGTCTGGCTGGGAAGGAGCTAACTCTTCACAGCAGTCCCTATGGTGCTGTGGTTTGCATTTGTGGCTAAAACAATGTTGAGGCCACACCAGTTAGTTTTGGCTGTTGCTGAACAGTGCTTGCAGAGTGTCAAGGCTTTCTCTCTTCCCTTCACGCCCTGCCCTAAAAAAAGTAAGAAGGCTGTGTGTGGGCAAGAAGTTGAGAGGGGACACAGTTGAGATGGTTAACCCAAACCGACCAAAGGTATATTCCATACCATACGATATTGTGCTCAGCGACAAAAGCTCAGGGAAAGGAGGAGGAAGGGCAGTTCTTCTAAACCTACCTCACTTCATCTCACCCAGCATTAGGGAACTTAACCCATGAACCACTGATATTTGAAAGATTCCAGTGCCCTATTCTTGGAACTGTCCCACAAGGTTCTGTAATCCTGTTCCAAAGCAGGCTGATGTCTTGCTGATCACTTACGCATTCTCTGCTTCAATACAGTTCTGTTTTCATACCGCATCTTTTTTTGGTTCCTCTGGTTTTTGTTTAGAGGATTTCCAAATATCTGATCTCAGTTTCTTTGGAAAGTAAAGAAAGAAACTCTAATACTGAAAAGAATATATAGACAGAGGTTATTGTATGTGCTAAAAGTCCAAGGAACCATTACTGTCCTTGAAGGAGAAAGGTAACATTCCCAATGCATGTAGCATTAGGAGCAAATATGGCTAGTAAAATTGGAAGCTTTGAGAACTAACAAGGAAGAGCAGAGGTTCTTCAGTAGAGGCTGTACTCTTACTGTGGTTGCTAGATATGTCAGAGCAATAAATGGTTGCCAGAAAGTACCGAGTACAACAGAGCTGCTTCTAAGATTCTGTGTTACAGAAGGAACTGAAACAATACCAGAGATTTACCTGCAAATATTAATCTATCAGCTGAGGGGCTCTGCGATGAGAGCGTGCTCTTTATAGATGCTGCAGAGTACAAGTTTATGGTCTTGAATGATATTGCAGGTTCATACCCATAGATTATGAATGTTCATTGCAGCAAGTCATCTGAGCTGGGGTTTTCCCTGCCCCCAGGTTATTGTACTACTAAATCAAAATTCAGTTCTAACTAAATACTTGCCATGCTATTCAGAACTTGATACCAAAAAGAGCTGATAGGGAGGGAATCAGGAAATTACTGTCACCTAAGTTATCTTTAGAAATTATAGATGCACACTTAAACTTGGAGACACAAAGGATACTCATTTGTCTTTAGTAGGCTGTGCCTTTATAAATAGTGACCAACAGTGTAGTTAAATGAAACTGCTATTCAGAACAACTCTGGAGAATATTTGCCTTGGTATAATTACTGTTTATTTGGTTTAGTTCTAGCCTTTCTAATTAAATTTGGAGCTTTTTTTATTTAGACAAACACAATTGGATTAAGGCTATTCAAAGAACACACGTGAATGTTTCTTCTAATTATTTAAGGATAGGTCTTGGTTAGTGTCATTATTGAAATACGATTTGCTTGTTTTCTGCGTACGTATATTTCTTGATTTACAACAGTTGTTGACGTTTTTCTTTTTTAGGCTTCCAGTGAAAAAGATTTAACTATACCAAAGACTATTTCAGACCTTCCTCCACTTTCAAGCAGCTTAATGGCCATAATTATGAAGTCGATTAATGTTGTCAGGTAAACATTTCTACATTAATTTGTCCAAGGTGGTTGCTAATGTAGAACAGCTTATATGGTATCAATAAAGTTTTAATTTCTAAATTCAAATAAATTTTGAGGAACTAGGTGCTTACTAAATTTACCTGCACTACTTCATAGTCCCTTTCGCTTGATACATTGCTTGTAGGTATTGACTGGGGGGGTGTTGGTTCCATTTTTTTACTGCTTCTAAGAGGGCTTCTTTTTTACAAGACTGTTTTTCTAAATAAGTTCCTTAATCGCACATCTTGGTTTGCTTCTTTCATAAGATACTTGTAAACCTTAGTCCCCTCAATATAGAGGTATTTGGATGAAATAAAATATTTACCAGAAATAGCATTAATCCTTTAACTGAATGTCTGCAATGAGGTGACAAATGTATAGCTGTATTAAAATCACAAAATTCAAAATAGTTTTGAAGTATCTGAGTCCTAAAAGCCCCCAAAAGTAGGGTTATGTCAGAGATTTTAAGACTTAAACGGAGGTTTTTTATTTGCTATATTTAGTGGGTACCTTGAATGTCTTCTAAAATCACCACAAGTGAATTTCCTTATCTTCCTCTGCTTAGTTTGGTAATAGTTTTTATTTATATGACTATACACACCAGCATTATTCTGAATGATCAAGGAGCTAATGTGTATTCCTTAGAAGTCCTATCATTCTTCATGGCCTATCACAACTAACTTGTATTCTTAACTTTCTCATCTGACAGGCATTGAATATCACTGTCTCTGCTGTCAAGAGATTTTTTTTTTTTTTTTTTTTTTTCCCTCCTCTTCTCGATTCTTCTCTAGTTCTAGTTGGACTTGCAAAACAAAGGACTCCAGGGAGTCCAGTAATAGGTTACCTAATCCAAATCCTGTTCTTCTGTGAGGCAGCAGCCGTCCATCAAGATGCTCTCTTTTAGTGAAACAATTATTTTACACACCTCTTTTGAAAAGAGATGCAGAAATTCAATTAATTCCTCTGAAACATTTTATTGTAGTGGTAAAAGAAAATCTTGTCCAGAGAAAACTGCTAGTTTGGAACAGATTGTTTCTATGAGTACTTTGATAAACATGTATCTAGCTTCTAGTATTTATCTTTTTGGTGCAAAGAAGATCTAAGTCGGGAGATAATTTACATCGGGTTCCACTGGTGCCTCAGCACTGAGACTACTTTTAAGGCTGTTTTCTTTTATTTATCTGTATTGATAGGCCATAATCAGAGTCCAATTAGTAAATCATTCAATATCTCAGAAATTATCATCTTTCCACACCAATGCAAAAGTCTTTGACATTACAGAATCTGATGCAACCTTCTGTTCTGTGAACACACAATCACCTTGCACCAGGTTCTGTAGCGTCTGTTATGTTTTCAGTTACTAATTAGTCAATCTCAAGCACTGAATTTCAGTCTCCATACCAGTGATAATACTGCCTGATTTGGCAATATCTGACCACTTGTGTGAATTTTCTTTCCTTTAGCAGGGAACTACCTGTATAGGAACCAATTACTTATCTCTTTTACTTATATGTGTTTGTAAATAGCTTATTGTTCTGCCCTATTTTATCTCTGCCTGAAGGCTCATGTGACCCTTGTTGAGAGGGAGGTGGGGAAAGGCACCTGCATTGAGTCTGCAGTGAGTCTTATTAGGTGAGGTTAATAAATTAGAGTGTTTCTTCATGGAACTAAAGTGCGTGCTTCCTGACTAAACAGTGATAACAATGTCAAAACTCTGATCGCAGAGTTACTGTGAGTTAGCAGTTTAAGAGCAATGTGAAATGGAATCGATATTTGCTCAGATTAGTCGATGATGATATGATAAAATTAATGCAATGCGTGAGTAAATTCATAATACTTATTTCAGAACCTAAAGAGTTTTCATCATTCTCAGCTCTTTGAAGCAATATTTGAGCTTCTGCAAAACTTATTTACTGAATCGCTAGTGGAGGTTTGTTCTTTCCTTAACTGCATACTTCATTTTGATACCTGAGCACAATAAGGGCCTGAAGAACAATTCAAGTCAGAACTGGGTATTTATGATGTTCAGTTCTGGTAACAGATAATATTATTACCAAAGGTATTTTGAAATACTTTAGGCAAAGTTTTTGTAACATCTACTGCTCTGAGTTTCTCCTTTAGTTCTTCACAAAGAATTTAGTTTTGTGCTCTGAGGAGTATGAGGATTACAGATTTTGTCTATCTTCTGCTTTATCTTTCTTGTTCTTTTATTTTTCTCAGGTTTTGAGAACAGCTTCCAAGTTAAATTTGTTATTTTTACCATTAACACTATAATGACTAATTAGTGCTTTCATTCTGTAAGATTGCTTTATTCCACTCTGCAGTTTAGTTTGATTGCTAGCCCTCTTCCTTGACTCCCTTGTTTCCTTTTTCTTAATATATGTCCCAAAACACCTCTGAAGTTTGCTGGTAACGCTATCATTTCTTGCTAAAAGTGAGTCTCTTAAGATACATATAGAGCTAGTATTTATCTCAGACTTTACAATAAACCGTTCTTTTGATTCTGTTAGTCCGTCCATACTTTCAATATCTAAAATGTAGTTTGGAAGTGTTTCAGGGCTATATTTAGTTACAAACATTCTTCACTGTTTTGTAATTGGAAACCCATAATTTTTGTGAGGTATGCATTTTAGACCCAGTGTTAATTAAACTCCAGTTTCTAATCAGGCTACAAGTAGTAATAGTTTTAAGGGCATGAGTAGTTACTGACAAACCATTGGAGTCATAGCATATTTTTTTAAGCTTCAGTAGAAACTGAAGTTAGAAATCTCAATAGAAATTACATGAGTTAGATGCCAGTAAACCAGTATTTTTTTTCATGGGTTGACTTTCCCCAAATAGACCACAAGCCCTTCATTTCTCTTAACAGCTACTTACTCTGTGTACAAACTTTTTTATTTTCTTCCCAACCAACTTACCACTCTGCTGTCTCAGATATTCGCACTTCCAGAAGCAGCATGTTGTCTTCAGTTACCCAATCATCACTGCATTGTCCTGCATGGTATCTTTGAAGCTATGGTGGCAGGGTAGCATAACGACAAACTCATTGGGTTCAGTTCTATTTTGAAAGAAACATGAATTGTAACGTATTTTTGATTTATTTTTTCTTTAGGTCATTTTTAAATGAATTAATGGAATGCATTCTCTCTGAAGAAATTGAAGGGATGTTTAGTCTAACAGCTACTGTCTGCATTGTGATTATAATCAAAGGTCAGTCAAACCATTTTTGTCTATTTTTTTTCCTTTCTTTTTTTATATGCTACAGTTTGAAAGCCGAGTTCTTATATAATTTAACAGGCCCTTTTCCTCATCCTCTTAAGTTACCCTTTTTCTACAGGATTTAAGGTTATATCACTTGTAAATTATGTTGTTAAGCTTTGGACTTTCAATCTTTGTGTAGTGAGTTTAAAACACAGCTGTCTGCTAAACTTGTAGGGTCCATCTCTATATTCTGGTTTGCTGAAATACACAGTAATTAATCCAGGACAGTGAAAATCTAATTTAATATCTAATCTTTCATTAAACAATCTTTTATGTTAAAAAAATGATAATTTGCAGGGGTTTTTTGGATAAATCATTATTTTTGACCTACTTTTCAAAATAATCTTATTTTAAATAGGTAAACACAAATCTTCACTTCTAAAGGATATTGCACCTGCCATTCACAGGAAGCTGATAACAAGCAAGGATGCTGCCCCAGAAGCATCTAGCAGCACTGAAAGGTAAATGTGCTGTGGGAAATGAATGCTAACCTCTCCTGTCCCTTCTCTGCAATAATTGGCTGGTTTATACTTACATAATACAGGTAGAGCATTCTGAATGATTGCAACGTTTAAAATGGTGGGTAAAAAAAATTGCGAGATATTGAGCCCAGCACAGTATTAAATTTCCTGCCCATACATTTGCTGTGATTGCAATCTTTACATATTTAGTTTGGGGTTTTGCATTTAATTTGAATGTGTTGTGAATTGATCCTATGTGTTGCAGGAATCAGTTCTGAACTTCAGTACTGTTAGCAGCAGGTGCAGAACAGAGCAAGTCACGTATTTACTATTTCTTATTACTAGAAGAGTTTTCTCCAACATTTTGGTGTTAGGCATATGAATCCATACCTATGCAGATGGCAAAAATGTAACTGAATAGAACAGTGACTTTAAGACCTTTCCACAGGTGATTTCATTTTGCTCTTTGGGGGGGATTTTGGTGTCGTATCTGGTTGACTTTTAAATTTTTTGGGTTAAGTTTCTTGAAAGTGATTGGCTATATTGTATTTGCAGTCATTTATTTCAGACCTGCCTAGGATAGACAGTCATGATGAATGCTTTAGCCTTAAGTATCTCAAACTTGCTTAAGTCTAAAGATTTGTTAACATTTGATTTCTGCCTTGTTACCAAACTGCCCATGGAATCGGAAAACATGCAAAGTAGACACGAAAAAGCACAAACATAGAATATGAAGAAAACAGGCATTCATCAGAAAAATACTGAGGAAGTTATTAATGCACCACAGTGGCCTGAACATGCAGAGGCCCTTGCAGTCTTTAATTCTTCGAGTTGATGATCCTTACTAGTCAGTCAAACAAAGGATGTAGAGTAGACAGACTTCAAATTAAAAAAACAAAGCAAACTAAAACTGCTTCATTTTACCAAGCAGTTTCTTGCGTAGCCCTTCAGACCTAAGCGCACTTCCACAGCACGCTCTTCTGGTGGATCACTAGCCTGAGGCATGTTGTCCTCCGGCATTGTAATGGCTGGACATAGACCTTTGGTGGCTGTGCTGTGCCTGAATTGGTGTCACTGATTTAAAGCCAATACTGAAGTTATGAGATGCTACTGTACGAAAAATAAGATAAGGAGGCCACGTGGGCTATATCCCTTTCCTATTACGATCCTTCAAATCCTTAGTTTCCACTTGAGTTGTATCAAGAAGCTCAACAGCTACGCTAAGTGTTCTAGCAGTGGTGGAACTTTTCAAGGGCTGTACAGTAAATATCCATTTGGAATTGGTTCAGAAGTGCAGGAGGTAAACTGTATTTTTCCAGGAAAAAAAAGCGCACCTGATATTCAGGACAATACAATAGAGTAGCTGTGTTGTTGCTAACAAAATATGCATTCATTCATTTAAATCTGCTATTGTATCAGAGCCAAAAAGGTATGATGTAACTCTCTTTAGAGAGATATATAACCTTAAGAATTAGACCTGAAAGTTTTATGAGATATATGAGCCACTTCAATTATGTACGATCAAAAATTAGATTTATTAAAAAAAAAAGAGAAGGGAAAAAAATGAAAACCAGTACACCATTCACTTCCATTTCCTGTCTGGCTTAAGTAAACAGAAAACAGAAATTTTGCTGTCAAAACTTGGAGTGGATTCCACAGAGGACACTGTGCTCATGTAACATAAAATTGATAAAGAACCAAAAAATATCTTACTTCACAAAACAATCACTACATAATTGGACCTCTCAAACTCAGAGTGACTCTGCTTCCTGGGTAGGTTGTTTTAATTATTTGCGCAGCCGTGAACAAATTTCTCTTGCTTGGGATCTAGCTTAGAAACAAAATCAAACAAAAATAAACAGAAAACATTTTATTTTTCCCCATGAAATAATTTAATGCTGGGTTGCCAAGTTTCTACTAGAATATTTTTTAAAATAATCATAATGATCTGGGAAAGAAAGGTGAGCAGCAGGGTATCATGATTCAGTTTGCACTTCTTTTAATCAAGACAGTAGAAAAGGCTGAGAAATTAAAGCAAATCTTAACATGATTAAATAAATAGGCACATTAAAATGAATAATTGCTGCCACTTGAGCGCACAACTGACTATAAATTTCAGTAAGAACACAGATAATTGCTTTATGAATCTATATGATAATCTCTGCCCAGTGAACAGGGACAAATCAACCTAGAAGTTGGGCAGATGAAGAACATAAGATGCTACACAGTGTTTTAATTTCATGATATATGAATGGCTACCTTTGTATAATACAAAACCAAGAGATAGTTGCAGATAAAATTAAAATATTAGGAACATGAACATGATGATGGAGGGAGTATTAGAATTGCAATGTGATCACAAAATGCAGAATTTCTTTGCTTTGCAGAATTTGGGAGGAATTTGTACAGGTATGTTGGGGATATTTTCTCCAGAAGGGCAACAGAATTCGTGCTGAAAAAAGGTTCAGAGGAAGTTCTTCAATGATTAAGTTTAGCTTGACTAATTTAAAGTGTGTTAGCGCTTTCTCAGGTAGACATAAAGTTGGACCAGGCTGGGCCTCTAGTGTCTTCTGACATGCCATTTGTAGTGCTCGGGTACTAGTGTGCTAATGGACAACTAAAATGTGATTATACACAGTCTGAAATGGGCCCTGTTGTTTGTAAACTATTTTATCACCCTACTCTGCTTACCAAACCCCCAAATTTTAGTTATGGTATGCTGCAGGCTAGATGTCTGATCATTACTTTGAGCACAATCTTATAACGCACAGTGCTGCACTGGTGTGTGCTAGAATATATTACTGGTTTGTTAACTCATACTTAATAAGTATTATTACTTTTTGCTTCTGAATGCATTATCTCATAATTCCTTGAGGGATTATTTTATTTAATACCCAGGTACACCAGGAAATAGTGACATTCTTTAATTTCCCAAGAGACTCAGCATTCTGTGCCAGCATCTTAAATTTAGACCTAGAAGTACTCTATTACATATTAGCAAAGAAAGAAAAAAATAAAAATGCTGTCTGGTGGAGTAATTAAAGTGCTGCCCTTAAACAAGGAAATGTTGCGCTAATTCAGAAGCAAAACTTTTCATTGTAATTTAGTCTTCCCTCTTCAGCTGAGTGAGCAGCTTAAGACAGCCCTGTGGGTCTATTATTTTAAAAATGCTGTTCAGTGCACTTAAAAATTCTGGGCACCATATTGTATATTGAGAGAATTTCCTCAAGAGTAATGGCACACGCATTAGTTCAGTTTATAAAATGCAAATATTTATGCCTAGCAAAAAAAATGCAAATAAAGCTGTCAATGCAGTGATTTGGAGGCTAGAGAAAAATGTTCCATGCTCTATAAAAACAAATGTGCTGTAGAATAGTACCTTTGACTATTTTGTATTTATTTTAATTAGCATTATGATATATGGGTATTAGAATTTAAATTTAGCTAATGGCTGTGCTGAAAGATGTTTCATTAGTACTATCATTTAGCTAACTTCCCAAACTCTTTATTGCATTCTCATTGCATCTGTAAGTAACAATTCTTGAGTTCTTTTGTAACATAACTCTGTGTATGATTTGTCTGCCACCTATCTAAAAGTTCACTGGGAAGGTACCTGGGAAAACTGACTTAAATTTGTCCATCTGGGGAGGCATACGGTTATTCTGAATGATGGTTTGTTGTCCAGTGTTACAGATCTCCTGTTTCATTAGCCTTAAATTGTAACAAAATAGACACAATGCTACTTTGTATAAAATTTAACCCCCCAGTACTTAACTAATTATGCTAATTTCGCGGTACATTATAACACTAGCTTATTTTGACAGTTGAGGTCCATCATGACTTAAAGGTTGTAGCACTATGAAGAGGAGCATGTGATGCAGCCATGGCGGTCTGAATTGAGGGAGCACTAACAGCCAATACACTTGAAAATGCAGAGTTGCCTCTTGTATTTCAGGTCTTGGTGTCTCCTGGTGAATGCCCCAACTCAGCAGGATTAATGACTGACCTTGCTTACTTGGGGGCATCAGTCTAGGACTACAGTAATAAAAATATGGAGGAAAAAATGCTTGAGAAATACAGGTGGTGGAATCTTTTACAAAAGTAACGTGAGGGACAAAGTTTATAGTGGTTAACAGTGAAATAATATTTTGACAGAAGACCAAAGTGCCCATTTTTGTCTTTTGAGGATATTTTAGAGCAGTGTTAGAAGTGGTGTGAGAATGCAACTACAAAGGCTAGGTGAGTGACTATGTCAGGGAACACAAAATAGAAAGGGCCTGCCAAATGGAAATGTCGGAGCTGACCTTTGAGATTGTTTAGGGAGTCGTGTGAGACAAAAGAAAGTTGGAAAGGGACTAAGATGGGTGTATATGTGGCTGAAGGAGGCAGCTGCTAATAAGGATAAGATCGAAAGCTCAGGCTTGGAAAAAAATTGCCACAGGTGAGGAGAAAAAATATGAAGACTGAAGAATAAGGGAGAGAGGAAGAAAGTAAAAGAATGAACAGTGGCCTTAGTATGAGTTATCAGTAAAGGGTTTGACTATTTATGTTTGAAAAAAAGAATAACAATGCTGTGAAGAAGATGAGTGGGTTCTTTAAACAATGATGAAATACTAGAAAATGTACTTGAATTGACATAGGAGTTTAAACTGGCTCGCTGTAGATTACACTATAGTTAGAGATGATCAGCAGAAATGGAAAAGTTGAAAGAAAAACACCCCACCTATTTCAAAAGTAATTTGTAAAGGCATATTTGATAATTAAACTAATATGGAATAACTTGTCAGAGAAACCATGTGGTAGCTATACTCTGAGAATCAAATAGTTGAGGATTGATTCAGCATTTAGCTTCTCTAATCCTGTTGTGCATTGTTTTATGCCATTTCAGAATCCTGTATGAATCATCTCTGAAAATTTTGGATGAAATTTTGAATCCTTGACCACATGGAAGCTTTTGTCATGAAAATTAAAGGAAGATGTGGTTTTAAAAAAGATTATCTCATAAACTTATTAATAGTTTGTTTTCTGTTCTTCTGTATATTTTAAAGCAGGCAAAATGTATAAAAGTGTGTATAGAAATCATGTAATAGTAAAGATTTTTCAAACAGCTGTAAAGAGGTTATTCTGTATAAAAAATGTCTTATTTGGGGGGGATGTAAAATCAGTATCTTTGTTTTTATAAAACAAATAATAATGGTATCTTATATACTTTGAGATTGAGGTAGCACATAACCTCAGTCCCTGGGAAGACTATAGAGTATATTTCTAGAGGTCATGGAAATGAATTTAATTTCAAGACACATGAAGGACAAAATGGTGATTGAGAATAGCCATCATGAATTCACCAGGGGCAAACTTTGCCCCACCAACCTGATTTCCCTCCCTTTTGCGGAAGAAGAGAGAGCAGAGGTCATCTTTCCTGGCCATAGCAAAGACTTTTACACAGGCTTATATAGTATCCTTATGGCCAAATTGGAGAGAGGTGGACTTCAGAGGTGGGTGGGAACCTGGCTGGACCATCAGACTTGAAGAATAATGATGCTACACAGTCGGACTGAAAGCTGGTTACTGGTGGCATTCCTCGGGGCAGATACTGTTGCCATTACTATTTAACGTTTTTAGGGAAAGCTTGGGTGCTGGGATGAAATGCAACCTCAGTCTGTTGGCAGGCGACACCAGCTTGGGAGCAGTGCTTGAGACCCCAAGGGGTAGGGTTGTCCTGTTCAACGGGATCCTGACAAGCTGGACTTGAGGCTCAACAAATCTCATGATCAACAAAGACAGGTACTCTTCTGCCTGTAATGGACTAATCCTGTACACCAGCGCAGGCAAGTGCAGAAGTCTTCCCCTACCCAGATGACAACTAAGTAAAGACTTTTCTCAGAGGTGCACAAGAAGCAAATATGAGGCAACAGGAACAACTTGCAGCACGAGGAAATCTTATTGGACATAAGAAAAAATTTCATCATGAGAGTGAATTGAAACTGGAAATGAGACAGGAACAGGTTGCTCAGAAAGGCTGTGGAACATCTGTCCTTGGAGATGTGCAGAAGTGGACTGACAAGGCCGTGGACATCGTGTCATATTTTTGAAGTTAGCCCTGCTGGAGCTGGGGATTGGACCAGGTTATCTCCTGAGCTTCCTCCTGACTGGAATATTTGTGACATTCAGTGAGACGTATACCGGAGGAGAAATGCCCTAGCTGTTAAACATAGACTTGATTAATACAGAAGTTAACTTGTTTTATATTTAGCTGTTTTTATAAATGAATACTAATGATGCAGATAATGCAGACATGTAAGCCACTTATTTAATTTTCTTAACCCAACCAGATGCTCTCCAAAGCCTAGGAATAGAATGCTGATTGCAGAACGTTATTTTGCCTTAACTGAGATATCTGTAAATTAGGTGTCTAAGCTCGTGTCAGGGTTTAACCCCAGCTGGCAACAAAGCATCACACAGCCACTCACTTGCTCCCCCCACCCCTGCTAAGGGTAAAAGTGAGAAACTCATGGGTTGAGATGAAAACAGTTTAATAATTAAAAAGAAAGGATAATAATTTTTTTAAACTATAAGGGAAATTAAAAAAAAAAAAAAACAGAGGAGAGGAAAATAAAACCCAGGAAAGACAAGTGATGCAAATGCAAACAATTGCCCAGCCAGTCCCCGAGCAGCGGCCCCCTGTGCCAATCTCCCCCCAGTTTTATTGCTGAGCATGATGTCATATGGTATGGAATGTCCCTGGGGTCACTTGGGGTCAGCTGTCCTGGCTGCGCCCCCTCCCAGCTTCATGTGCGCCCCCACCCTCCTCACTGGGGGTGGGGGGGAAGCAGACAAGGATTTGGCTCTGTGTAAGCCCTGCTCAGCAGTAGCTGAAACATCCTGGTGTTATCAATGCTGTTTCCCACACAAATCCAAAACCTAGCTCCATACTGGCTACCATGAAGAAAAGTAACTCTACCCCAGCCAAACCCAGCCCAGCCTATAATGCCGGACTTTTGCCTGTTTTAGGGGGAGATCTAACAGGAATCCCCAGAAAATGATTCAGGCACAGACTAAAAGTAGCGCAGTGAGCAGCTCAGGCCTGGACACGTCACAGCCCATTAGCTACAGTGAAGTGCTGCTCACTCTGTGTCTGTAAACGGCTGGCAGAGGTCTCCAGTCTTCCTGAGTGGCACTGAAACGGAAATTAACAAATTTAGCCAAATTAAGACAGACTCCTCATTCTTGATTAAGATTTGTGCGCAGTGCTAGAACCCCATCTTTCTGAACAGGCATCTGCTGTGCTGGTTTTCTTCTGTAGCAAGAGACTGTAAGATTTTTTTTTTCTGGTATCTGGCCTGTCAAGTGCAATGAGCTACCTTCACCCTGCTTTGCATCAAATTCATTCTTGACCTCAGTGCATAAAAATTCCCTACTGCATAAAAGCTTATTTAGCTGGAATGTTGATATTTAAAAGCGATCAAATTCGTAATAAACAACTGTCAGACTTTGCAACAGGGAAGCCGGTGTGTGTCTGGGTTCATGAATTCCAGAAGATTGACCTTAGCCGCAACAGTAGCTGGAGCCAAAAAGACTAATGCTGCCACAGCAGGTATCTGTGGATCTGCCAACTGTTTATCTACCAACATCTTTATAAAAACTGTGTTCTTTGGCCTTCATTCTTCTACATCTGTTAACAGGCAGGTGTTCCAGTAATGACCTTTTAAATCTTTTGATTATACAAATTACTTAATGAGTATGTAAATCACAGTTTCTTTTTTCTGCTTCTCAGCCTTTCAGTATTTGCTCATATTATTAGATTAGAAGAGTCCAAATTTACTGCCTCATTTTCCCTCGGTGTATAATACTGCTTTTTCAGTTTTCACTTTTCATGGAATGCTTGTTACAGATGCAATATCTCTGGGCCTGAAAGAAATAAAGGCAATACCACCATCGGAAATATGCAGATTTCTTCTGAAGAACTCCAAGGTGACGTTGTTAGGAAGGGTAAGAATTTAAAGATAAACCTTTGTCCTCCTGGTGGCTGGTGCTCAGGTGGTTCTCAAGTGTTGAAATTGTTTTGCGTTAGTCGTGCAGCTGGTGTACAGGTTTCAGCTCAATTTCTAGTCCAGCTCTATTATAACTGCTCCGATAGATGAGAAACCCTTGGCTTTCTGCAACACAAATGATGATATTCTTAGGATTCCTTGAGCCACGGTCTGTCAGTGCTTTCTCCTTGGGTCTTTGTGGCAAATTCACAAAAATATTGTGAGAGTGCGAGGTTTTACTTGCTGTGCTCACTGCAAACTAAGGCTTGCCAAAATGTTAAACCCTTATATTTTCCTTCTGTTTTTAAGATGTAAGTAAATAGTATGTTCCTTATGCTGAGTTATCTTTTGGAAACCTGTGAAACAGATTTGGTTCACCTTATTAATCGAAAGTGCTGTTGGAGTGCTATTGGGGGAGAGGGGTTGGTCTTTGGGTTTTGTTATAGAATAATCTCAGTACTCAGCCAGCTGCACCATCCTAACTGTAGGTCTGAGAACTTCCCACAATTTTGAGCCAGACCCCTTGAGATCCGTTGAGCTTTTTCAAGATGTTGAACTTGACTTTGATCGATGACATTGCTTGAAACACGAACACGATAACACCACTCTGAGGTACTCCTTTGAGCGACTTGCGTTGGCAGTCACTGATAATACACAACTGCCTGAAGAATAAATTTTCTAGTCGCAGTCGTACCTGTAAGCAGCATGCCTGTAGCTCTCCCTTCATGCTCATATATTCAGTATAAATATTACTTAAGAAAGCAATAGCTTTAAGCTATTTGCGGCAATCTTCTAAGTTCAAACTTTATTTGTAGGACCTGGTCCCTTTTTTGATGACAATATTCATTTGCTCTGTTGTCTGTCTGGGAAACAATGTCCAGCAGGCTTCCATCTATCACAGCTTCAAATTGTGAGCTAATGAAAAACCAGGAGAAGCTCTCAAGCTCCTTCCTTAGCACATAAATGTCTTCAGGTAGGGATCCAAGCACACAAACTTTCAGACTTGCCAAGGAAAAGAAAAAATCTGCCTTGCACCTGCTGTTTACTCCCATGGTAGCTGCAACTCACTTTGCATTTAAACTCACCTGTGCTGCTGCTGACAAGTGCTTTGAGGTCTCCTGACTTAAAGAAGGAAATCAGAGAGGCTAATTTTGATAAAATCTTCCACCTCACTTGTTAAATGCCTAGTGAAGAATACTTATGATAATGACTGCAATGTGAAATCACAAGACAGGCCAGCTGCCTTGTAGTATTATTTGCTGATCTGCTCCGGCGTCTTGTGAACCAAGACCAATTTACAGTGTCCTAAGCCTGTCCTAAACTAGGGGTACCGATGGTGGGAGCTGCACGTTTCAGACAGAAGAGCTCAGTACTTAGGTCCTGACGATCAGCTGGTTGAGGGCAGCGTTCAGGAACAGCTGCAAAACTCCATGCAGGCAGCCAGCAGTTCTTGGGTTTCATTAAGCCATCACGAATAAGCAGAAATCTACTCTACTTGAGATAAGGCTTCTTAGTCCTGAGCTGTGTGTAGCTGTGTTGCTGCTTGTATGAGCGTGACCCTAGGCACAGCCCTAGGCTTCAAAAAGCCGTGTGATTTTAGCTTTAATTTACTCGGCAGTCAGTCATTGGGATTTTTTCACTGAGCTAGGTTGTTTGGCATAAGATGTGTCCTCAGTCTTCTCTAATAGCAGGGGGCCAGTTCCAGATCGTGGTTCTAGAACACTGCAGCAATGATGTGCATTAGTACTGGGGACACTTGAGCAGTGGAAATTCTGTTATATCTGTTAGCATTTTTCGAAAACAGTTTCCCAGCAGGAGTTCTGTTACTGTTAATTCCTTACTGGTTATGACTCTAGGAAGTAGAAGCTGTGACCAACCTTTTTTTCCTGTGTCATTTTTTTTTTTTAACCAGAGGCCCACCTTGTTTTCAGCAAAATAACTTGGTTCTCAAACACATGATTTTACACTTACTTATTTTATGGTGCTTGTATTACTTCAGACTTCACGTTACTAAATTCTTCCTATGTAAAATTCTAGTCCTTTGTTTGATATTGCTGTCAACTTTGTCCCAGTCTCAAATATATGTTCAAATTTCAGTAGTTTATTTTTATTTTTTGTCCTGTCACTAATGAAAATATTAAATAAGGTCCCATTCCAAAACATCGTTAGTAATTCCTTTTCAGCTTAATCTATTTCCCTCTTCCATTCAGTTAGTTCCTTACCCATGCTACTAGTCCTATAATAATCCTTGTCTCAGTTTAATAATTTTTTTTTATATGCTGCAGTAACAGATGCTTTGCTGTAAAGCCTTCCATTTTAAGTAGGTATATTTTAGCAGTTCTTGCTGGAAAGGTACATGAACCCTGTACAGCCATATGCCCACATCAAAGGACGTAGAGGATAGAGCCAGCCCAGCCTCCTTTCGGGTTCTTTGCAATGTGCAATGACACACACATCCTGCCTTTTGGGGTAATTATTAAACACTTATTTAAACTGTTTGTGCTAGCTCAGCTTTCATGCGAATAAAGAATATTGTTTTGGCTGTTTTTTGTTTTGTTTTGTTTCCCAGTGTAACAATCCTTACTCGCTAATTGCCTAAAATGGTACCCGAGTACCAGCTTAATAGCCAGAAGTGTAGGCTTCATGCACTGACCTTTCTGAAGTCTTGCCATGATTATTAAAAAAAGGCAAGTATCAACCACTTAATTTTCTCAGAATAACATCTAAAGGAAAAATACATCCTCTGTAAGAAGCTACGAAGCCAACTAGACCAATCTAAGAGCGTACTTAAAAAAACCCAATCCAGAACAACCAAAAAAAAAAGGTGAATCTGGTTCCCGCTCTAGGCTATTTAATGCCAGTGTGACTGAAGTTCTCCCACTGCTCCAGTGAAGGAAAAGCTCCTTTTACTGAGGGAGCTCATTTTACTGGTCATAATGGCAAAAGCTGTGTCTGTTCTTACACCATTCTCTAAGACTGGACACTACTAATACACAGGATAAAGAAAAAGATTTTACTCTCTGTCTTTTCTGAGTTCCACACAAAGAGAAGTTCTAAGGGTTTTCCTCTACTTAAAAGCTGTCCTTTATTAAAAGTGACCATCTTTCATGACAAAAATAGAGTTACCTTTCTCTCATCCTCTGTCCCCAGATTCAGATTGTTAGTGAAACACAGGTTTAGTGAAACACTGGAACGGGTTGCCCGGAGAGGTGGTGGAGGCCCCATCCCTGGAAGCATTCAAGACCAGGTTGGATGGGGCTCTGAACAACCTGATCTAGTTAGCAGTGTCCCTGCTCACTGCAGGGGAGTTGGACTAGATGACCTCTAGGGGTCCCTTCCAACCCAAAACATTCTATGATTCTGTGATTCCCCCTCAAGGACCACTGCTCTTCAGCTGCAGGATGGCTGTCTTCATGGGGTGTCCACCCACGGTGTGTAAAATACTTGTTTGGCAGTGAAAGCTGTTTCTCTCAAGCACCTTGGCCAGTCACCAGGCTTAGCAGATGAATTTGCCCGTGTACAGGAGCTGCTAGGGAACGCACAGTTTGATGACCACAACAGCCTGTCGTCTTCAGATGTTTCAGTCCATGCCGGTTTCCTGCAGCAATATTCAAACTCAAGGACAGTAGCAAAAATGCCTGAGACTTAGACTGCTTGGTGGGCTGTACATCTATGACCCAAGAACCTGATTTTTAAATGAAAAAAAATTAAAGGTGGGGTTAGTAACTTTCAGCGTTTATCAGATTTTTTTTTTTAACTTTTTCAGATGTCAGCTATTGTCAGAATTTAAAAAGTTAGAGTTACGTTAAGACTGAAAAAGAAGAAATGTAAAACTAGTCCATTTGCAATGAGAGTGAGAACTGTCTGATGCAAGAAAATGAGAGAATTTACCAAGGGATCTGGTTACAGTCTCCTGATGCCCTGATTTGATCTACGCTGGAATCAACAGCAATATTTGGCTCCTGAGCCATCCGCCACAGGTCAGCCAGCCTCTGGGGAATTCTTATCTTCCCAGTTAAGATCACAGAGCCTTGGATGCTGCCTGAGCAGCACGTAGAGATCAGGAAATCTAAGTTGCAGCTTTTAATTTATCAGTGTATCATGATCCATTGATCAAATGCTTAAAAGCAGCCTTGTTTCAATGTGATCTAATATTAGAAAGCACTCTGTGCCATCTGATGAAAGACTCCTGTGCAATTGGCACATGTGAACAGGTGCGATGCTTTTGACTCTGGAAATACATTGCCTTTGGTGGAAAAATTTATAAATGGAAACAGTTTTAATTTCTTGAAATTACGGTGAGGGGGAAGAGGAGAATTCTTTTTTCACAAACCTGTTGTGAAGACCATCTTCATCCCTCTAGCTCTCAGCCTTCCCGTTGCAGTTCCAGTTTAGGACAGCTCTAATTTTATTCCACTGCTAATGAAAGAAAATGCCAGTTACAAGTTTATTTTTGTCTTAGTATTCTTTCTAACTGTGTTTAATGTAATTCTTGCCAGTAGAATTTTGTACCTTTGCCACTTTTTCACCGTGATCTTCCTTTTTTTTCATTGGTAATATAGGAGATTTAATGATAGAATATTAAATACCCATCAAAACCCTCAAAGCAGGAACCTGGTTCATCTGTCTTATGAATCATCTGGAGAAATTCCCCTTTCACGAGGTGGAGCTTCCACTCCTGTTGATGGATTTCTTTCCAGTGCCATGGGGCCCAGGCCAGGCCCAGGCTTTAGATAGTTCCTAGTGAGGCAGGCAGGGCCTGCGAGGGAAGGAGCTCACCTGGACGACGCCAGGTCTGACTGCCCACCCTGGTCCTCACCAGGCTACGTCCGTGTGGCTGTGACTGCTCAGCCACCCTCACCCCTTCATCCAATGGGTGGGACTCCGGCACAGTTTCTTTGGTTTCCCTCCGTTCCCTTTTTTCTAATTTTTTACAGGCTAGGGGCTGCCAACCTCATTGTAATTTTCTCACACTGAAGATGCTAACTGTAGGTAAGGATGGCATAAAGAGAGATGATTTTTTAAATAGTAAGATTTTTGCAATAGTGGCCTGCTTTTTCAAAGTGGTAGTACTCCTTGGCTTTACCGAGAGCAGTGCATCCACATTTATTAATACTATTGCATAAGAAAATAACTCTGTATGACTCAACCCACAGTCATATACAGTAGAAGCTCTGTTACACAGCAGAAAAGTTCATGGAAAATGCTCAGCCTAGAAGGAAGATTCCCTTGAGAAGTCAAGTAAGTGGTTTTGGTCTTTGATGCTCTGCTGGAACACTGAACTACAACAGAGAGCAAAGAGAAGGCTTTTTAAGGTAGTGATTCAGAACAGAAAAAGAGCATCCTGTCTCTTCTATTATTCAACTTTTAATAGTTTCACCAAAACCTATGGCTATTCTTAACATAATCTTGTACTTACAAAGACACATAATGTAATTTCAGTGTAGTCCAAACAACATTCCTTTCCCCAGCTGTCATTACCATGAACTTTCCCTGCTTTTTTTTTTTCTGGTCACAGCATATCCTCAGTAACCTTCCTTTAAAAGAAACACATCATAGGCAATGGTCCAAGCAACCTTGCACTCCAAGATATCAGAATGCCTTGAGCAAGATTTTCTAATTTTTTTACACTAGAAACTATGCACTTAATTTCTTTTTAGTCTTTCTCTATCCAAATAACCATCATTGAGCATTAAGCTATAAAACTTAAGAAAAAATTATCTGAGCTCTGTTGTTCTTGTTCCATTCTGAGTTGCTATCAAACATACTGTAATTCTCTATGATACTCCAATTTTACTGTCTTATAACAGCTATAGCAAATACTCTAGCCTCTAGGTCACCACCAGTTTTGCCTCTACAGTAATAGACAGGACAACAATGTTTTCCAGACAGAACATAGAGGATGAGCTTAACCCAAAAGCATATTGTCTTCAGCAACAAGCAGCCAAAGCGAGAGAGACATGCTGGAGAAGGTGGAGAGGCCGAACCTCGAATACTGTGTTCAGTTTTGGGCCCCTCACTACAGGAAGAATATTGAGGGGCTGGAGTGTGTCCAGAGAAGAGCAATGGAGGGTCTGGAGCACAAGGCTGATGGGGAGCGGCTGAGGGAACTGGGGGTGTTCAGCCTGGAGCAGAGGAGGCTGAGGAGAGACCTTATCACTCCCTACAACTGCCTGACAGGAGGGGGCAGTGAGGTGGGGGTCGCTCTCTTCTCCCAAGTAACAAGCAATAGGATGAGAGGAAATGGCCTCAAGTTGCCCCATGGGAGGTTTAGATTGGATATTAGGAAAAATTTCTTCACTGAAAGGGTTGACAGGCACTGGAATGGGCTGCCCAGGGAAGTGGTGGAGTACCCATCCCTGGAGGTATTGAAAAGATGGGCAGACGAGGTGCTTAGGGACGTGGTTTAGTGGTGGGATGGCAGGGTTAGGTTAATGGCTGGACTTGATGATCTTAAAGATCTTTTCTAACCTAAACAATTCTATGATTCTGTGCTTTTTCTCCACTCATTGTTCAACATCTAGCTCTACACTTAATCTGCTGCATGCTATTCATACCCAGCTCTGAGGACAAAGCTGTTAACTTCCACAATGGCGTTACTATGGTACTACGCACTACAGTCCCAGAATTTCACAATGATTCATGTATCTTTCCAACTCCCTGTAGGTTTTCTTCTCACCGTTTTACAAACACACAGTGGGACTAAGTTAAAAAATTTCTATGAATTTTGGGAACTCAGTATGAGACGTCACGTTGTATAGCACTTGTCATCTCAAAGCGCCTTTCTCCAGCTGCAGTTGTGAGTGCTTTGCACTTGAATCAGACTTCAGGTTCCCAAGTCAGACACAGAAAGCGAGAGACTGTTGTGGTTTAAGACAGCTGGCAACTAAGCACCACACAGCCGCTCGCTCACTCCCTCCCTCCTTCAGTGGGATGGGGGAGAGAATCGGAAAAAAGGTAAGAGCCATGGCTGAGATAGAGACAGTTTAATAAGAGAAAAGAATAATAATAGTAATAATGAGAATGGTAAGGGAATATACAGAATATACAAAACAAGTGATGCACAATGCTATTGCTCACCACCTGCCGACCGATGCCCAGCCTGTCCCAAGCAGCGATCACTCTCCCCCTGACCGACTACCCCCACCCACCTCCCCTCACACCG
>NW_009258667.1:773032-776235 GCF_000687185.1 Egretta garzetta
CTGTCCTGGCTGTGCTGTACTCCCAGCTTGTTATGCACCTGGCCGAGCAGGAGAAGCTCAAAAAGTCCTTGAGTAGTCTGAGCACTACTTGGCAACAACTAAAAACATCAGGGTGTTATCAACATTCTTGTAGTACTAAATCCAAACCATAGCACTATGCCAGCTACTAGGAAGAAAATTAACTCCATCCCAGCTGAAACCAGGACAGGGACACGTAACTGGAGCTCCCTAGCGGCTTTAATCAACTACAGGCCTATTCTTTCAGAATGACGAAGTGCAGTAATCTCATTCATCCTTTCATTTAGCACAAGAGGAGTGGATACCTCAGGGGATTAGTTATCAGTTGTAAAAACCATTCACCAAGTATCGTATCTTACAGATTAGTAAAAATGGATAAAAATAGAAATTTTTAACTGTTCTGAACTCCCTCCCATTAAAAGCACCTAATTAATTTAAAAATTTGGCTCCCTATTGACATTTCAAATAAATTTTGATCAATAGTAACCAAATCTAATTATTCATTGCACACCTAGGGGTTTCAGCCTGGTTTCTGAAGAACAAGAACCCATTTGCAAAAAACATTTACTAATGTCTAATCATTTAATCTTGGATATGCCATCTTGGTATGCTCAGATGGTAAGTTTTGCTGAGAACTTTAAACACCCATGAAAATCAGTTGGAGTTCAGGTGGTTTTGATTTTGAAATCTGTCTCCAGTTATTTCAATATAGGCAAGTTGAGGGGTTGGACTAGATGACCTCTAAAGGTCCCTTCCAACCCAAAGCACTCTATGAAGTCACAGTTTAGCCACTGTGTTGATCTGAGATGATGGTGGGCATTAGCACGAAATCAAACCTTTCTCAGTTAAAAGGGGCCAGCTCTAGTGCACATCAGTGACCTGTGCTTGTTCCCACAGAGGCCGCCCCTCTCCCAGTGAAGCCCAAATTGCCTTCCGCAGCCTGACACTAAAGATGTCAGGAGCGGCCTCAGAGTTCGGAATCATCAGTTATTGTATTCCCATCTTGAAACACCAGAGGTCTGTTCTTCACAGGTTCTGAACATCCATCCATTGTTACTCACAGGTTGCTTCAGGTCACCTTTTTCCTTCACTTCAACCGGTTTTACATCAAACACAGCTTCAGCACCTTGTTTAATGTAGGTATCACCATAAGTGCTATTTGAACAAGTCATCTAGAATTTTAAATGAATCTCAGACGAATTTGGGTTCAATCCAGACCTGCAAATGCCAACATTTACAGAAGCTGCCCAAACCAGCACGCAAGTGGCTGGTCTGGTACCAAGGGTTCCTACAGCCCTAGAAGTCAGCTCAAAACCCACTGCCCTAAGCACTTATATACACAGATATTTAGGTCTTCAGTTAATGTAAGTCACATTTGTAGTTTTCAGTTAATTTAAGTCACATCTCCTGCTATTCTCACAGGTAATTTTCTCTAGCTGCATTTCATCTCTTAGGCCCTGAACACTGCATTTTAGGCCCCTTTCCAACTGTTCTTTCCAGCAACACATAAAACCCATTATCATTCAGTTACAGCACAGGGAATAAAAGACCAGCTCACAGTTTACCAGTCATAACTAAAATCAACCTACTTTTTTTCCTTTCCTTTTTCAAACTCTATCAATCAGTCATGCAGTTGCAGAGTTCTCAAGGATTTTTCCTTCTGGCTCCGTGTTGAACTCCTGTTTCTCGGTGACACAGAAATATCTAGAATAAAAATTTTAGCATGCTCCAGAGTGAAGACTTTTTCCAATACAATTTTTGGAAACAAGAAGAAAAGCTTTAAAATAGCTGAAATCAACAGCACATTAAAACATTATTCCTAGATACAGCTGAATTGCTGTGATATTCATCGAAAGAATCCTACCACACTCTGCCATCAAGCAATCTGACATCTTCTAGACCCTGCAAATATTTGTTTTCATGCTAAACTGAATTTGGTATGAGTTAATTTAAAAACCTCATAGGGTCTGCTGGTTTTATAGCTGTTAAATAACTAATACTGAAAATCAGTAATTTCTGTATTGGATGCTAAAATCCTTGCAAGTACTTTTACTTACACTATGAAATGTTCGATAATTGAGAAAGAAAGACCACAACCACTGCTGATTTGACCTGGGGCTGCACATTTTTACACCAGTTAAAGATTTCTCCCTTTAGGAACTCTCTATTCCTTTAATAAACTTAGTCCCTGAATGTAGAATACAACCACCAAACCGAAATTTAAGTGGGTATTTGTACTGCTATGGAGAGACTTATGTGACTTCAGCTCTCAGTAATCCAGGCTTCTGTATAGCTTCTCATCCTCTAAACACTCTTAGTGTCTCAGGCACTGGATGGCTTTTTAGACATACTGCTTATCACTATTGCAGGATAAAGTCCTGCTATAGTCAGCTCTTAACTGCTTTAAAATATTAACTATTTTAATTCTATATTTTAAAATACGTGCACATGGAATAAGTGATATGTTTTTTCTTAATAAAAGGGTCAAATATACAGAGCTATATAACCATGCATGTAGTTTTTCAACATACATAAATAAAAGAGACTACTTGTAAGTGCATAGTGCAAAATTTCTGGTAACTTTTTAGATATTTTTTTAATCGCAAGAGGTATTGTAGCCTCTACAATACAGTTGCAATAACTCCCTGTAATTTAAAAAGAAATCTTGTCACTTTAAACTTTCTATCAATGAAAGTGAATAAATATAATAAAAATATTCCAGGGTATGAATGTGTGAACAGTTCTGCAGTCGCTGTTCCAAGAGTGTCTTTGCCAGATCATCCTGAAGAGGGTCCAGTGCTCGTCAGCCTCCTAAACCAGTTTATGGCTGCTCACACCAGCAATATGCAAAGCAGCAATCGGTACTGTTCCTCTTGTAACCAAGCTACTCCAAGACCTGGCTCTAGAGATGGTTTTTCTAGCTGTATTTTTCAGTCTTCTGAAAGAAGTCCTTAAATCACAAGCAAGGTGCAGGAGGATTACGGCTGCTCAACCATCTCTTTCTGCCCTCAGAAAAGCGTGGCGAAGGTTACATGTGCAGCACTGAGCCTCCAAAAGATTCCCTTTGTGTCTGTATATACATCTACAGGCTTCAATATTTTCCCTATGGCCTCTAAAGACAGAAAATGTAAATAATAAAATCATCTAAATTCTGTCTTGTCTGGGCATGGATATAGCACAAACCT
>NW_009258667.1:776320-780477 GCF_000687185.1 Egretta garzetta
ACCCATTAACAGGACAAATGATCTTCAATTAACGTGCTCAGAAGCCTTGATTTGGGGAGGGGGGGCCAGGGGGATGAGAGGAAGAGAGAAAATGAAGAAGGTAATTTTAATGCTCATTTTGGTTTTTTTAAGCGTGTGTTTGCCTGTGCAGGTAGACTGTATTTAGCATAGCTGGAACTGACCTTTTGTTCAGACTCTTCTTTATACTTGGCTAAACTGACAAATAGCTCTGTGAGCCTTAGACAAAACATGCAGTTCCAGCCTGTACAAATATATATATACAATTTCTACAGACAGTCAGGTGTAACTATGCTTGTATATATAATTCCCATTTGTAATTAAAAAACAGACCTGCAAAGGTTTACAAACATGACCTCAGTAACTAAGTCCACAGTAAATCTCAGGTGCTACCTTTGTGTTTTATATTCCTTATACTTAAACTATTACATATTATTTTAATCCTGTTTACAACATTTTATTCATATCACTTAATTACTTATAAGTATGTAACTATTAAGAGTATTTTCCCTTTGTGTATTTTTATGCCTAAATTATTCTCTGGCAATGTTCTGCTTTAACTGAATCCTGTGTTTATCTTCTTTTTTACCCCCACCCAATGTTTGATTCATGTAATTTTGGCACCTTTTCTTCTTACATCTCTAAAAATTCTGTCATTAGCTCAATTCCCAGATTATTAATTCATTACTCCTACTATTTCATTCTAAACAGTACTAAATCAACAAAATAAATCCCATACTCATCTTCTTGCCTCCTCTGTGCTATACTACTTCTGCCTACCAATGTCTTTTCTAGCAGGGCTGTTTGCTTTTCATATAATCTTGAATGGCCCAGTGAAATTGAAAAAGAGAGGGAGGCTGACCTTATTGTCCAATGGTTAGATCATGTCCTTGAATCAACAAGAGCAAAACTTTGAACTTTTAAAAGTTCAGCCCATGCAGGTGTCCTGGCTACCAGGCAATCAGCCATCCTGGGATCATTTCTGGCCCTTTCTGGATCTTTTTCTGGCACTTACTAATGGATTTTTTTATTAAAACATGTATATTTCTTGTGAAAAACCTCAGGCAGACAACACAGCATTTTCAAACAGAAAAGTGTTTCCTTGAAAAACTCCTGTTCAGCTCTGGTTACCATGGATAAGGATGTAATTCTTTCATACGTATAAACCCATATAGATTATCCAGCTCTTCCTTCACTTTGCGTAGCGTGTTTGTCACACCTCTATGGGTATCATATAAAGACTCAGCTGCAGCAATTAAGGACATGCTAAACTTCAATGTTATTCACTGTGCTGAAATTTTCAGATCTACAATTGCCAATGTTGTTCTTCCATATAGCCTCGTATTCACCTCCAGGCATATTAGCAATGGAGAGCTGATATTCTAACCTCTTAGCGTCCATTCAGTATCTTTACTAGTTTAGAAACCCTTACCCAAAAGATTTAAATATGGCCTTACAGAAATAACTTACTGGTACCCTCTTCTATTCCTTTTGCAAAACTGTGAAATCTTAAAGTTTTGTTAGAGCCCCACATGCCTGACTCCAAGAATGGAGTCTCATTTTCTTAGTCTTTCTAGTAATTTTCACAAATGACTGATACCCTTTAGGATTTCTTTCTCCACAGTTCAGAAACTTATTGAAAGCATGGTAATAAAAACCACAATCAAAACAATCATCTCACAAGGTTGGTAGACCTAAACATTGATGCTTAATTTATTATACAAACTATTAAAAACCTTGGCGCTGAGAAACGTCTTGAGAAAACGACTGTGAACCAGCAAGTAACCTGCATGTGTCATAACATGTTATTTACACTGTGATTCTGTTATTCACCTAATTTACACACAGACTCAAGTCTTGCAGTTTTTACACGTCATTAACAAAACTCATTATACCTAATACCCAGGTCTTTAAGACAGATCTGTGTATCCTGCTAGGTGTAGCTTACTATAAAACTGTAAAACACAACCAGGTAGGGAATGCTTTACACTTTCCAGTCCTGGGAATTGCTACTTAAGTTATTTCCAAATGCCCACTTCACCTGCCAATTGACTCTACTTTTTCCTTGATGCCTTACTCCTGTCTTTATGAACCTTGTGTATTCAAGGATTTCCTCCTGTCTTCGATGAATGCCCTTTCTCTCTTGATTTTTCACATTGCTTCACACGCATTTGAACAAATGTCATTATTCTCCTAATCCTCTGCACAGAGTGGCTATGAGAATTTTAATTTCCTTTTAAAATCTGCATAGTATTTGATCATAAATTCACAGGAGCTATGCAAATCATTCATTGCAGAGCTGAGATGACTTCCAGTAATACCGCTGCTATTTTGTATTTTGACGAACAACTTGTTCTCTCGCTGTGCCTGCCATTTGCTCCTTTCTTACCTTCAGTCGCTTTGCAGTTCTTTGCTAATTCAGATGACCTTTTTCCTTGTTCCTACTACCAGCTTTTAAAGCCAGATGGTTTGCATAACCCATGAGAATATACTAATTTATGTTTCAGCACTTTCATTTCTCATCTTGTCCTTTCCATAGAATGCTTTTCCCTCCTTTTTTTGTTTCTTCCCTTTCAGTGCTCAGATTTCTTTCAGAGTTGTCAAAATTGATTTTCCTGAGGTAAAGAGACCTCTTGGCTTAGTGAAACCTTGCAAGATGTAAGCAACCATGTAACAGACCTCAAGGACAGAAATGCTTGAAAAGACCATCCAACCTTTTTGCAAACTTTGGGCCAGCGAACACCACCCAGTATCAACATATTTTTTTTAAATTTCTGTTTTCGGAATCAGATATTGCCCTTTTTTGCATCTGAGTCACCAGCCTTAACCACACAGGAAAGGAGGTGATTTTGCACCAGCTCTGGAAACCACGATTCCTTTGCCCTGGCACAGAGACTCACACTTTTCCCCCAGAGCAAAACTGAGAGAACAGCAGTCTGCAACTGTCTGTCAGGGCACCAGGAGCTGTAGGTGCCGCGTGTGCCCCCCACGAGCCCCCACCCAGCCCCCCTGCCCAGAGCCTGGGACTAAACTCTGGCCTGGGCCCCCAGGCTGGGCTGACCACCCCGCGGCAGGTCCCAGCTGGTCCCGATATGGTGGCTGGACAACTTGTGTTCACCCCGGTCTGGGCGTATTGGTGTTGTTTTCTCTGCCACCTTTGACGTGAGCAAGGAGGAGCGGCTGCACTCTTCCAGGGTTAGTTTGTTCTGCGGGCTTTCATTATTTAATTTCCTGGTCTATGGCAAAGCCACTTCATGTATTACAATTTCTATTCCTCTTAAACACCTTGAGTGTGAGTCTGTCATGACTGTACCTAGTTAAAGCCAGAGATGAAGCATGTCGGGGAGTATAGTTAGAGCTGTTTACCTCAAGTATGAAGAAGATCGGCAGAATCTAAAACTTCAGGGAGGAATAAAGCAGATGTCGGGGTGACGGAGAGGGCTGGCACCAGCCGTCACTCATGGTGGCACGGAGCTGGCTGGCCCGTACAAAAACACATCCCCTGCCAGGACGCATGGCAGCTGCATTGTTTCACTGCGGTGACTGTGGCTGCTGTGTTAAAGGCTAAATATTATTGCACTGAGATTGTGAGAAAATGAGAGCCTGCGAATTAGGAGGGAGTCAATGGGTTCGTGCCCGAGCCCCCTGCTCCCTCCCGCAGCCCAGACCGAGCGCTCCCACTCGCGTGGAGTGAATTGGGGACAGGAGGTGGTGGATAAACACGTCAGCGGTGCGGACGTCTCCCAGGCAAACACGCACACCTCAGCAGTGGGAGGTGTTTACCTGAGGGCTCATGAAATCCTTCAGGATGGCAAGTAATTTTATGTGGAAATCGGCAAATAAACCGAGTACTGAGGAGGCCGCGGGGGGAGCCCACCTCCTAGCTAGAGAGCTAGCGCGTTTTCCAGGACAAAACTTTGGCAGGGGCTCAATTGGTTTTACACACAGGTGTGTGGAAGAAGCATATTTAATAACTCCCTCCCCGTTCTCGGCCATCTTTACTGGGGATTAAAGCCTTTCTGGCAGGAAGGATCCCCCCTGCCCCTCGCCCGGCGGCGCAGGGGTCGGGCAGTGCCCGCGGCCCGCCTGAGGCGGAGCCTCCCTCAGGGCCAGTGGCGGTTTCGGAACCGGGGGACGTC
>NW_009258667.1:781218-802960 GCF_000687185.1 Egretta garzetta
CCCCGCCGGCCCCTGGCCACCCCGAGGCCGCCCCAGGGTGCCAGCTGCCCCAGCGGCTCGTCCCGGCGAGACCTCTGGGGACACCTCCGAGGAGCCGGTCTCACCAAGTCTCCCCACATGCTGAAAACTTCCACGGAGACAATCACGAGGCCCCTAAAGTCGAGGTCCACCAGTGGGGAGTCACCAAAAATCCATCCGGCCTCCACATATTTAACTCTCCTCCCAGTTTAGTGGATTCAGCCCAATAAACTGCCCTCATATTTGGAAACCACAGGAAATCCCCAGGCTGCAAACCCCCAGATGCAGCCCAGCCTTTGCTGGTGTCCACCCCTAACTCATTTTGCTGGAGGTGGAAATCAGCACTGGCTCCTGGTTAAGGCTGTTTTAGAGGCATCTAAAAATACCCAGTGCTGCCCAGCGAAGACCATTAAACAGCCTCCTGTTAAGACATTCACTGACCAACCCCTTCCTCTTTTAGAAGATACCATCTGCACTAAACGTCCTCACCTGCTAAAATGACCCACCCTAACATGAAGGGATCCTGAAGATAAACTCTGTGTGTTTATCAATGTTCTTCTGTGCCACTCTCCCTGGCAGTCCTCTCCTGTCGTGAATGTATGCTCACCAGAATTTTCTCCAATGATATCTACTAATGCAGGCAGTCTCATTTCACTTAAGGTATCTTTCTGAAACTGACATTAAGTCAAGAAGGTCATAACTTGGAGAATTTTATATTTTTTCCCAGTTTAATACCTACCTACAGTGGCTATGGAGACCAGAGAGTGAAACCTAAACTAGCTCTCCCCACGAAATCTTTTTCTATGACAAAAAATAAAATGAATTTAAGAAACAAAGGAAGCCTCCCACAGAAGTATCAGTGCAGTCTTCCTCATGTACATTCTGTTTATTAAGAAGGAATTAAAATCAGCTGACCATGTTTTTAATGAGGCTTCAGTCAAGTGGCAATAAAATTGAGCTATTAAATGCTTGCTGTAGTGAAGGTAGTGATGCAAGGTTTTAAGGAGAAATGGTTTGGACTGGATATATCCCTCCCTCCTCTCTCTTGGTTGCTATAGATATAGACTGTTTCTCCCAATCTGCTGAGCAAAAAGCTTGCATAAAAATACTGGAAGTAATAGCTGTAATTTTTGCCTTTAATAATGCAATAGGCCATACACTGTGCTTTCAAACTAGTTAGATTTTGATTCTCTCTCCCTAAACATAAGCTGCAAATCAGTCTGGGTCACAAAATGTTTTTCAGCGTGTTGTAGCTACAGCACAATGTTTGCGTGTTTGCCACTTCCCTGTAGCTTCCCTGTGCTTCTGCCTCGGCAAGGATGCCTGCCTGACGTTAAGGCTGTCCTTGTGTGGAAGGGGCTGGGGGAAGAGCGGGCTGGATTTTACAGTGAATCCGGTGGTCTGGGAGGTATAATTCAGAGATATTTCAGTAGCAGTGGAACAAGTTGAGCCTTTCAACTTCTCGCTGGGATAGGGGACTAACTGATATCTCATGGATCTCTGTGAAAGACAGGAAAGGATTTATTGTGTTTGACAAGATGCAGGAAAGCATTTGCATTGCTGGAAGTGAAAGAGTTTTAGCTGTCTCTCCCCTTTGAGTTCCTTTATTTCTTTTATTGACCAGTGTTTCAGATCTCATTTATCTTGAGTTCGAACTATTTATTGTAATAGATTGTGTCCAGTTTTAGAATACAGTTTTTAGACACAAACAGGAGATACAACTGTAATGTTACAAGGTATTTGAGTTTTGGGATTATTTGTGGTTATAGGTGGAAGATAGTAATTTGGTTGGTTCTTGTGCACAGTCCCATCTTCTTTAATTGAAAATTGAACACAGATGCATTATGAAACTTCTATAATATGTGCTGGAAACTGCCTTAAAAGCCATGTAATTATGGAAACAGTTTTTTATTAATTTGTTCCTATTAAGTGTTTCAGAAAGTATTCCTAAAAGCTGGTTCAGAAGTAGAAGTTCAGGACCTTTACCATTTCAAAGGATGTTTTCATCCAATTTCATCCTTTTCTTCTTTTTTTTTGGTCAACTTTTGTTTATGCTTTCCAACATAGTAATCATTTCTGAATGGTGACCTATTTATTTTGTAACACATTTACAAACTTGTTTAAGTAATTGGAAGTTTTAACATTACAGTTAAATAGGATAAAAGATTTGGATTTATACTTCTTCTGCCTATATAATTCATGAGGCTTTGTGGATTGCTCCTGTGGGCAGGTGTTTTTATAAGATGCTATTATCAACAAGAGCACATATTCTTCCATTTTTTGACATTTATGGTAGCATTTTAAATGTGAACAAATGAGGAAAAGTATGGCCCTTTCCCCTCTCTCTGTCTTTTGCCTAGGTTTAGCCCAGAAAAAATCAGCTGAGTACATAGTAGTGGTCATTAGTCTTTGATGAAACACTGAGGCTGGGAGTTTTATATTCTAAATAAATCTTTATTTGTTTATAAGACACAGTCCATTTAAGATTATGGAACTTCTTTTTATGTGTTTCACAAAGTAATCATCTGTGAACAGTATAGCCTGATCATGTTTGCTAGATTCCATGGATTTGGGCTATTCTGCTCCTGTAGCGATGGTTGTATGGATTTTTTTTTTTAATGAGACATTTTCTTATTGGCAAATAGTTATGCTGAGGATGCAGCTACATTTAAAATTACTTCCAATAAACACTAACCAGTTACTTCAGTAAAAATTGCAGCTCTAACAATTAAAGTATTTTCATGCAGTTGTACAGCTTTTTTAGGCTAATTATTCAGAAAGTTGCAGTGGTATTTTATTTCCATATTAGCTAGGCTGGGTGAGGTAGAGATATTGGGAACAAAGTAAACTGTGAACATTCTTAATCACATTTTTTCATTAGTCCTAAAATACTGAGACTTTACAGCAGAAGTTATCTTCATATGTATTAGAAAAGAGAGTGAGTGCTCACTGCAGTGCCTTCATATTGACCTCTAATGTGTAAAGTGATGCTTATAACCTTCAGTATAATTTTGCAATATAATTTGATCTTTTGTGCTGCGTGCAATCCTATTTTTTGGTCTGCAATTTCTTCTTAAATGAGTACATTCATATGCTGTGGAAATTTCTGGAAACAGTTGTTTCATACACTGTGTTAAAGTCCCTTCAAAATTGTACTCAAATCATCATATGCAAAATTTTTGCAAGTCAAATGCAAAATTTTTGCAAGTCAAATGCCTGTGAATTTAGTTTTTAACTAACTAACAGAAAGACAAGTCAGTCGCATTTCAGCTTATTAACCTGAAATGTTCTTCTAAACCTGTAGCTGTGAGCTCCTGACAGTGAGCAAAGACAGTGTCTTACATTTCACTAGGGTTTAAATGTAATTGAGGATAGAAACTTCACTCAAAGACTTTTAAAAAATGCTGCATGTTAATTGTAGGACTTTCACAAAGTATGGTGTGCATGTTTAACTGCTGAAAAAATATTTTAGATATGGGTTAGGAGATTCAAGTGATTAAAGTTAATCAGAAGTAAGACATTACGAGAGCAGGGACTTAATTTACCATTTATGGAAAGCATTTCTCCAGTGGTGATTCTTAAATAACAAGAGAATGAAATCGAGAGTAGGACAGATGAAAAAAATACAAATTTTTTAGCTTTTCAGTCAGTGCTTTAAATACAATTTGAAGGAAGTAGTGACAGAGAGCTTTTGTCTATGGTGAGAGTAGGACAGATGAACAAATACAAATTTTTTAGCTTTTCAGCTAAAGGAAGGAAGTAGTGACAGAGAGCTTTTGTCTATGGGTGGTTTATGGGGTGTAGCAAAAACTGTATCTTGGTTTAGTTCTTGTGGGATAGATGTTACCAGAACAAAGTTAACGTAACTGTTGTTCTCAGCCATCATTGTCAATTGTCCTGGTGATCCATGAGGACTGAAATTTTACTTCTTGATGTGATTCTGAGCTGAGCTGAAGCTCATCAAAGTCAATGTCAACCTTCCCATTGACTTCAGTATCTTTTCGATCAAAGTGCTGGTTGAGGCTTGTAGCAGACTGGCTGAGAAAGTAGGGGAATTACAGTGTTACCATCTGTTCAGTAGACAAAATTGCCTGACTTTCCAGTTACATTAATTTGTAACTTCTCATAGGCACTCAGCTGTTTTGGTATCATGTTGATGATGGAGCATAATTTATGATACAATGCTAGCAAATAAAAATATCAACAAAATAATTTAATTAAGATAATGCTATGTGCTCAGAACGTGAAAGACTCAGTGCAGGAAGCTGTATGCTTCCCTTCATCAAAGGTATTTTGCATATTCTAGAAATGTTTTTTAAGTAATCAGTTATGTTGGAAAGTAGCTTGATATCAAGGCATGTCTATCTTTTAGTTTCATTGAATTTAAGATAAGAATATGCATTAATGCTTTTGGCATCATACCATGACTATTCTTCTATATCTTTTTACTATCTAACTTGTTTTTGTTGAAAGTTTCAAAGGGGTAGGAGGTGAATTCATTCTCTATCAGGAAAAGGAAGTCATTTCAGGGTGCTCTAAAGGTTGTTCATAGGATGGGATTTCTAGGGAGATTTTTTTTCTTTTTGTTTGGTTTACTGAGTGAGACGAAACAGACAAGTTTTTGGAAATACAAGCTCGTTTCTGCTTCTTACCTGAGTGTACCCCAACATTTCTCTGTATTTGGTGAAATAAAAGAGAATATTTTGACTTGTCTTCCTTCTTTTTTTTTGCTACTGATGAACAATACCAGTCCCAAAAACTTCACTGTACCACACCATCATCATACCATGCCATCAGTCAGCCTACTGAGAGGAAATTAGGTTACTCCTAGTTGTCAGATCCTGGAATAATTGGGCAGTTCTGCTAAAATAGCAAAGGGTAGTTAATGTTGACACACTAATGATAAATAGGCAGTAGCCCATGTCCTTTGTTACAGTGAACAGCAATGCTTATAAACATCAGCGTGGAGAGACTGCCATTAGTGAGAAAAGGGCAACTGCATTCCCCGAAGGGAGCGGAGCCCGCTGATAAGCAGGGAGTTGAGGTCTCCTGCATCGATCAGATTTCCATTGGCTGGAAAGAGCATAAGAACACGAGCTCAGATGTAGGTGGTTACTGTTGCTCATATGTATCCAAATCCATAAGGAGACCTGTGGAAGCCAAAAGGTAGTGTATATTCTAATTTCCTGAAAACGATACATATTTTGGCCTCATTCCACTTACACTGTAGCCTAAAACTTAGATAAAATCCCTGAAATTATTTTTACAAAATCAGTATATACAATGTTTTGCTAAAATCTATGCTGGTGTTTACAGGCAGATTTAGGAGGGCATTCAATAAAGATTGGAGGAAAGATCAATTTGGTTTTGGTGATAAGACTGGCAAAGGAGGAAAAGTATCCAAGAGGCAAAGTCCCCTGCTAATCTCCATCAAGGACAGGATGCTGAGCTGAATGCATATTTGGTTAAGGCTCAGCATAGTCATTATTAATAGATCTAGGAAGGCAGTAAGTAATATTATTGCTGGTCAAACAATTTTATGTCTGCTAATGAAGAATAAGCAGGTGCAGATGCAAATGAAAAAGCACGTTTGCAGGGAAACAATCAGAAGAGATGCCAGTGAATAGAGGCATGTTGGGAATGTGGATGTTTAAAAGAGGGAATGAGAAATGAAATGTTTAGAAGCAAAATGATTCGAACTGGAGATCAGGAATGGAGGTTAGTGAGTTGTATATGATCGGTAAAGATGTAAACTTAAGATTGGGTGGAGTTACCTTCTTCTCATGGAAGAGACAGTCAAATACAGCAGCAAAACTGAAATGTTCAATGGAACAGTTTGAGGCATGAGAAAATGAGGTAACAGGAAGGTAAAGGGATTCACAAAATAGAAATATTAATTCATTCATTTAGGCCCAAGCTGTGGCAAAAATGGTGTCAGAAAATGTGTGTAGACTATGAGAAACTGCTCTGTGAATAGGAAAGATTTATTTATCTTCATGTAAGGGTTGGGATTCATCTAACTAAATGTAATTATTTGAGCTAATCACTCTAAGCTCCTTTTAATCTATATCTAGTTTTCTAAATTTCAATTAATTTTACCCAACTGTACATATCTAACTTAGGTCAGATAAGTGTCTCCCTATTGCTTTCCACTTAGTATTGTCTTAAAAAGTTTCCCAGGCTAGGGTGAGTATCTGTCTGTAAATATCTACATGGTAGGTACTGCACCTTAGCTATGCAAAAATCAGATGCTCAGGCTAAACTTGGGGAGAGGTAAATGCATTTGGAAAGTGATTCACCCATCTCTCCCCATTGAGGTGAGGCTAATGAAGTAGCTTAAACTAAAGTTAGGTTGGTTGAGGATCACCTACTACATTGCTGCGAAACCACAGGCATAACTTTGAGATATATAGGACTTGCAAGTAAGCTGTCCTATGAGTAGGCAGGCAGGTTTGTCACCTAAGGGACTGAAACAAGTGAGGTGGCTGAAGGATATTAGTAGTCCTGGAAAAAAATTTCTCTGAGAAAATCACTCTCTGGTAATTGCAAACACATGAAGGTGACCTCTGAATGATACAGAGAAGAAATGGGCATAATGGAATGAGCAAACAAAGGGAAAAAAGTGGGTAAATGAACGGGAGGTCTGCAGGTAAGATAGACAAATGGTAGGGGAGTCTGGTAGTGGAGAGCTGAAGGAAGGGGACCATGAAGACTTACTCGGTTTGCACAGTCAAGAGACAGCATGAAGGGCATGTTAATGTGTCCATAGGATTACTGAGTTTTCTTATGTGAGTTTTAGGGACTTTTGAGGGGGATGGAAGGGCTCTATTTTTACCTCAACTATTTCATAGCATCAATACACTATAGCATTCCCAATAGCAGTATGCCATTCAGAACAGCTGTGCTCATCAAAAAATTAGGGAACTTTTTTTTCTGAAAGGATTAGAGGGGCTTAACTTTATAGAATGTATTCCTTTTGAGAAGGACTTTTTTGAGAATTGAAGTAGCTTAGTAAATTACTGCATCTTACTGTGTTTCTTTCTTATAGTTTCTTTCAGTGAAACATGCTTAAATACTGAACAGTTTGTTGATGCACAGTCACTCTGAATGGAGAGTTAGCACTTAACATTGCATACCTGTTTTGTTCCAAACTAATACATTGATAAAACAAGCTATTTTAACGTGTAAAAATCAGTAACTACAAGTTTTATGGGAAGTACAGCTGGCTGTAGTGGGCGTGAGGCCTTTTCTTTCAGTCGCAGCTTAACAGCATGCAATGATGATTACATAAGCTTGAGATCGCAGCCAACAAGTACACGGTAATGCACGGAGATATATGTGCCTCCCAAAACGTAATATACTTCCATATATCCTCATAGAAAACAATGCAACTGAGACCAAACACACACTGTGTATTATAATAAGCTTACAAAGTTCAACAAAAGTCAGGACATATCTGGATACATGTAAAAACCCCATTATCACTCCTTCCTTCCCATTAATCTTTGATCTATTACGTCTGAACCTCCACAAATTCTACAAAATACCTTATGAAAATCAATCTTGGAAGCTGAAAAACTGATTGATATTTTGGATTTCTGGCAACAGAAATCTTCTGCTCTCATTATTCTGTAGGAGATAATTACCTGTCTGTCTGTTGCTGTCCTAAAAGGGCTAAAGATATTACAACTTCTTGTTAACATCCTGCTCTGCACCAGGAGGGCTATCTTTTCTCTACAAGTTTTTTAGTTGGTTAATACAATTCAGCTAAACTCCAGAGCAGTTGTTTCAGACAACTGCTTTACTTCAGCTGGAAGGCCATGCCTCATCTTCAAGCCTGAGGAAGAGTTTGTGTGTTAAGAAATTGTGTTTTTTCAACTATTATGAGGCTGCAGCTTTGCAGTACATAATGCTTGGCAATGACAAAGGTTTATGGTATTCCTGCCAGTGACTGCTTGATCTTGCCTTTGTAAAGGGTATTGGTTTAGCTGAAACAAACAAACAAAAATGAATCTAAATCACAGCCTTCCTCACAAGCAGTGAAAACAGTGCTGGTGTTAGTGCCGGTACCCATGAAATGGCAACAGGGAGATGGGTTTGGGGATAGGATTAGTTTATGCCGCTATTGCCCCTAAGCTTTGACTTGTGTCCTTATAAAAGACAGTCTCCTATTAAACTGACCTCTCTTGCAGAATTGATTTGTAAGTTAGATGTTAATTTCCATTTACTCTTCAGTGCTGAATTAAAAATGTAGCATCAAGGATTATAACCCTTGATTAATGCAGATAAATCACCACCAAAGTATGTGAATGTCTACTCTATTTTTTAGAGAATGTATACATTATGGTGTAAATGGCAAAATGCTTTATTACAATTTTAGTTTAGATTGTGGAATACTTTATATACTTGCTGTTTATATTTCAGCTTTATTTGATATCTGATATGATAGATGTTAGGCTATCAAATATCTTCAGTGAGCTATTACTTGTAAAATCTTCTTTCCTTTTCTAGATTTCAGCACAGCTCAGTATTCTCAGTACATAGTCAGTGCAATGCCTTACTTACACTAGAAAAATGTTATACCCAACCTCTTCTGTGACCTGGCCTCACCTCTCATCCCAGCTTCTCAGCTAAACACTGTTTCTTACTTTCATGGCATTATCCTGTGGATTATAGCAACTCCTTCCGTTTGTTGGAGAAGGCTGTAGTCACTGGTCATGATCCCACTTCTTACTTATCTCCTAAAGGAAGGAAAAAAGGAGGGGAAAAGGAAAATTTGGGAATTATCCATCTGTCATGACTTTCTGGAAATAGCTGGATATTAATGAAGACAAGATACCAAGGTAAATATCATCAAGCATTTAGGTAGGTGAACACATCTTGAAGTTAGTGACACAAAGGCAGATATACTCCCCGCCCCCCTTCCCTGCCAAATTCTTCAGCACAGGGTATCCCTTTTAGATTTTTGATTTTTGTTTTATCTATATTTAGGAAATGTCTGGTTTTTTTTTTTTTCCCCTTGAAATCTGGGGTCAGATGCTGCAATTTTCCTTTTCCTCAATTATGAACTGAAATTTCAAAGTAGTTAAAGTAGTCTTGTTAGTACTACTTACCTGAAGGTTTATTTTGGTTGACTAGGTCAGCTCACAATTACAATTTACCGACACAGATTACATGCAGGTGATGACTTCCAAGGACAAAGGGCAACTATAAAAGTTGCATATTCAAAATAAATGCAGTGATAGTGAGCACAAATTTTGAAGGCAAACCCCAAGTTAACTGATGCTACCTATCTGCTGAATTTCCATCTTGAGAGCTGCAGAAAAATCAAACGAGCATGTTCTTTGGGAGCAAGCACTCACGCTTCTAGACAGTGTAAAATTTATAATGCTATAATCAAATAGCATTTAAAAAGCAGAATGGGAAGGTTGTTTTAGTACTATATTGTTTGGTTTTATGCCACCCAACAAGACAAGGATCTACAGTTGAGGGCTTTTTTTTTTTTTTTGTCCGTTTGCCTTTGTTTCTCTGAGTAACACCTGCTCTAATGAGTTTATAATCTGAAAGTAAATAATTGAGAAGGGAGGAGGAAATGGACACAGCACACAGGCTTGAGAATAAACAGCTGTCAAACAGCTGACATTTTAGAAAGTAGAACACACAGCTTTTATGAAGGATCTGATTCAGCTTGAATGAAGGAGCTGATCACACCCGGTTGTCAAACTTCCCTAATTAAAGAATTACTTGAGAGAATTTTAGAACAATACTTTACCATCTTCAGATTATGGAACTATTTTCATAGTTTAGGAGATAGGGAAGAGCTCTGACTTGATCAGCTAGCCAGTGATGGGGTGGCTATGCAGGTTGATAAAAGGAGCGTGGTTGTGCTGCTTTCTCTTAACTTGCAGTTTAGGGAGGTTCATGCCAGAGAGAATACATTAAACAGTGTAAAGGGGGGATGAGCCTCACCTAAGCCTCTGCATGAAGCTGCCAGAATCTGAATTTGGGTGTACATATGTTTGGACATCTAATGCTCCTTTAACATGGTGGACCTCTTGTTGTTCATGATCTTCCTTTTCGTCCATCAGTAATACTAACTTGCTTTCAGATGAAAGTTCATCACTGCACAAGCAGACTCTGTTATCAACAGAAGTTTATAAAATACAGCCTTTTATGAATAACATCACCAGTTTTTCTGAATTTGTTTTTATGTTTGGTGTAAATAAGAATGGTTGCAGGTTCAGTTCCTTCTGATGTCACTGATATTAGTCCAAGATTCCTGGATTTAAGGTCATTTAAGGCATCAAATATTTGAATAGGGCTTGCCTAGAACTGGTTTTATAGAATATGTTTAGCTCTATTGAAGATGGAGTGTTAGCAAATAAATATTTGAACATTTTCTTTTGAGTCAATTTTCCATTGTCTCTTCCAGTCTGGAAGATAGCCTTGGCTTGGGAGTGCCCATGTTTTCCTGCTACTTGACAAAGAAACTCTGCTTAACTCTTCTCAGTTGAGAGAACTCTCCTTGCTGAAGGATGGGTTTTGGCGGTTTGGTGGTATATCATCTTGCAACTCTGATCCTGTAGAATGGGGGGTGAGTGTTACTTTATTTGGGATTGTCACTCCCTGGAAAAGAGAGGGTGTGGTGTTCTGTAGTTTGCCAGTCACGCCTGCGTCAGTCCTCAGTGTTAGGCAACATTCATGTACAAATGAAAAGAAAGCAAATATTCTACTCTATGCAGAGTTCAGTAAAACTCTTATATAAAGAAATAGGTGCAGAAAAAGATCACATAACATTCTTATACCTGTAATCCTGGTTTGGCTTCACCAGACTGTCAGATTAAACTAATTATCAGAATGCTTAATGGAATTTACCAGAGACAGAATATTTTTGGTCAGCTTTCATCCTCCAAAATGGGTACTGGCTTGAGGTGTAGAGTCTACCTTTCTACTGTGGTTGCTGTTAAGACTCATGCATACCTGGGTTTTTTTTTTCCACCTTCCAGTCCCTTCAGCTCTTATCAGCTGTGCTAACAGACGTCTGTTTGACCAGCTTCACCATTGCCATATAACCTTTGGAAAGTCCTTCCCAGTTGTGCAGAAATCAATTAAATACAAGTTTGTAAAAAAAAAAGCCAAACCCCAGACCATTTACAGACTGCAGATACGACACTTACTGACTACCTGTTAGATAAAATACACAACTTTCTTATAAAGCTTCAAAAATTAGTTATACAAATGTGTATAAATGGAAGCAGAGACCAGATATGATGGCAAATACAAAAACAGAAAAAAAAGGGAGAGAACGAGTGTTAGGAATAAATAGGCTTTAAATGTGGCAAGCTGGAAGTTAGCATACTATAATAATCTCTGTTATGTTGGAGTCAGTATACAATATCTCTTTTTCCTAGTCTTTGTAAGTAAAAAATCAGTGAACTGGCGGCTTTGTTGGAAATAGATTAATTTCTTTATGTAGTTTCTTCATGCTCGTTCATTCCACAGTATTTTACATTATATTTATTGATAATCTATTTTTAGTCACATTTCATTTGTGAATACCGTATGTCAGGTATTATGATGAGAGTTTTTTCATGTCATAAATCACAGGAGAGCTGTTTCTATAACAGTTTATTACCTGAAAGTTATGATTAAGTCTGTCTGTTTAATTTTGGTTCTGATTACCAATGCAAATACTTAGGCATGTGCCTAACTATAGGTAAGTGCTGTTGTCACTTAGTAAACAGGACTGTTCACCCCTTTTGCTTTCAGCATGGGAAAAAATAGGTCACAGCAGTTTTGATTATACCTTGAATTTTTGTAGAATCAGGACTTTTATTTCACTCATTTCTTTGGTAATTCAGTACTATAACAACATCAAAATTTCACATATTAGAAAAGTCTGTAGTAATGAACTTCATGTACTGTCACCTGTGTACGTTTCTAGGGTTACTTAAAGAATTTGTAGCATTTCCAAATAAGATAATTAGAATAGGTTTGGTTTTTTTTTAAATGAAACTAGATAGGAATTCCTCAGATTACTTTGAATCTGCTATTTGAATTGTCTTCTGCAATAATAATACCTTTTGTGTTCCATTTACTTTTTCAAAATTGATATGGCACACCAGTTTAGGATGAGTTAGAAACTGATGCTTTACAACTGCATGAAAACTAAAAGAAGTTGTTCCTCCTTTTCCAAAGATGATTCCCAGTATGCATTGCCAACTCTCCCCCAAAAGAATGACTTTAACTCTGGACCTTAAAGATCAGCAAAAGCACGCCAGATATCATGTAGTTATAGAACAAATAAATATAAATTCCTGTTATAATCCCCAGGTGCCTCATGAATGATATTTGTATTCACTCTGCAATTTCTCAGTTCATATATTATCTATGTGTAGTTATTCTCCATATGTGAGAAACTGGAAATAGCTTTTTATTCTTGGTCTCATCTCAGGAGGTGCAAACTTATATCTGCAAATATATCTTTTTGCAAATCTAGGCTTTTTTTTTTTTTTTAATGACGATGATATGTTGCTGTAGGATAAAAAATTATTAGGAATTTTCCCTTAGAGGCAATTGAGAATTCTCCCCTCAGAAGAGAGACTACTGGGTGGCTAAGGGGAAAGAAAGTAGGACAGACCACAGCAAGTGAGAAGTCATTATGGAAATAGCTAAAAACTTTAATTCACCTTTTCCATTGCATTCTTACCCATGGTGAATACAAACTTGATTCCTCTGAAGAGCTTGTCTGTGTTTTTTAACTTGACCTAGAACTCTCTTAAGACAGTGTTTAAATTTAAAGGGCTTATTAGGAAGATGTTATGGTAGCAAAACTAAAGTAATATTTTCCAGATTTGATAAAATGCTTTAGTGTCCTTCTTGACTGAATCTTTTCCACATTTCTTAGGCAGAATTTGTTTCAGTGTCATATATGGCATATGTGGAATGATTTATCAAAAAATAGTCAAGTGGTGCAAAGAGGAAAAGGATGATTTCAGATAGTGACTTTTGTGTTTAAGAATCATACCTACAGTAATATTTTGCCAGTCCATCATATGAGGCCTTAAAATATTAATAGAGTCATGATTGCCTTTTTCTGTGCGTCTGCTGAGGGACACATCACTGTCGGTGGATCAGCTCTCCAGGCTGGTATGAGGCCTGATAGATCCAAGGGTTGTCTGACAGTGATGGATGGTTGGCAAACGGGAAGGTCATACCAAGGTGAGTGTCCCGGGTCACGGTGTATTGCCCCATTCTTACCTTCTTTCCCTCAGCAACTGTCAGAGACAGATTTTGGTCTAATCTGATACGGCACTTTATACGGTTTGCTCCTAAGAAACTTTTGACAAGAGCAAACTGAGTAAGCACAAATAGCATCCCCCTGCATACTGCCTGTGTTCCCCTATAGGCTGATGGACACAGGAGACTCGCAGTCCTGAGGACATTCTGACTAACCATAGAACAACTCTGAGGTGGACAAATACTCTGGATGCAGATATACACAAACTTTCCTCAAAAGAAAGAAAAGTATAGTCACAGTAATTATGAATCAAAAATTATGCTAGTATTTGCTCATTAGGCCCTGAAACACTAATATTTAACACTAGGTTAAACAGATTTTTTTTAGACTTGTGTTCCAGCCAGAAGTCTCTAGTCTATATTAAAGCTCTCCTGCTGGGTTCCCATAGCCATGGAAAGTATATAACTAGCTTTGGTAGCAGAAAAAAAACATGCCCTTGCATTATATTTTGGATTTCAGTACAGATGAGAAAGTGTGAATGGGAAGATATGACACCAAGAGAGAAAGCACATTTTAAGTATTATGGGCTTTTGAGCTGGATCATTCTACCTACCTAAGCAACACCATGACTTCAGCCTCCTGCCTGTTGCAAAAGGCAGCAATTTAAGACTGCGTAGCAGTTCTGTATGGTAGCATGTAAAGGCTGTTGAAATCAAGGTACACGGACTTTTCAGTAAGTGGAATTTGGGTATGCCCTTCAGCTACTTTCTTAGCTCTTGACATTGGAAAGGAACAGGATGAGGATTTTACTTCTTGTTTTAAAGACTTGTTTTTCAATAACCGGTTACCTTTCTGTCTCATTTTGGAACAATGGTCTGGTACTGTTCTAGAAGGATGTGTGCCATCCACAGAACTGTAGTTTCTGCAGCACTTGTGTAATGTGGAGGTCTTACGTGAGCACTGGTGAGGTCCATCAATATTCAGTTTATGAGAATTTGCAAGCTACTATTCTGGGGTACTGTGTTTTGCACATAGAGAAATATATATAGAATTAACAGAAGAAAATGGATTTTTTTTCCTTAAATGGATGTGAAATAATAAAAGTGCACCATTGTGCATGACATTGGTGTGAGAGGGAAGATTAAATTGCAAGCAAACTGAATTTAAAGGGAAAATAGCTCTATAGTGCACTCAGAAAATATGTAATTGAATAAAGTAGAAAGAGGTGCAGTAGGCATATATTTTACTGATTTATCATGATCTTATACCAGATTGGTGGATATTGTAACCTCAGCTGAACCCATTTTTTCATTGCCTTGGTTTACTTTCACAAATGAACAAAGTCTTTAAAAATAGTCAGGTGTGGAGAAAAGCAACCAAAAGATGATGATACTGATGAGAAAAGCAATACAGCTTCAGGAAGATCCATTAATGTTTTGTAACCTTGAAGTCACTCAGTTTAAAGAAGTGTAACTTTTGAAGGCTTCTTGAAAGGAAGAAGGTGAGAGATTTTAACTAAAATGAAACATCTTTGTTCCTTGTAATAGTACATGCAGTTATCTGAATATGCAGCTTAAAACAGAACAGAAGTTCCTTGAATCTTCTAGTTATCAGAATAGGGTTGTTCTTCTAAAAGAAGCCTATAAATACATATTTATCACCTTCTTTAAAATAAAGATAATGCAGGACGAAAAATACATTTAACTCTTCGCCAAAAAATTAGTACAGTGACAGAAAGGGGCTGTTGCTTTTTTCTCATCTTTGGCTGTTGTATATAGGTTATTTGAGCAATGATTGTGAGTTTTGCTTGAAGAGCGAGAGATCTCAGATTGCTCCCAAGTGCAATATGGCTATTAGATACCATATAGCTGCTATTTTTAACTTCTTGAGCCATTAGTTTTGTGTGATTATTGGATTAAAACTCTAAGTGCAGTACAGATACTAAAGTTATGTTTTACAGGAGCCAACAGAACAAGGAAATAGATAATATTTTGGGATGGTTCTGCCTGTATACTTTTTTTTCCCTTTCACTCCTTAATTGCAGCAGAGAGTGTTCCTTTTATCTGTTCAACATTTGGAATTTTTTTCTTATAGGAACTTCTCATATTTCAACATTTGCTTTTGCTCCATATCAGGACAAAAATGAAAAATGAGGATGATTTAATGGAATAAAATTTTTTAAAAAGATTATTTTTTGGAGAAGGCAAAATACTAAAACACTAATCTTTTTTTTAAGGTACCACTGAACTTTGTCAGCCTGGACTGCCAGGTTTGTCAGCCTGAAGGCAGAGAGAAGGTTTTTCTGCTCCTGGTGCTAGAATTTGTATCTTCAGGTCCTTGTACACCCATGATGGGCAGGAGGGAAATTGCTGCGCTACTGCTGCGTATCAGAGGCCCCAGTCTTGTCACTGGGTCGGGCTTCCTTGTTCCACTCATCCATGAGGCATTACCACTCTTTAGGAGGGGGATTTGAAACATCTGATATCAAAGTCCCACCATTCATATCTGGCTCAGATGTACTGCAGTGTTAAATTGACCCCAAATTAAATATTTTGATTCAATTAGCTGGAATACTTTTTTACAGTTTATCCAGTGAAGTGTTGCATTACAAGTATCCTGTAGAACCTCAATTTTCTGAAAACTACACTTTTTAATTGAAAGACCTGTTGACAGTCTCCAAACAGCTTTAGTTTATATAAGGATGAGAATGTTCAGACAAGTTAGCTGTTTCTGTTTTTTTTTTTTTAAAAAAAAAACCAAAATAAGGCAATCTTTTAATTTTGCTTATGTAAGAGCAGAATCTGAGTGGAATTGTCATGGAAGTGATATTTTTGAGCTCTTACTTCCCCTTCTTGAGGTATCAGCTGCCTGGTCTGTTTTTTTATAGCAGGAAAAAAAGCCTGTTTTCAAACTGTCTTCAAAGAATATGCTGGTTTCAATAAAACTGGTGTGGTTTTATGCACTTTCAAAGGTTCCAGCTTTTTCAAAAGATCACAGCATTTGTAGATATCTGTCCTCTAGACGGGATCACAGCAAAAATGGGTTCTGCTCAATTTTTCAATTATTTCCTAATCCCAGAAAGAATGGAAATTATACCTATTGACAAAAAATATGAGAAATAACAACACCCAACAAATTCTTTTTCAGCTTTAGCAATTTACTACTTTCTCATAAATTAGACTGTATTAGATTAGATTAGATGTTTAAAATTCTGTCTTTAGTTTCTTTTGTTCAAATATCTTTTTGGTAAGAAACTTTCAAACATTATTTTCTTGAGAAAACTTTTGCAGGATGGTTAGCTGTGGGCGGTGGGATCCATCTCCCTTCAGATGTCTCTAGTTGATTCAGTCACTCTGTCCCATTTGTAGTCATTGAAGAGAAAGAGGCACTTATGGAACAGAATTGATCTGACCTATTTTACATGTCTGCTTCAGGATGAGATGAATGGTACTCCAGGAACATTTGGCTAAACTGACTGGATTTCTATCAACTGCAGAAGCAGCATGGTGTGAACAGAGGCTGCGTTATAGAAAAAGAAGTGTAGTGGAGTTTAAACTCCCATCTAAAGTTTCTAATATACCTCCATGAACTTTTTAAACGTGACATCTGCATCTTACCTTCACATGGGATAATTTCCAAATCCTCTCTCTTAAGAGTACTTTTTAATGCTGAAGTTTACCATCTTTAGCAGTGCCTGTGTTGTACCTAAAACCTATATCGCATAAAAAGGCAATTATATTCTCTTGCAAAGTTTTTGAAACTTAGACAACCATAGTAATAGGAACTCTGTAGGATGATAGTGTGGTCTTCCCTCTCTTGAAGTACATTTTAGCCATACAGCAGTGGATTATGTAATAGTTTGGGATTAAATGATACTTTTGAAAAATCAGTCCTTTTGAATTTTTAAAGTCACCTTCTTGAGTTGTCTATAGATTTTTTTTTGTTTGAAATAACAATTAAATTATAAGAATTTCCCAAGTAAATTCTAAGTAATCATTAACTTTATACTAAAAAGATGCAGTTAAATTCCAGTTTGTTTCTAATAATCATGCAAATGTATCAGCACAGTCACACTGACTGAGAATACATTCCTTCCTTCTGGTTCTACACTATAAAAGACTTTATGATTTTTGATGGTTATTTGCTTCATGATGCTTTGCTCATATTCAGCATATTCTTTTATTTTCTCAGAGTACTAACTTCTCTTGGTACTGTGAAAAGTGCAGAGATACTTTTTAGGGATTTTTCTTTCACCTGTGTTCATTAGAAAGCAAACCTTGTCTGCTATTTTTTCAACTTTCTATAATGAACTATATAGTGCTTATTTATTTTATGTTGCCACCAAGTGTGTTGGCATTTTTAAAGACCTTTGAAAAGATGTACTTCCAGCCTGAAGGGGTTGACAGATTAGGTAGACAGTATAATAAATGCACGTATTTAGAAGTTGCATAAAGACACAAAAGATACAAAGATGATTAACAATATGCTGTTTACATTAACTGATTTTTGAAGTTCTGACAGTGAATGCTTTTCTGTAGTAAGAAGATTTTTTTAGCTCATTGGAGTAAGAGCATTGTGCGCTGGCACCCCAACTACACTAGGCTAGAGGGGCTGAAAAGTTGTCTGTAGGTATGAGTAAGGACTGAGAGACTTGGTTACATACGGGGACATCTTCTGTGATGGTCCATGACAGTCATGAAGGACTGCATTTTAAGCTGAGCATTAATAAATGGAGAAGCTGTATCTTGGTTCAGAAAAGGTACTCCAAATGTATTAGCAGCATGAAAGGAAACAGTGAACAAAAATACAAGAAGTTGGAAGACTCAAATTGTTTGAGTGTTGAAAGAGGTGGGGGTGACAGGAGAGAAGAGGAATATTAGGAAGCAGATTATGAAGGGCTTTGAATGTCAAGTGGCCATAGAACAGGATTTGATTTCTGCTTCCTGCTATGTGACATTAGGCAAATCATGACATTTCTCTATTTTTTATGAGCAGAAAATGTGGATAATGCTTGCATACCAAGTAGAGAACTGTGGTGACATCTCTGGTCTTGGTGCAGTGTAAATGAGATATTTATACTAATTTTAAAAATTCTTGAATGGACATGGTGATGAAAAAGCATTAGATTTACAATTTCCTTGACCTTAGTAGTACCCATTAACATATTTTGCTGCAATCAAGATTTCTGCAGAACTTGATTTCTGTATACAAAGCTTTTTATTTATGGAAAGCAAGTTTCTGTGAGGCGATTTTCTTTCTAATCTGTAGCCATATTGAATGGTTAATGAGGAAGAGTGCTTCTTTTTGGACTTCATGATTCTAAGCTCTTTCTTAAAATACACAGATAGGAGATTATATTGTATCACTAACTGTTAAATTTAGTGTCCCTATTCATTACATGAGAAACGTGAAATAATATTGTCAGCCGCAGGAGCAATCCTTGCATCAATTGATGTATTGATTTCATTTTCCAGATAAGATCTTGCCAGATAAGGTATGCTTATAGTAGTATATTTTGTAAAAGCAAAATGCAGTATGGCAGAGAAACTACATCATTCTGGAGGGAACACTTGGTTTTATGTAGACCATTTTTATATCACATGAGGAATTTGAAATGATTCCGGTTTGCCAAAGAGAGGAGAAAATCAACAGCTTTCTTGATAAATTGCATAAAACCAATAGTCTACATATGGTTGGTCAACCTCCAGAATACAGCGCTGAAAGAGGAAAATATTCAAGCAGTTTAGGAAGACAATTAATTCTACCAATGCCCTTCTTCGATCCATTTCTCATGTGCCATTTTGCAGTGCTCTTAGGTACGCTTTTTGAATTTATTTGGAAGATATGCTCACAGTTACATGAATTTGTACCATAGACAGAGCCAACATATTGAAGGTGCATGGAGGATTTTCAGCAAGAGATTGCTGTTCCTTTTGTTGAAGGTGAAAAATAGCAAAGACTGAAATCTGAAGTTCAAGAATGGTTATCAGGTCCCTGCTGATTTCACACAGTACTATCTCTCAGGCTTCCTGTTTACCACATACAGCTGGCTGAAGTCCTATGTCTCATGCTGGTAGATGATGACCAGACCTGGATTTTACACACTTCCACTGCCTCTCATCTGGATTTCAGTGGGTTAATACACTGTGGTTTAAAGTTATTGTTTCTTAATAAAGAGGAGGTAATACAGAACATAGCACTGTATGTATTCAGCAACACAGTCAGAGGTAAGTACATTTGAGTTGTTTTCTGCTCCTACAGATCGAGCTCAAAGCATATATCTTTATTAGAAGACACTCACTATCCAGATTCCTGATCCTCTAATAGTCCATGATTCTTAGTGGTTCCACCAGAGATGTAGAAAAAGGACTGCTGATAAAAACTCTGCTTCTCAAAGATAAATCTTGTCTGCACAGTGGAAAGGGACTTGTGAGTTGTTTGAGACTTACACAAAAAACATGAAACAAGACTGAGAACCATCCGAGACCTGTGTCACATATACTCATCACGTAGGATGAACTCCTGTTCGTTAATACAGATACACAGTATGTATGTTCATAATTTGTAAAAGACAAATAAGCGACCCTCCTCCAAAATGAATACCACTGGAAGTGAATGAGCAAGACCAGGAGAAATTCACAATGAAAGAGAGAAACAGAGAGAAAACTATTTCCAAATGTTACATATTAGTCATGTCACTTGACATGCACTGGAAAACAGTTGGACATGACAGCAATCCAAAAGCACATAATAATACAAAATTCTTAATAAAAATAGGATGGACCTCACATTTGAGGATGGTGATAATTTAATTGACTTTTGAAAATAACTTAATCTTTTCTAAGTATAACATTTTATGCAAAATGAGTGAGAGATCTGGGGAATACCTATATCTGATTTTGTGGGAGTGTTGGCGGTTTGGGTAAATTAAAATGAAAATAGTTTTTCTTTCTGTTTTTATTTTGTTGCTTCCCTCATTTGTAGTAAACTACTTGCTGTTAATATTCCTGGTATTTTCATTAAAGTTATTCTTACTAATGAGGAAAAATCCTCTCTATATTAGTGCAAAAAGTAGATTTTGAAACATGGAGGTTTGGACTAAGGAGAGAGTTTCCTAGACAGCAGCTTTGGAGTTCTGGTAAAAGAAGGAAGTTGTTAAATTTGTCAAGAAAAAAAACATGAGTGGTGGAAAATGAAATCCGAAGCTGAGCAAGTTCATGCTAAAAGATGAGTAGCTTTTAATCACTGGCATGATAAGCCATTGAACTGATTCAAACAGGGAAATGATACAATACTTTTACTCAAACAGAAATTGTGGACTGATTGCAGCAACCACCTGATGATACTTGATGACATTCTCTGATGTTTTTAATGTAGAATGTGCTCACCATGGTCTTTTCTGACCTTGAAATCTCTCAATCACACTTCTGTTTATCTCATACATTAGAGTGCATTACATTACTGTGAAATGTACTCTGTATAGATTTTTACTTCCTCGCTGTTCCTGTTCTGTTCATGCAGTGTGAATGGTGGTACTTATTAATTCCACAGTAAACAAATTTTATGGTGGTTTTATGATTAAAACAAAACAATCTTTACTTATTTTAAATAATGGGGTCTAAGAAAATCTGGCCAATCTTACCAGCACACAAAGACAAAAATGCTTATCAGCTTCAGTTAAAATCTATTTGATTGCAAAATGTTGTTTTCTTTAAATGTATTTTGTAATGGGTTGACCTGTAGGAAGTTGGCATGGATGACGATTTTGTATTCATAATTTTGACGTTGATTGCTGATAGTCATATAAGTAAGCATATCGAAATGTTACTCACTATTTCTGCACAAATTGCAGAAGAAAAGCATAGAGGTCCTCATTCTATAATGAGTGTTAAGCAGAAAATATTTTTTCTTTATTTTTTCCTTTGTACTATTTTAAAATTGATGTTTGAGGACTTGCTCATGAAACACTCAAGTCAACAGGAACAAGATCATATCCTGAAGTAGTAAACCAGAGAAATAATTCCTTAAATAAGCTGTCATTAGACTTCTTCCTAGTTCTCTCTTTTCATCTGGGCAAGTCTTGGAGAAAAGTGGCTCCTCCAAGCATAGCTTTTCCCTTGAGGACCGTGGTTTTCATCTCTACCAGATCTTTATACACTTTGCTAAAGTCTTTTGTTGTTGTTCTTAGCAACATAGTAGCATTGCAAGTGAAATTTCAACAAAACAAAACAGTGAGTTATTATCAAGATAGTACTAAGATGAGAGCATCTAGTTGTTTTGTGTCAAAAACCAGAAAGAATGAGCATTACCTTGTAGCACTTTCTTACATGTCACTTGCAGTGCAACTCCTAAGTTCCTACATTGTGGGATAGACAGTGAAATCCTCAACATGTAACAATTTTCCATGTATGTGTGTGTGTCTATGTGTATGTTATTAATATGAAATCCAGTCCAGGGTTCTCATGCATTCATGTACTGGTTCAG
>NW_009258667.1:803037-813621 GCF_000687185.1 Egretta garzetta
GTTCAGCAGCGCTCACAGATACTCACTGTTTTCTTAAATACTCTGTTACAGACACACGCACACTGAAGACTTCTTCAGACTTCTCTGTTGCGATTCACCACCGGTATTAGAAAGCATTAGAGCCACCACTGGATTCCTCTGCACTTGCCTGTCTGGTTCCCTCTGCAGTGTTTGCAGTTGGATAACCCAAATATGGCTGGCTGATTTTATGGTAACTGGGAATGAAGTTACACCTAGAAATACCTGACTAATCTGAATTTGAAATATAGCAGTAATAGCTTTTGACCCCAAAGCGCTGAATGAAGTTTTATTCTTTTGATGGAAAAGAGATCATTATTCTTTTTGGCCTGGTATTTTGCTGCAGTGCAGCTTTCTATGCTGCCTTCTGCAGCTTTTTCTGGTGCTTCTCTCACTGAAGAAATAGTCTGAGTCCTGTGACTTCAGGTCAGTACAGGATCACGCCCCAGCGGGCAGTGTATCACTGTCTCATAGAGACTCTTTAGTCTTCTTGTTTATTGCCAAAATCTACATCAAAGAAAAGGAAGCCAGCAGGTGTTCCACACATAACGTGGAGAGAAATGTTATTTGAGCTTCTGTCTTTTAGCATTCTGCAACTACTGCAGAGATTTTAGGGAGCAAGCAGAGGCTGAAATATGGTCGTCTTTCAAAAACATGCAGAACGTTTATTCAGATGCTATTTTGTCTATTACCCCTCTACTATTTTTTATGATTAGACAATAGAATTTTCTTATTTTTAGAAAAGGCTGCTCACTCCCTGCTGTTGTGTTTAAGTTTCATACAAATGACAGGAAAAATAACTGGTAGACAATACAGTAATAGTAAAAAAAATAGACATGACCATAGAAACAAGAAAGGATCCCACCTCCCGTTAGTTTGTTTGAATTAGAATCTTGTATGTAACAACAAAAGTGTACCTAGAAAAAAAAAACCCGTGTGTTTTTTAAGACATTTTCCTTGAAAATATCTGTGCTGTCAAGACAAATGGGATATGAGTCATTAGGAGGCATGGTCTAATTTACATGCAGCTCATGTCATGTTTTGCAAGAATAGATTAAATGCTTTTCAGTAGCACTAAACTTTTCTTGTTGACAGCAGGAGCAATTGTGGTTTGCATAATAAAACTGGCAATATAAAATAATTTCACCATATTTTGCTTCCATTTTACAATGCAGGAATTTGTGTAACTGAAAATGTCAATAAGGAGATAAATTACTGGCTTTCACAGTGAAAAAATAATAGTATCATTTTCTCATGGCAAAAGATACAGCAAGTATCTGTGAAAAAGTAAGACAAGAACAGCTATTTTTGAAGTAGCAGAGGTTTCTTTTATTCCGTATTCTTGCACACATTTTTTCTAGCTATTGAAATGTTGCAATTTTTTTTTCTAGCTATTGAAGTAATGAAGCTACTGAAATATTTCTGTCCATTCAAAATTATTAAGAGATATCTGTGGTAGTTAGGGAGTACTTCAAAACTGTGTGCTGTTTTAGCACTTTGTCCTAAAGAAAGGCATGTCCTTATAGAATGAGAGTCTTAATGTATGGCCAGCTTCAGCTTGTTTGAGATAATGGTGCCTAAGTGTCACAGCTGTTTTGCTAAATGACAAGAAATGTTGAAAATGAGCCAGAAAATGTTTAGACCGTGAAAGCAGCCAAGAAAGAAGATACTTAGTGATCACTAAAGAAGGCTGCTAGCTGATATCTATAAGTGCATGACTGAAGCTACAGAGAATGCTGTTATATGTCTGGTGACATACAGCGTAGCTATTGGTGGTGACCCACTTTATAACTGTCATCCAAATACTGACCTGCCTCTGCTACTCTTGGTCAGACAACTTGCTTGTTTTCTGGGAAGGATTTTTTATATCAGCTAGCAAGACTGATTCTTTCTTTTATTTTTAAATATTTCTTTTATTGAATCTTATCAGCAACATAAGAAATGTTAACATTTAGAAATGATTGCATGCCTTTTAGAAGGTCTTATGTTTTAGAAACATGATGGACACACCTCAGTGTGTCACACATCTGAGAGTGCTTTGTGCAATATGGAATTATGAAGCCAGCTTCATTGACAACTGTGTGTTGATTCTGGATCTAAGATTATTGAAATAGTGTGGGAATTGTCTTGCCAGCAATGAGGTGATTCAAGGAGATTTCCCCTCAGGATCACGGGGTAGTTTTACTGAAATATTGTCTGACATAGCGTAGTGTCACAGTTCAACAAATGAAGACTAGAAACATGATGTAGGGCAGATTAGTGTAGGAAAAAAGAAAATGAGAATGTTTTTTAAATCTGAATTATGGAAAACCTAAATTATGGAGCATATGTGTATTCTTCTATCTATATAATTATGGACATTTGAAAACTTTCCCTATCTAGCGGTTCTAGTCACCACTAGTGTATTAAATCCAAATTCTTACAGGATGTGCATACCTGTATCCAGAATAGAACTAACCTGGCGATGCATCTACCTGTGATGGAAAGCCCACGTTCTTGACAGGGGTGCCACTTTTTTCTAGAGGAGAGGTTTCTGGTTCTTGTAGTTAAGAATTTGAGTAACTTAACATCACTCAAGTTTTAATTTAATTGCCTTATGTAGAACAGAAGATTGCTGGAGATGCAAAACTAAGATTTAAAGGCGGCACATTGTTAGACTAGAATCCTCTACATACATTTGAGATAGAACACTGCTTTAACTGAAGCATAATAAAAGGTGGTGTGACAGGGACAACATAAAATATTGGTGAATGAATTGTGACAATTCATGTCAACCTGAAATTAAATTGTTTGATTTTTAAAGATGCTTTGTTAGATTCATTTTTAGCAACAAATACAAGTATTTCATAAGTAAGAACAAAAGAAAGGTTGAAATGAAGAGCTGGACTACCAAGGAGATTTAGACATGATTTCCAAAATGGTAGAGATGGTGCCTTCTACCTCTCTCATCAGGCTACTCAGCTGGTGCATTTTATTCTGAGCTCTAAAGATACTGAAAGGTGAGTTGGTCCTGTTGAAGCTGTTCCATTCGGTATAAAAGTAATTAGGTATTAAGCCGGCCATAGGAACACTTGGTGGTTTGGGTTGTCCATGGAAACTTGGGGTGCAGGTCTTTTGTCTCAATGAGGCTGCAAGGGCATTTTTTGCTCAAATTCCTCACAGTCTTTGATAGACCTAACTGCACAGGTGCAGCATAGAAGAAAGCACCAACCACATTGTGCTTTCTCCATCAGGACTATTAGCAAAATTCAGCTGAAATTAGTGACCTAGAGTTGGATTTACGAAGCTGAGATTGCCTTGAAGTTATATCTTCTGTGAGCTAATCTTCAGTGAAATGATTCACTAGATCGAGTAGTTAAGAACAAGTTTATTTTGTTTTTTTTTTTTTTCCCTTCTAAATTGAGTAAGAAAACCTTGCTTTTCACACAGACATTTCTGCCATGCAGCACTAGGATGAGGTTCTAGGAGTATGGCCTAGGAGTACTACTCAGATAAAACAGTAACAGTTCATTTTGTCCAGGAGGAAGAATTACAAGGAGCTATCGTTACTAGAGGCAGGTATTTCCATTTGTCACAGTAGCAGTAACTATTTTTAATTGCTGACAGTTAACAATTCCCTGGAAAATGGAAACACCTACAGCCAGTAATTACAGCCTCTTCTCACCCTTCAGCCCTGGAGGATTCTAGCCCCTGCCAACAATTACGAAATCTGGCACTCCTGGACTGTGCTGCATATTAGGTTAGGCCTAAGTAGCTGTCAGGAAGGGGAGATATCATGCCCAAGACAGACAACCAAATTAGGGTTACATTTCCAAAAAGTTTGAGAATTGCTGCTTTATGCTGTCCTAGAGGCATAGATTGCAATGAGCTGTCAAATACAATTTTTCACAGACAATTGTTGAGTTTATATAAGGGGGTGGAACCTACCTGCAGAACAGGATGAAGGCAGAGAAGATTAAAAGAGACATTGAGCTCCACTGGCTAGACTCTAGGACAGCAAGAAAAAGAGCTGAATGAGATTTTTTTATACATTTAGCTGAAAATTCTGTATCTAGTTATTATACAGGCTGGAATAGTAAATGTCTGAGGCGTGGAGTTTGTTTTTTTTTACTTTTTCCAAAGCTTTATATGATAAAGGCAGAAACCCAATAATGGATTATTTGAGGGGGCCCTTGCAGAACAAATTGCATCTTCTGCAGGTACACACAATTTGCTGATGAGCTGGTAGCATGAAGATACCAATTTGACTGTGATGTCCAAGCCTGATGTTTAAGTAGTTTTGCTTTATAACAAAAAGCTAAAAAGCAGGAATATGAAAGTAGCATATGCACTTTTTTTCAGTAAGTATGGCTCTTTTAGCTCCTGAGCAAGATTTTGTTTTTACAGATCTACACTCATGCTTAGTTGCAATGCTAATAGTGGTTTACCATCCCTGGAAAGCAGATGTCAGTTTTCCAAGTGTAAACAGCAGAGAAAGAGATACAAACGAAGGAGGCAAATAGATGTACAGAACCTAGCTGGAGGAGTTATATCAGGCTGAATGCTCCACGAACATATACTGAAATAATTTAATATGTGGCAGTCTGAATCAGTGATTTTTAAGAGATGACAGATGTATCCAGAAACACCTTGCTAGCTGAGGACTGAATGTAGCATTTCTGACCATCTGAAAGTGTTGTTATAAATGTCAACTACAGGGTATGTTTTCCTTCTGCTGCATATCTTTGTCCAGACAGTATGTACTTGTCAGTTATTCTGATTTGGGTAAAATTGCAAGTATCCATGTGCAATGTTGTTTCTTCTGCCTTCCTCTTCCTACAGGAAATATGCTCTTAATTAAAATATTTCCTGTCTTCTTGGAGTGAGGGACAGTGATAACATGTAGAAAGCCAGAATTAGAAGTTCACACTACCCATTCTCTTTGTTTTGCCCAAGGAAGACTTTATTAGATGGATTTTGATACAGATTTATGTTGGGTTTGGTTTGGTTTTGGTTTGGGGTTTTTTTTGTTGGGTTTTTTTTTTTTCAAGTATAGAAAAAAATGTAAAATACAGTCTGTTGAGGTGTGAGACCTAATACAAAAGCAATGTGAGACAGACTGTTTTGCATAGATTTTAGATTCTTACTTGACTGGCTAAAATCCCAAAAAAGTCTCCTGTGATTTAGTTTTAACTAGTTGGCAGATGTTGAATGATCTCAGCAAGTGTCTTTGTTGCTGTTCCATAGTAAATATGTAGCAGACTGACTGTTTATAATCTCTATAATAGGGGATTTGTCAGTCTTTCTTTATTACCTGTAAAATGGATTAGAGGAATAGTAAGATTGCACTGGTTCTCTTAGGAACCTAAGAGAGTTACATGCCCATCTTTATTGGGGATTTTAATGAAAAATATGCCTTCAGTGATTATTTTAAAAATATCAAGCCTACTGGCTGTGCTTCAGCCTTCTCTATTTCTCCTCATCCAACTCGCTCATAGTACTCCCATAGTTTCCACCCCTTCTAAAATTACTGGGAAATTACATTCATCTTTGGACAGAAAATGCTGAGCATCTTACTAGAGCCAATTTACGATTTAAAGTCTGTTCTCAGTGATGCAGTAGTAATGAAGATGCAGATCTGGCCGGGCAGATAGAAAAGGTTTATTTTTCCACAGATGTGTGTTTTTCCATCTCTTATCTTTCCAAGTTTTTTTCTTTTCAGGCTTTATTAGAAATGAGTTGAAAAGATCAACATTGACACATGTGATGTGCCTGTGATTCCAAAATGGAAACCATTTCTAGCTTCCTTGCTGTGGAAGCACAATACTGTTCAGCTGAAAAAAGCCTTAAAATAAGTCAACTCAAATATAAAGGAGTTGCATGAAAAAATGTACATTTTAATGAATTGATTTTAAAACACCACTTAGCAACTGGGAAAACCCACACAATTTAAAATGAAAAAAAAAACCCTAAACTACAAAGAGCCATTAGGCATATCTGATCAGTTAAAATGTACACATATTGTGTTGGGCCTAAAATGCATACATGTAAAAAAAGTGTATACAGTAAAAATAAAAACCTGATAGACCAGTCTGCATAAATCATGTAGATAATAGTAAGAGTGACGCTCAAGATTCAGGTTTTTAATTCATCAATGTGAACGAATCATCCTATGGTTCTTCTTTGGAATCCAAACCAGTTTGTCTTTCCCACCAGCTGCTGCTAATAGGAAAAAATGTTGTGTGTGAGTTCATTTATATGGTATAGTAAGAGAACAGAAGACAGTTAAAATAATTTATTAGAATGAACATAGTCTATTTTGCTCAGGAAATAGATAGCTCACTGTGAAACACCAGAGTAAAAGCAGTGCTAAGACTGTCACGTGAGTAAGGACACCCTAATTAAGTGTTTATCTGAAAAGAGATTCACAGTTTCAGCTCTTCCAAAGTAGCAGCTAAATATTATTGCTGATACATTGGATCAGTGTTTTCTGGGAACACAGAAGATGGCTGACAGCCAATATGAAGTAGAAAGTAAAACTGTTTTATTTACTGGGGTATTAAGGAAACTTCAGCAATCATTGTTAATGCTTTGGAGACAGGAGTCCTGTTAGCCCAGGAGTATAAGGAAACTTACTGGAAAATAAGGTTAATGAAAAGACTACTTATCTTACATACCAGGACTTGTGTAAAAGGCTAGAGCATCAGATAGATCAGTTCAACAGCTTTTTTCTAGAGTTTATTTTTTTTCCTGAGAGGTTCTGACTTCTTTTGGAATAAGACAGCATAGGATCAGACCCATAATTATATACTTATACTTAAAAAATAGATGAGAACTTTTAAGTATATTTGAATGGTTATATAAATATCAGTTCAAAATATTCCTAAAAGACAAATATATCATAGACATATCCCCAACTTTGTCAAGTTTTTTGTTATAGTTCAAGGTAAACGAGACTTGAGGACAGGCAGGTAAAGGTTGTATGCATAATAAAATGCAAGTGGCTGGAGGGTTTTGTCAGTAATTTTCCACTTAAAAAAACCCCAAACAACTGCAAAAGTAATCAATTTAGTGACCAAAACTCATGTGAAAATCTTGGTAATCCCATACCTTTTCCAGGCAGCCTGGAATGCTTAGAGACTTTGAGGGAAAAGGTAAGATTTATAGCTTTTATATGCCCTAAAATTGCACAGGTCATTTAAATGATTTGTACAAAATGTTTATGTGTGAATGCTGGATGGAAGGCAGCTCATGAAAACAATTTTGTTGCTAGTTCTCTTGATGAATACTTCTCTGAAGTGCTTCTGTACTGCAGGGAGATCATATACCACTAATTTAACTTCTAGATGGTTTGAGGTGGATGAAATGAGCCCCATCCTTCCAGTAAAACTGGACTGCTTTAAAGTTTCATTTAGTTTTACCCAGCTGCCACAGAAATCTCTGAAATATATTTATATTCTATTTAAATTAGTTGCCATCCACTTCAGTAAACAGAGCTCTACAAAATTCCTTCAGCTTACAGAGGTTCAAACCCAATAAATGCTACGTGGTAAATTCTGAGATCTTTTCAAAATAAATGTGTGTGAGGATTATGCTAGTAAGAACACAGTAATACCTACACTACAAATTCCCAAAGGAACTTTCATCATACTCCTTATTTTTAAGAACATTTTTCCTTGCTTTCCAGATGCTGTAATTCTGTTGCTTCTATTATACTACATTTGTTTTTCTGTTCAGGATTTCAGCAATTCTATCAGGTACAGATTTACCTGAAGGGATCGATGAGTCTATACTCTCTGCCAAATCTAGTCACTTCCACGTGATACCCTTGTCGTGGTGGGTTGACCCTGGCTGGACACCAAGTGCCCACCAGAGCCACTCTATCACTCCCCTCCTCAGCTGGACAGGGGAGAGAAAATATAATGAAAATCTCATGGGTCAAAATAAGGGCAGGGAGAGATCACTCACCAATTACTGTCGTGGGCAGAACAGGCTCAACAGGGAAATCAGTTTAATTTATTACCAATGAAATCAGAGTAGGATAATGAGAAATAAAAATTGAATCTTAAAACACTTTCCCCCCACCCCTCCATTCTTCCCAGCCTTAACTTTACTCTCAAATTCTCTATCTCCTCCCTCCCCAGTAGCACAGGGGGATGAGGAATGGGGGTTGGGGTCAGTTCATCACACGCTATCTCTGCTGCTCCTTCCTCCTCAGGGGAGGTCTCCTCACACTCCTCCCTGCTCCAGCCTCACGTCCCTCCCACAGCAGATAGTCCTCCATGATCTTCTTCACGAACTGCTCCAGCGTGGGTCCAGCGCAGAGTCGCCAGCCCTGCCAGCAAACCTGCTCCAGCCTGGACTTCTCTCTCCTCAGGAGCACAGGTCCTGCCTGGAACCTGCTCCAGCATGGGCTTCTCAAAGGGTCACAGCCTCCTTCAGGCACCCCCCTGCTCCGGCGTGGGATCCTCCCTGGGCTGCAGGTGCAGATCCGCTCTGCCAATAACCTGCATGGGCTGCAGGGGCACAGCCTGCCTCACCATGGTCTTTTGGTTAAGTTGCATGATACAGTTGCACACTATTGGCAGTTGGACTAGGTTATCGTTGTCTGTCCATTCCAGCTGAAATAATCTATTCTATTCTATTCTATTCTATTCTATTCTATTCTATTCTATTCTATTCTTCTGTTCTGTTCCGTTCCATTCTGTTCCGTTCTTTACTGCTGAATGTCTATTTCCAGAATGCTATAATCAACTTTAAGTAATGCAAGTTTTGGAAGGACTGGTCAGAAAACAAAGAGAGAGGGCAAGCTCAGAACAGTACTGGTACAATGAGGAGTGTGAAGGTAGAGGTGCAATAGTAGGATTGAAAAGAATCTAGTAAAAAAAAAAAGATTGTAACAATACTGGAAAAAATTACAAGTATTTAAGAAGAGAAGAGAAATGCTGATGTATATTACCACAGCTCATTAAAATTGATAAGGAATATTTTTGCCTATATGGTACATCCCCCAAAAAGTTTTCCTTTTTCTTTTTTAACAGTAATAGTATTACTGACACATTTCCTTCAGCTACATGAGATGCCATTTATTCTTAGCTGGAGGGCATAGTCATTTATTTTCTTTGACCATACTGCTCCATATGCAGGCTATCTCCTGAGCAAAATAGGCTATTCTCAATCCACTAAAAATTAGCAAGGTATTTAATATTAAAACAGTTGTGGAAGTGAAGTAGGTGTCAAAAGAAGTGCCTTTCTATGACTGCAGTGAGAACAGAGGAGCAATATGGCAGAAAATAAGGCTTAGCAGTAATTATCTACTAATGATGAAACCTGTGCAGAACCTGCAAGCGAATGGAGTTACAGAATCATCGATACATATGAAAGGTCTTCTGTAGCTCATTAAATAAAAAGCTAAAAAGGAACTGAGAAACTGGTTCTCAAATATGTGGCAAAACATAGTGATTACAGTCTGCACTAATAAACCAAATGTCTGACCCATTGTCTGACCCACAGTGACAGACTATAGACAATTAAACCAGAATTTATTAAGTTCTGTAATTCACACAAACTGCCATTCTCATTTTTGAAAGTAGCACAGATCACTGCATTGTGGAACAAATCCAATATAAAATCAAACTCTGAATAATTTATGACAGTGCTTGTAAGCCTATATTAAAAAACTCCTCAAATATATAAGTCCTCCAAAGGCCAGAGAAAAGTAGTGAGTTTGTTTTTGTCTTATTTCTGCAGTGTAGACAGGTTCTTCATTGTACAGTAAGAGACTATTCATGACTTGAAATGACAGAAGTTACATTTTTAAATACAAAATTGCTGAATCTCTGTCTTTTTTACAACATTCTTGTGAATTTTTTCCTGATTTTGTCATAATGCTTGACTAAGACCAATAGTATGCCTGGCGGTTCCCTATTGTTATTGGCATATGTAGATTGAAAAAGACTGTTTACTTGAAAACTTTACCAAATCCTCAAAAATACCCAATATAAGCAGAAGCATGTCTCCCTGCCACTAAACCTATGGCATCTAGATCTCATTCTAGAATGGGGACTCTAGTTATATGGTAAGTTTCTAGTTATCTTACTGCCCAAATACAAACAACATAATGAAAAAAGGACATAATACTAATTATAATGGTCAGATTAGCAGTGCAGTTCTGATTCAGAATGTATTTCACCAGTTGTGTTGCCAGAAAAGCACATCTGCCATTATGCTAATGAAGTGAAACTATGTGAAGATGGCACCATGAGCCATGATTCTCTTCATAATTGTCATTGTATGGTTTGCAGGTTATATCCATGGCTACTTATTTAAGACTTAGTGAAAATACAAGCATTTTAGAAATATGTTTTATATACTGTACTCTTCCCTTGGAAAAAAATTACTTTTTGTTCTGTCTTCTCCTCTCCCCTTCCCCCTCCCTCCCCCCCCCCCCCCAGACATTCCCCTGACCGTGGGCAAACATGCCTGGGGCCCACGGCTGGTGAGACCCTGCTGGTTTGGGGGGCGGAACGGGGGCACACAGCCTCCCCCCCCCTCAGGCCCGGTGCTGGGGTCCCCTGGTGGTTTGGG
>NW_009258667.1:814400-853473 GCF_000687185.1 Egretta garzetta
CAAGTCAGTACAATTCTCCCATATTAAAAAGTTTGAGAAACTAATTCATCATAGTGATAAGGCCACTAATTCTCATGATGAACTTGGCTCTGTGCTTTGCTGTGAATTATTGACAAGATTAGGGGAATTTAGGAATGCTGCCTAGTTCTGCCCTGCTGAATTCTGAAGAACACAAAAAGCAATAAGAATATTGTCAGTAACCCTGTTCCATTTCCCCAGGCCTTCTGCTAATGAGACCCTCAAAATTTTGCTGCTGGTCTATCAAAATTTCTCCCAGTTCCTTCTCCCCTTATTGTATTTGGAAAACAATATATAATTTCTGCTTGGAGCTGAGAAAGATGAGGAAACCCTTTGGGTGGGGATATTAAGGGTTGCCCTCCCTCACCTTCCTTTGGTCTGTATTTAATAAGCAGAACCTGGTAGAAAGTTGAAATATCAGAAGAAGGAGGGAGAAGAAGGGTAGAAGATGAAAAGAAGATATTGCATCCTCTGTTACTTTTGCTCATCAAGAAAACCTCTAATTATCACCAGGTTTATTCATTGCTCTGAAAAATAGATTAAGGCTTTCAGTTAACATCCCCTTTGAATGTAATAATAATTCTGGTGTTAAAGATTAGATTTCTGTGATCATAAGACTAACTTTTTCTAAACTGGATCCCAAGTGGCTTCAGAAACTGCAGAAAAACTTAAATTTCTCATGTCTTGTGTCACCCTATTGTTGAGTTCTGGAAGTTTGCTGCACTGCACACATATATTTAATGTCTATTTTATGGTAATACATCTTATGAGCCAAAATGTAATATAGGCTCCTTAAATCCATTATTCAAAACTTACATTTGTGTCACTGCAGTAGATTTGTGGTGAGTAATTCCAGTATTTTGGAAAGTAGCCATCAGCTGAATGACTCAGAGCAAAGGGTTTTACACAAACGCATATCGTAACAGCATAAATTCTTTCATAAAAAGATTGAATATTGACAGTAAATGTTCTCATTAAAGACATATTCCAAGGGCCCAATTAACATTTTTTATGCAACCTTTGTGTTGTGAAAAAAAGAAATAGTATTAAAAAATAAAGTTACATGCACTTTCTAATTTAATCTCAGTTTTGCATAAGTATTTTGCTTTCTTCATAATAAACTTATGGCGAAGAATAACGTATTACTGTACATGAAAGGACAGTATGGGCTTTAGTGAACCCTTGAAGCTTTCAGGTGAAGAAAACAATTAAATACTTGCATCTAATGTTTCCATTTTTATTTCTAATGTCTTTGATAAAAAAATAGATATGAACAACAGAAGGGTATGGCAATGAAATAGCTTTTGAAACAAAAGTTGGTGGCTGTTCAGTCTTTTGAAGAGGTGATATAGAACTGAAATGGTAAAAATATAGAAAAACATAGACAGTAAGAGCAAAACAGTATTTCTAAGAGCATTAAAAGACTGAACAGCTCTTACCAAGTTCAGATTTTGTAGTACATCTTCACATTTTAATTATAAAAGGAGTGCAGCTGGATAGAAAATAACTTCTAAGTAGTAGTAAAGAAAGGTGACAACTGGAGCAGTCTAGGATTTTCCTACTTTATATTTGTATTCAATTATTTGTCTCTGTGGAGTCAATAGAACTAAACCAAGAAGAAGTCGTAAAGAAACTGGAAAGGCATATTTTCAATTTAAGAATAGAAACTGTAGCTTTGAAGAAAGCCTTTTCAGACAGGGCATGTGAAAGAAGGAAAGCACTAGAACATGCTAAAAAGGAAATTGCTAGACTTTTGGGAGATGCCTATTAATAAAGGAAAGCGATTATAATCTCCATATTTCCTGAAAGATTGCTAAGATAGAAAAGAGAAAAAAGAATATTTGATTGTATGATGACAAAACCAAACCTATTTCTATCATAAAAAATAAGAGCAATACACACCATCTAAATAAAGTAGTTAAGAACAATAATGAAAGCAGCAAGTGCTGTTTGAATGTATTTGTCTCTCAGATGATAAAAGCCAAATGCTATTTCAGCAGAAGTAAAAGTCTGAATGAAAAATGGCTCAGAAAGAATCTGCCAGGGAACAGCAAAGGCAGTCTGGTCCCTAAGGAAAGTGGGCCAGGAGCTGAGGATGGTAACGAGGCTGGAAGAGGCAGTAGCCTTGCCGACAAGGACCTGAGCAAGGCAAGCAGGGCAGATCTGGTGACCTTCGCCAGGTTTAGCTGAAAGCCCAGGCTGCTGAGCAAGCCCATGGTGATGGGAAAGGCCTGAGATTGGGCTGGGATATTTAGTCTGAAGGTCTGGGTCAGGGTCTGGATCAATAGGGTGCCTGCCTAGGCATCAATATGGTGGCAACACAGCTGCAGTGCAGTTCAGGCTAGTGCCCAGAGTCTCAGCTTAACAGCAGCTCCCAAGAGACTGCATGGGGAGCCCCACTTCCAGCTCTTTTTTCATAACAGCTCCTATCAGTGAGCTGGCCTTGACCTACCTTGCTTCTAGGAGAGGAGGGAACTCAGGGCCCTGAGAGCATCACAGTAAAATGATGGTTTGCATAAGGAAGAACTCACATATAAAATACATTATTTGGGTGTCTAGAAGAGGATTGGGTGAAGGATAAAATCAGAATATAAGGCAACAGGTGATTTTTTTAATGTGTGGCGGAAGAGTCAGATAACAGACCTAAGACAAGGAAAACCTTTACCCTGGAAAAGTTACAGAAGAAAGAAAAGAGGTGAAAGGGAGGACATGAGATAAAGCAGCAAGTTGTTAAGGAACAGTTGATGTTTTCAAAATGAGAGAACTGAAACCAGAGAAATATGAAGGGACTGAATATGAGAATAGCATAGGAAAAGTGGAAATGTTATTTGAATTAGGCAAGAAAAGGCATCAAATATGTTGAGGACCAGATCCAAAGAAGAATTTGGCCATTTTTAGGACCACCTGTACCAGCAGTGCATATAAATTGTTTGGCTAAACTATTTTGGTTTAGGCAACAGAGTTTTCTGAACAAGGAACAGGAAGAGTTAGAAATGGGGCTCTTAAGAGCATACAAGGCACCAAGGCTGGAAATATACAGCAGGAGTGGAGAAGAAGCAACAGTCTAAACTCTGACTTGTCTAGATTTGGGCACCTGTCTCAAAGTTGTAGATAAACTTCCATGTAGCTGAGACTGTAGGTCTTCACCTTTTTACTTTGACACTTATACTGTTACGGTGAATTAAATAGACACTTCTCAAAATATTTTTGTAAGGGGGTTGTTAAGGCTGTCTTCTGAAACTCACACTGTCAACCCTCGGCAGAGAGAGCCCGCCACACTGAAGAGATGACTAAATGATTTTTGAGTGATTTCTCCATTTTCAGAGAATGTCATTACGTCTCCAGGCTAAGAAAGGACAGAGAAAGCTACATCCCCAGGGGAGAATATAATTGCTTTGGGAAAAAAAAGTTTTCAGTGAAATGTACCCATCAAGAGGTCTACTTCTCCTTACAGTTCCAGACTAAAAAAGAATCCGACTGTCACCAAATTCCATTATACTCTAGGAGTATGACGTTATGTCTTTGTTAGTAAACTAATCGTGGACAGAATTTGGGCCTGAGCAGGGATATATGATCATCCATACTGCTGAATTGCTAGCATGGTCATATCCGTGGCGGAGTTTGGAGTGTTAAATAAGCACTTTTCCAGACAACTCCCAGGCAAGGACTGTGGATATATTATGGGCCAAAGACCAATGCAAAGAGGAAGGTAGAGTGCAGCCATTCTGTTCTGGAGGGCAGGGACATAAGAGTAGCGCGAGAGAAGTCAGCCAAATGGATGTGAGCCATGTTATGCTAATCAATACCTGGGTCAGAGAACTGTTGCTGGCCCATTTTGTTTATTTTTAGAAGCAGCCCGAAAGAACAAGTACCAACATCCCAGAGTTACCTTGACATTTGAAGTTATGTGTTAAGGAATCATAAGGCTGGCTAGCAAGCTTGTAATGGTACAGGCATCAGCTTTGGCTGTGGTCAGGTAAATAGCTCCTCGATTTAAGAACAGTCCTTTAAACCATGCTTCGCGTCAGTGATTGCCTGCTGCCTGTATTGAGTCAGAGTTGCAGAATGCGAAAGCTTATAGGAGTAAGATAAGGAGTTTCAAAGAGTTAAAAGCTCAGTTCCCAGTGCCTGCTAATGAGAGCTGAGAAGTCTAATCCTTTAGGTCTCTTTGAAAATCCTATCTGAAAATAAAAATTGGATGAAGTGTGGGATTTATTGGTTCTGACTGAAAAAATGAATAGTAGGAGCAAGTTTTCAGACAAGCTGCAGACTGGAATAACAGAAGAGAAGTGATATGAATTTTCTAACGAGACTTGTCAGTTTTCCTGTCCTTATTAAGAAGAACAGAACATCTGCAAATGGGGCAGACATAATCTTGAAAATAAGTCCTGAATCAATCAATTCAGCAAAGAACAATCTGTACGCATGATTTTGGTTTTGGCAAATCATCAAACAGCTATTAACTGGAAAGCTAAATGGGGTCAGCAATCAAAGCCTGGCTGGAAGATAATAAAATCATAAAAGGATTATAATATGCATTACTTAAATATGAATAGTCAAGGCACATTTGAATTATATGTGGCAGGATTCAGCTGCAGATTAAGACACCTATGTTTAGATGCCTCCATGTAGGTGGCTATACATGAATTAGTTATCTAAGCTCCCATTATAGTCAACATAATCTGCCAAGTCTAGAGAGCTTGTCAGCTGATCAAAAGTGGGCAGTTAAGTTAGAGGGAACTGAGTAGCCATTGGCTTTTGTGTCTACTGGTTACCTATCGCAGCTACTTCATTCTTTGTGAAGAATCTGCCTTTAGTCAAACTCATCACAGGAAACTTCTACTATGTTTGCATTATGAACAAACAATTTACAATTATTTCCCAAATATGTTGCTCATGCTATTTACTATTTCTTCAAATTAAAATACATATCCCTGCAATTAAAATACACATTTGCTGCAATATCTGTATCCAGCTGAACATCCATAACCATATGCTACAGAGAAATAATACCTGGGGCTGAATATCATGTGGAACTTCTGTATCTATTTTTGGCTTCTATTTACTTCTGTGTAACCTTGGTCCTATTTTTAACTGTGGAACACTGCTACCTGCCAGTGAACCTGATAAGAGCTATTCTAGGCCACACTCAGGATCCATACAGCCCCATACACTCTCTTTGCCTGTTGCCTATAGCATTTGCCTGAAAGAGTACAAAAGAATAGGGCAAACATAGGGTAGTCACATTTCTCTGGTATACTTTGCCAGCCCTCAGAAATTTCCAGCTCAGGGAATCCTGAATCAAAGATTATATCACATTCTTGGGCACTAATTTCCAACCGTACCTGTCCACTGCTAAACCATGTCTCTAAGCACCTCATCTGCCCATCTTTTAAATGCCTCTAGGGATGGCACTCCCCTGGGCAGCCTGTGCCAGTGCCTGATAACCCTTTCAGTGAAGAAATTTTTCCTAATATCCAGTCTAAACCTCCCCTGGTGCAACTTGAGGCCATTTCCTCTCATCCTATTGCTTGTTACTTGGGAGAAGAGACCGACCGCCACCTCACTACAGCCTCCTGCCAGGTTAGAGGGTGGTAAGGTCTCCCTTCAGCATCCTCTTCTCCAGGCTAAACAGCCCCAGTTCCCAAGAGTAATTTTTTAAAAAAAGTGTGCTTGTTGTGGTTGAAGGGATGGTGAACTTAGTTTTCCTATTTACTTTTCCCATGCTACTTATGAATTTTTAAGCCTTCAGTCACACCCCCTCCCTCAGCTGGAGAACAAGCTGAATCCTTTTACTGTTTTTTTTTTTTAATTTATTTATTGCAACATAAGTGAGGACAGAGATGATGTTTTCACAGAACCTTGTATCATAAGTCTAAGATCTTGTTCCCTAATAATAGTTAGTTAGAAGGAGAAATGGGTTCCTATTCATCTAACCTTTATATTCGCGAACACGATTTACATCCTAAGCATTATTACTCTAATCTTAGTTTGCACAAACGTCAAATAAACTTCATAGGAAGCAGGTTAATAAAAGCAATTTTTCACAACAATTGCGGTTCTACCTTTTGGACTTTGCTAAAATTGAGAAATATTTTGTAATCGTACCTTTTCAGGGAGGAAGAAAATTAAGGATAAAAAAGGTTTTCTAAATCAATAGGAAACAGATATGGTTCCCTAGAAAATTCTTGCATTCAAGCTTTTTTACCATGTTGTTCATAATATTAAAGTAAATCAGGTCTAAAATAAATAGTACTGTGGGTCAGAGAATATCGATGAACTACCTCCATTTGGAGGGCAGTTCTACCCAAGTACAATTTTAGAGGCATCAAGAGGAGTGGGAAATTCCAACTTGTTTCAATAATAGCAAGAAACCTGTGGTTTATTTGTCTTATAGCAATATGTACTCTACTATGTATTTTCCTTTTTAAGACTATTTATACAAATTGATAATGTTAACTTCTGGTTTAGTTTTGGGTTTTGCTTAATTTCTATGTTAGAGTAATAGCAAAAGAGCAGTTGTTCATGAGATTACACATAGATACTAATCCTAACTAAAAAGCAATGAAAGGGACATACTTTGGAAAATTAAATTAGAAATTAATGAAATGAGAAGATGATGTTGCTTGAACTAGTGTGATTCCAATTCTCCAAATTATGCTGATAATTGGAAAAATTAGGAAACAGTAAGTGTGTGCTATTTGAGTAGAATTATATTAATTGCTATAGCAGACAGAATGGTTGAGGTAAAAAAGCTCATATCACTTGTGAGGCTTTTGAATAGAAGTGAATGGGAATATAGCTAGCTTTTTAAGAGTAAAGAAACAGTATCAACATGGAAGATCTCTTTTGCTTTGGAGATGCTAATTTGCTTTGTGTCATTATGCTTATGATTATAGTTATCAATATGAATAACAAATTGTCAATAACATTAATTGAAGCACGATTATAATTTTATGTTTATATTAAAAAAGAGTAACAAAATCTAGAAAAGTTTTAGACTAAGAATGTCAATCCTTTCTTTTTTTGATTGAATTGCCAGAATTTTTTACTTCTCTTTCCACTGTACGTTAGGCTTAATTAATATTATTTTTTCTTCTTTTTGCCTAAGTAGATAATTTTGGACATAGCCTGGAGCAGGGCTGGCAGCTTTGAAAATAAAGGTTTTAACTATGGTGATATATACCGGTTGCTTCTGAAGTGAGGTCATCTGGGATTTTTTGCTTCTCATTTTGAGCTCTGGAGGAAGTTTGATCACCCCAGAGAGCATCGCTGTGGCAGGATACCAGATGCGCCCTGTCCTCCTTACCTGTCCCATCCCAAAGGATTCAGCTTTCTGCCTCTTCACTGTTACCTTTCATCATCACAGGGCCTGAGTGACTACTTTGATTTTCATTCTGCATTAAGTATGTTGTGGTAGAATTTGGCCAATAATGTTTGTTTCCACTGAGCTACAATAGTAAGTCTGCATTGGAGCTTAAGGAAAAAACCAGCATTGATTACAAAGTAATATAAATTTTATATTTAGAGACTTTTTTTCAAAGTGGAGATACATCACAGTGACAAGTAGGAGCAGCTGAGATGTAGTAGCATGGAATAAGTGATTACTTATTGGCAGACAGAGCAGTGATTTACTGGTGAGAAAAATTCTTCCTCTGTTCCTCTGAGAATCACCAATAAATTACTGTGTCTTTCCCCTAACTTTAAATATTTACAAGCAGCCCTGGAGGAAAATGTATTCTTTATTCTCTGTACATATCTTCTGTGTCTTGTATTATCACTTACTAAAGGTATTATGACACAGTGCTATTTAGTATTTCTCAGAATCCACAGCTTTAAGACATCTATGTCTTCTGTTCTGCTATATCACAAAAAAGGTGACATGTTTCTGTTTCCTTTTAAATATGTCCTCTGGATGCGTTAAATTTAGTTGTTGAATTTAATGGAAACCCAGAGATGAGTTAAACCACTGACCTCCTGAAGCAAGCAGTTATCATTCATCTTGCAGTTTTGTGAATGTCACATTTGGGTACTGAACTGCTCTTAAAGCAAACTGCTCCAGACTCTTCACTGATAGGAATCAGAGTGGACAAAAAGTAATTTCTACTATCTACACCATGGAATTTTAGAGGTTTATAGATGTGCTAATACTGCCACTCTAACTTGATTACTCAGGTTTCTGGATTTGGAGCAATGTTTAATTTTGACAGAAACTATGTGACCATTTTCCAATTTAATTTAGCATTTTAGTCAAATTTGAGGCCCAGATTGTAACTCACTGTTGTTCCATTTCATACAATGTTTGTTCCTCTGATCTTGAATTCTTTTTATGGTGCTGTAGTTTTTCCATGCCTGGTTACTTTTCCCATTGCTCATACATCTTTTAGTCTTTATATTTTAGAATGCCATTCAAATACAGTTTTTAAAACATTATCTATTTTTTCTGTGAAATAATATTTAATAAGCATTTCTAAATAGAAATGGAGATAGAGACATGCCATAGTATGTTAGAAATATAGAAAATTCATCCTAATAAATATAAAAGTAGAAATGATGTAACGTCTTAAAAGATTTTAATAGTCATAGCAACTCAGGATTGTAAAAACTGGAAAAAATATGAGATGATTCGTAAAACCAGGACCCCTTTTTTATGTACTCTAGATCATGTTTTACAGATTACTTCCATAATCTTGAGCAGTGGAAGTTTATTGTCAAAAACTTATTTTATTTTATTTTATTTTTTGTATTTCATTGCTGGCAATAAAATCTGATGGGCTGGCTGCCCTAATAGTAATTTTTTCATCCTATTTCAACCTAATGCCCCTTGGATAACTGTGAATTTTGCCTGATTTCTATGATGTATATAGTTGTTTCCAGAAACTGAAATAAGGCATAGTTCACATTCTACAACCTTAAGAAAAAAAAATTAGAGAGAAAGCTTCTAATATTTTGGAACAGATGTCTGGTTTACATCAAATTTCTGCTTTCATACAGGAGGGCTACAGGTTAGTGTAACTTAGAAGATTTTTATCTCTCAAGTTACTGATTGAGCCAGGGAGTGTGCAGGGAGCGCCAGACAAACTTTTTAAGAAACTGGAAGCTGTATTTCTCCTCAGTTATTTGAAACAGCAAAATTAATATTGCTTTCCAGAGTATATGTATGTTGGCTTTAACGTGAATGCCCATGTGCTTTATATGCAGTAACAAACTTGACAAAAGTATAGAGTAATGAAAATGCACAGGATTAGTATTGTTTGCTCATCCTTTTGGACCATCACTGTCTTGAATGGCAGCTATACTTATTCTAGACAAATATACCTGCTGCAAAGAATGACCTTGATTTGGAAAGGATAGTTCATTCAGCATTCCTTGCTAGCAATAATTAAGCAAAAGAACTGTTCTGGAACCAAGGGATCTTTCCATGGGAGCTAAGATCGGCCTATGGCAAGCAGCAGGAAGGCCCAGAACTTTCAGTAGAGACAAAGTAATTTGGAAGGAATACAGGTGCTGAGTTGGGTTTCAGTTTAGGTTTGGCCACAACCTCCAGTCAAGGATTTGGAATAGTACATCTGAATGCTCTTCCTGCAGAATCATAGAATCGTTGAGGTTGGAAAAGACCTTTAAGATCATCAAGGCCAACCGTTACCCTAACTGTTACCATCCCACCGCTAAACCATGTCCCTAAGCACCTCATCTGCCCATCTTTTGAATACCTCCAGGGATGGGGACTCCACCACTTCCCTGGGCAGCACCTTCCAGTGCCTGACAACCCTTTCGGTGAAAAAATTTTTTCCTAATGTCTAAACTAAACCTGCCCTGGTGCAACTTGAGGCCGTTTCCCCTCGTCCTATTGCCAATTACCTGGGAGAAGAGGCTGACCCCCACCTCACTACAGCCTCCTGTCAGGCAGTTGTAGAGGGCGATCAGGTCTCCCCTCAGCCTCCTCTTCTCCAGGCTAAACAACCCCAGTTCCCTCAGCTGCTCTTCATAATACTTGTGCTCCAGACCCCTCACCAGCTTTGTTGCTCTCCTCTGGACATGTTCCAGCAACGCAACGTCTTTCCTGTAGTGAGGGGCCCAAAAGTGAACATGGTATTTGAGGTGAGGCCTCACCAGTGCGGAATTCCAAGGTTCTTATAGGAAGTGGACTATGGAACAAAATAGTAATTTTCAGTCCTGGCAACAACACAGTAAGCATTAGCAGCATAGTTCCAGGTGCATTTTAACCTAGCACAAAGTTACCCTGCTGCTCATCTGCCTTCTATTGAGCTGGCAATCATTTCTGCTCCCACTGCGCTGCCCTCGCACTGCCCCTTTCCCCTGTGGGTTGGGAGAACTAATCCCAGCTAGAAGTAGCCGGAGGTGAAAGAGGCAGGAACGAATAGTCAGGGCTGTGATCATGCCACTCTATGCCAGTATTAAGTGCTCATGGAATTGTTATTTTCCGGAGTTTCTTTCCTTCTCTCTATCTCTGCAGATAATTATGTCCTCTTCTTCCTGAGACAGAGCCATGGTAAAATCTCCTCAAGGCTACTCATCATCAACCAGCTGCTATATTCTAGTGTCATAGAAAGATTTGTTTCAGGACAGGTATTTTTTCTTAGAAAATGAAAGTAGCTGGAGCTGGTAATGGGTTGCAAATGACTCAATTAACTTGTCAGGTGTCAGAAGTTCAATATGGTTGTCAGATCTAGTCACAATGAAATTTCTACCAGCTATGAGGATTTTCTGGCAACAGTGTGTTTTTTAAAAATCCTTAATTACATATTCTTATTGTCTAAAACTGTCAGGATTATTTTTATTTTTCCCTCTGTTCTTTTATCTTTTTCTCCTGCTTTATCCTGGTTAAGTTGCTGTGGTTTCTCACGTCTACAAGGCTGTTTTCAGATATTCGTCAGATCAACAACTTGTCAGGATTTGTTAAAATTAACTCATAAAATTAATAAAACTAATTCAAATACTGGTTTTGACTACAGAAAGGCAGAATGAAGAGAACAATCTAGCAAGCAGCACTAAGATTTTACCCAGAGGCTTATTTTACTTTAGCCCAGTGCCTACACCTCAGGGGCTTTAACAATGTGTAACGTGACTTCAGAAGCAGGGACACAGGGAAAATGGCAACACTACTCTGGCATGAGAAAACTAAGAAAACCAGTGTTAAAACAGCCTCCTAGTGAGAAACATTGAGTCAATGAACTTGGATATCTTCTAAAAGCATTTTTGTGTTGAAAAGTGGAGCCACATATTCCTGATGAATCATGCTGCATCTGTAGTATATCCACGTCCCAATGTGTCACATCAATAGGGGATTCAAAGAGAATGACAAGTAAAAGCAAGGAGTAACAGTGTGATGGAATGTAAGTAACATTAGAGCGTCTCTTTTTTTTCCCCAACATGCTATTTAAGAGGTCTGTGCTTTGATGTATAATACAAAAGGGCACTAGTGGAGTGAAATGTGAAGGATGGGTAGGTGTTAGTGATGTGCAAAATAGCAAGCTTGCTTTTAAATGGTTTGGCAAAAACCTAGCTGTGAAAAATAAGGCACTGTTGACAACTTGGAATCCCCCTAAGTGTGATGTCCCTTCTCTTTGTGTAGTCTTAAAACTGAAATAGCGATAAGCTTTTAGTTATGTGCATTTGCCTTCTTGTTATTGAAAATAAGTTAGGAACATTTTTATTAACTTATACAAGGAAAAGCTGAAGAGATGCTTTCAACTTGAAAATTATGTTTCCATTTTTAAATAATGAAGGCATTTTATTTACATATGTACCCATTTAAAATAAAAGATGATCGCAAATAAGGTGTACTTCTTCTTGCAACATTTTGTGACAAACCAGGTTAATGTCTGCTGGTGATCTCTTGCAATTCCTGGCCTTCCATGTTGCTTTAGCTTAAATTCTTGTATGTAGTTTATAACTTCAAGTAGAATTTTTTGTTAAAAGAAAAACTTACCATCATGTGCTACTCGGTATTTTTAAAATTAAAATATTAAACAGCTCCGCTGCCCCAATTAGTGGAATAAACATTCTGATGTAGTTTGAAATCTGATTAAACTTTTAGATAGAAGGAAATGTTTTGTTATGTTTTGATCTGAAAGTTTTTTTTTTCCAAAAATGGAATTTTATTTCCAAAATGGAATAACACAATGAACCACCCCAGTGTAACTGCACACCACTTTTGCAGAAATAACAGTCCTTGCAGGAGGAAAGCCTGAAATCTGTTAAAGTAGTATAAGGGGAAAGAATGGACTCCTGGAAATTAATTCCCAGCTCAAGGTCAGCTTGATGCAGTGCAGGCTCGGAATCTTCTACTGCTTTTAGAAAAGGGTATGCTCCTATAGCTTAAGTGGTAAAGGCCTCCTTTACAGAGCAGACAGCTGCTGATGCACAGGATTTGCTACAGTTGCAGATAATTACATTTTTTATCCCCTTTACAAGAGTAAAGAAAACACATCCCCAAAATATGAAAATGTTGCTTCTTAGAGTTTTTCTGCATGTGCACACATAAACAAGATAACCTACGTTATTAAAAGTGTGAATTTAAAGGGAATTTGTTGGGCCACATTTGTTACACACCCACTCTGTGTGGGCACACAGAAGTGAAGTGATTTTCAGCTTAACCGGTGAGTTAGCTTTTTCCTCAGAATCACAGAATGGTTGAGGTTGGCAGGCACCTCTAGAGGTCATCACATCCAACCCACTGGCTCAGGCAGGGCCACCTAGAGCCCAGGACCATGTCCAGATGGCTTTTGAATACCTCTAAGAGGGGGAGACACCACAACCTCTCTAAGCAACCTCTGTCAGTGCTGTCATCCTCACAGTAAAAAACTGTTCCCTGTGTTTCAGTTTGCATCCATTGCCTCCTGTCCTGTCACTGGGCACCAGTGAGAAGAGCCCATCTGTCTCTTCTTTGCACCCTCCCTTCAGATATCACATTGATGAGATCCCCCCAAGCCTTCTTTTTTCCAGACTGAACAGCCCCAGCTCTCTCAGCCTTTCCTCATAGGAGAGGTGCTCCTGTCCCTTACTCATCTTAGTGGCCCTTTGCTGGACTCTCTCCAGTACTGCCACGTGCTGAGGAACCCAGAACTGGACACAGTATTCCAGGTGTCACCTCACCAGTGCTCAGTAAAGGAGAACGATCACCCCTTCCACCTACTAGCAATACTCCTCAAACGTAGCCCAGGATACCATTAGCCTTCTTTCTGGCAAGGTTATTATATGTGACTGTCTTCAGCTGTAGCATTTGGCATTTTAAGCTGGAAAACACATTTTAAATTGCTCCCCTTGCACACATACGCTGCGATAGTTTTAAAATTATGTACTTGGAGACCATTTTCCAACAGTCTCTCAACCTCTGTTCAGCAAGTGTCTTTATTTAAGGTAGATGGTCACATCTACCACTCTTTAGCTTTCAGAAGCCTGATTTAATGAACACCTGGAACTTAAATTTACAGAAATGCTAATGTATAATTAGGTGTATATTCTCTGAGGCGTGCTTGGAAGGAGCTCATTGTTACTGGGTTTTTCTCTGTATTGGAACTCCTACATGTTACTTTAGTAGAAATAATGACAAGTTCTTCAAAAGGCTTGCTTTGTTCAAGCCCAGTGCCTCATTCTTTTCTGGCTTTGGGATTAGCCATCTGGTCTTCAGTCAAGTGCTGACTGCAGCCTGGCTGTGAGAACAGTAGGAGAATATGCCATTCGTATCTGAACGGAAACAATTGCAGCTACCTGCATTGCTGATATTTCAGTGCAATTTACGCCTCTGGCTTTCCCAGATTGGTGTTCAGTAATATAATGTGGAGGGCTGAGATGTGTGGGTTCTGCAGGACCTATGATGGGTTCATTCTGGGAGGAAGCACCCTTTCAGGTGCTTCTGTCTATCCCTGTAACCATGAGCATCTGAGGAGATGACCCTTTCCTGTACTGCAGAGTAGCCCAATGGGATGAGCCTGCACGCATTTTCCGTGTTAGTGGAGGGGAGGCAGTTATTTGTCAGAGCGGTGGATACAAAGCTGCCCTGGCCTGAAGCATGGTGGTTACATGGCAGCTGACTAGCAGACAGCTTTTTTATTAGTGTCCTAATTACTCTTGTTTTGTAAAAGAGTCACTAAAAACTGAGCTGTTGTTCATGAGGTCTTTATTATTGAAGAAAATTGTCCTTACCGCTGACTTGTATGTATTTATACAAGTGTAGATGTTTTCTCACCTAAAGGAAGAGTTGATAGTCTTTGCAGAAGACATTGGTATGCAGTCTACCATCATGTTGTCATCCAAGAAATGCAAATACAGGAGTCACAGATGATTGTTCTGGTTATTTTGAATGATGCCATGACAAGTCTGGGGCTTTGCTGGTAGATAAAAGTTTCTTCCCTAATCCAACCAGTCTGTCTGTAATGTATTCAGTCCATACCTACTCCATGTCCTCTGTGCTCCATTTTTCTGGCAGTTAACCATCTGTTGTAATTGAAATATTTTGAGTATTGTTCTCCACTTATTAGGGTGACTGGTGAAGGTTTATTTGAGTGTAAATATTTTAAATAGCATTTAAATAAATGGATTCATTAAGCATTTCTTTCTCTAGCAGTAGCAGAGAATTTATCTCTTTATTTATTTATAGATTAATTTTTGCTCTTGGCATGGAAAAGTAATTGAATCTATGCTATTTACCTTTTTGCACACACTAGAAAACTATACAGATTAATTAAATCGAGCTTTAAACATTTCATTTACAAAAAAGCCAACCCTAGGAACTTTTTTCTTTCAAAACAGATGCCTTTCTTGCCAAGATGACTGGAAAATGCATAGTGCAAGTTCAGTTTAAACATAGAAGCCACTTTCTGACTTGTGCTCAAAGTATGTGTATTATTTGTCATCCTCAATGTTTTGTTTCTGCTATTCTTAGCATGTGGCTTTGTTTCATTCAAGTAGTATATTGTCTGGGAAGACTTTTTAGGAGCAAACTGTACATGGTAATGAAAATATATTTTATTTTTTATTTTAGAAATCAAACTTTACATGAGAAAAATTATAAGGTGCAAGGAATGACCAGTACAAAATTGCTTGCATTTTAGTTATGTATTTACAAATAAAAGAATTACTAGAAGGTGAGTTCAGGTAAAATCTTCCATTTTTCTATGTGTCTTTACCTCTGTTTGTATAGGTATGCCATGAAATGCAACCAGTGTGACAGAAAGTCTGAAAGTAATACAGCTGTAAGATGGAGCCAAGACCTTCAATACAGGTTAACTGATAGGAAACTGATTTTTGTCTTTTTTTTTTTTTTAATTTACTAAGAACTAAAAGCAAGTTCATTTTGTAAGCATTTCTTAAAAATCATAAAATAATCTGCTGTAGCTTGAGCTTCTTGCACGTTGACAGTTTGATTCTTGGTTTCAAATTTCTGGGTGCTTATTTGTCTTTCAAAGCACTGAATAACACACTTGCTTTAATTTAGCACTCCTCCAGATTCCATTTTTTTATTTGCTAATTTTGACTCTGGTACAATCTTTTCTACTTTGGCTTCTGCTCACTTGGACGCAGTTATTACAGGGAAGTTAAACATCAAATATTTGTGTTCTGCTCTTTCTGTAAAGCAAGGTTCTCTCAAGGTCTGTTTTGTTTTCTGTATTATGGCTGTCACCTTTAGTTTGGTCACACTGTGTTTCTGTTCCATTCCTTGTTTGTTGAGTGTCAGGAACTTGGTCTTGTTATCCTGGCGTGGATCTGCGCTGCTGATTAATAGCACAAGTGGCTAAAAACAGGTGATGTTGAAGTAAGTTGCATTTGCTGGTAGTAAATTTTTATGTGTTTTTGTCCAGTGTTCTCAAATATAATTCTAATCAGGTGACAAAATGACCATTAATGCTCACAAAATAAATTGGCCATTATGCTGCTATCTTAAACTCAGCCTCTGCAGAATGAGAATTTCTTATGTGTGTAATGCGGAAGGCACAAATATGTTAGTTTAAAAACAGTTATCCACTGTTATTTTTCTGCCTTCCATGAGAGGTACATGCCAAGGGAGGCTGCTGTGGGTATTGTGAAGAGCACCACTAGTGAACATCTTTTATTCCTTTTCCAAAATGGAAGACTTGCTTGTCTAACCAAAAATCATTATGTTTTATTTCATTTGCAATTCTGAGTTTTATTGAGCACAGGTACGTCTAATGAAGACACCAGTCGTTATTTTGTTGTTTAGCTGGAAATATATGTTCTGATAATTATTTATGTTTTTCCTAAATCCATATGTAAATTGTAGTTATTCTTGCAATGAAGTTTACAGTTATGGTTGTTGTTAACTATTATGTGGAAAGCTGAATACAAGCAACTTCAGGAAACTATCATACCCCTTGGCATTTTTCTTCAGTACTACTACAGTTAGGTGCACTCCCCTGTTTTGTAGGATAAATTCTCTTTCCAAAAAGTGATAGATCTCTAGTGCACAATTATAAATATTACAGGTTATGTTTTATATGTAAACTGCCAGTATTAATTAATCCTCAGATGTATTGAAAAGATTCTACTCACATAAAACTTGTGAAGCAATACAGAAGCAAACTGAGCACTTTTATAGAAGAGCAGGTGGCACAGGTTATGTAGTGAGTATAGAAAGTTTTGGTTCTTTTCCCCTTTTATCACATGCTAATACATTTCCAAAAGTTTCATCTCTAGGGCTGAAATTCTGCAAGTTTTTTTCTTCCCAGAAGATTCATGTGCTCGGGAAACCTCTGGCAAGTCCTTTCAAATGTTTTAATTAGATGTATACATTCATGTATTTGCCCACTGGAAAGGAAAAGTCAGAAATTTTACAGTAGCTCAAAGAGCAGTGAAACTGTAATACATGAACCACAGCATTTGTGTTTTCCTTTGGATACATGTTACTGCTTGGATAAATGAAATAATAAAATTCTTTTTTTAAAACGCTCAAGTTAAAAATATTGTTTGGTGCATAAAGGAAGAAAATTCAATTAGCATGAAAAATGCTGTTAGTTGGATATATTCTGTGTATGTTTGCATAACTTTCCTCATAGGAACACAAAATACCCTACCTTGCCTAAATCTCCCTGGCATTTAGATCCCAGAAGTCTATCTATCTTTGACTTTATTGAAAGTAAAAATTGATGTTCAAAGGTAGAAACCTGATTTCCAGCCTAGCCTAAATTCTAGAATTTGAATGTTTTACACCTTAGAACTTATTTTATGACTGAAGAATAGGAAAATAATATTGTTTTCACTTTACTGATGATCTAATTGGACTGTAATGAAGATGTTAATGCTTTCTGGCCTGTAAAGTAGTTTATCTTCTGCTGATGGCTTAGAAAAAAATATTGTTTAACTATTGTATGTGGGAAAGGTGATGTACTCAGAAAGTAAGACAAAAACAGGAAAGCATTTTGGTCTAACTGTGTTCTAGCTGATATTAGGAACCAGAAGGCCTAAAGCATTAAAATAGAAGAAGAAAAAAAGAGTTACCCACTCCTATATTTAAAAAAAAAAAAAAAGAAAAATAATAGCAAAACTTTACCAAGTGTCAGGCTAGACACTTTTTCTGTTCTGCTAGAGTATTGTATGCCATCTGTCTAGACTCTAAGATCTTTTTGGCAAAAAGAGCTACACAAGTGGCATGCAGACCACTGCTAGGACTGTTAATTGCTTACTTTTCACAACATCTGGCACACATTATAGAACAAGTTTTCTTCTGCCTGTTAAAAGTAGATAATATTTATTTACCTGCCTGTCAGAAGGGCTTTGAAGAGTCTCACAGAAGCCAAAAGAATAAATGAGCTCTGAAGGGGAATTGATGCTTCCCAGACATAGCCAGGTATAGCCTCTAACTCCTTGGTTTTTAAATAGTGTGCTGCCTCACGCTGGAAAGGTTTTCTGATGCTCCCTCCCGGAATATCTGCTGGTGGCCACTTTCAGAGCCAGAATCCAGGTCCAGACAGAGCTCCCCTGATGCAAATGGCCAGCCTGATGTTTTTAAAATTTGCGTGCTGTTGTGGGACGCATTAAGTTTCACGCTGGTGATTTTATTGTGCTATCGGTGCCATCTCAGTTGACCAAATGGCAGCTGTCATAAAAGGGGAAGAAAAACATTCCATCTTCTGTTGCCTGTGTTTCCTTCTGCTGAGGTGAGGAGATACAAAAGAGCCCTTGGAGTATGGAAATTGAAAAGATCTCAGCTGGAAATGGCCGTCAGTGCTGCATTCTACGGAACAGAAGAACAGGAAACAAAATGGGAGTAAAAAGTTCACTGTGCAGGAATAGCATATATGGAGTTAAGCTTGAACTGGGTCACATAACAGGAATTTATCCTTTGTTCCTGTCTCATTATTTCTCCTGGCTTTGAATCATTTCCATTAAAAATGAACCTTCTTCAGTTAGTCATCGTAAATTAGTCATCCACCAATGTTGGAGGTACTGGCCCCAAGTGAACTAGCCTACTACAGCAAAGTACAATTCATTCAGACCCTGTGTAGCCTTTCTTTGTGAACTGGGCAAATACGCTTGGATGCAGTCTCTGTTTCTTTGTGCTTGGATTCCAACTGCTGTAACTAGTTATGGAGGGCTCATACGTTGCTGTTCTCTATAAGGACCTTGCTGTGGGAAGTAACCTGCTGGTGCTGTTCCTTACATCTTTCTGACTGCATGAAACATCCAGATCTTATCTAGCCATATTTATCTGCATGAAGCTGCAGAAGCTATAAAGTCATCCCACGGTGTTTTAGCATATGTTGAAAAATGAAATACTGTCAAACTCCTACAATACTTGAAATAGACTTGAAATAGCCTTACATTTTTGCTCCTTCACACTTTTCCTGTAGAGATCATTCAGGGATTCAGATGCAGTAGGGCACAGAAATAGAGAATAAATCTCTCACTTGTCAAACTGAAAATTAACCTTCTGGACTAAGATAGTTTTATTTAACTGGAATCTCTAGTTTCATGCCTACTTCCTGTGTTACACAGTATTAGACCTTCTTATTGTTCTGTGCAGAATGCATAATTCAGTAAGTGATATGCAAATTTATGTTTTGAAAAGAGAAATGTCTAGAAATTTTATATGAAAGAGATCTCATTATTTTTTAAGCTTGATTACTACCAACATATATGATGGTCTAAAAATATGCTATTTGTTATTCAGTGTGTCTGGCAATGAAATTTTATGTTCTGATCAGTAGTATAAATCTGCAGAATAACATTGTTGAAGCCAGTTGCAACAAGTGGGAGTTTGCCATTAATCTTAAGGTGGCAAAATTTCACTGCTATGTGCACAGTTAAAACAACTTTAGAGATGGAAGAAATACTGAATATCAGTGCCTTATCATAAAAAATTATGAAGCCATCCTTCCTGGTTTCAGGATGGTGGGTGCTACCCTGCTTAAATTTTGTGGTTTAATTATTTTATCTTTTGTGTGTGTGTTTGATGACAGTCTTCTCTCCACACCTGCTTATTTACCCCATGATTTTACAGTGATTAAATAGTAGTGCAAGGAAGACTGAAGTATTAATTTCCCTTATCCTACTTTTCTTTAAGCAGCCAGCATAAAGTGGGGTCAACCCTATTACAACAATTTCAGCTCTAATATTGACTGCAGAAGTAAAGGATGAGATTCTACCTTCCCTTTGAGTTGCAAGGAGGAAAAATATAAGCTGAAGTTTCTAAATCATTGCCTTACTTCCACAGATGAACATTTTCAAGTTGGCAGATGAATGTTTCTAGAATCAAAAATGTTTGCGCTTCCAGAGGCACTGTTTTTATTTTTCAAAACTGCCTTTTAAATACTGTTAAAGTATACATAACAGTCAACAAAAAAATATAATCCCAAATATATAGGCTAGAGACAGACCTGTGAGGAATGTTCTGGAGTTTTTCATGTATGCAATGATTATTTGAAACCATTCCTGGCTATGTTCAGTGAATGATTTTTGTGCTGCAGCTGTCTTGCTGAATATTCATTATGAAATGCTTGTATTTAAAAATAAACCCATTAGATTTGTTTTCATCACACGAACTTGTCTTTCACTATGTGCCAGTGACCTGGCATGGTGACTGCATCTCTCAGCCTTAGGTCTCCATAGAAAATCTTCATGTTTTAGACATGTTTCTTTTTCTAAGAATGTTCACCAATATGTAGATAATTTCAAGTATTTTTAGGAAATGGATCCTAAAAATATAATGCAAAGTTTTGTAGCTGTTTCCTACCTTCTCCTTTAAAAGCCAAAGTGGGCCTGCTTTCTTCTCTTGTGCTAGGCCTCCATCTCTACCATAATACTTCCAGGCAAAATTGTGTGCTTTTCAGTGTGATGTTATTTCTGATTCACAGAGTTGCTTATAAATAACAGAAGGCATTCTGCGCGACTGAAGCAAAATATAGGGAAGGGAAAGCATATTTTTCTCTCTTTTTCAAGCAGAAAGAAAGGTTAATTCACTTTTCTGTTCCTCGTTTAGTTGAGGAACAGTATCTTTTCTGTAATGCAGCAAGAGCACTTTTCCAGTCTGCTTTAGCAGACCTATTCCTGTCCTGAACATTTAGGATCCAGACTTGTTATTTCAAAAATCAGTGAAGTTTTGTCAGTGCCTATAACAGGAACAAGATTATTCCCCTGGTGACTGTTGCACTCTATATTGTGGAAGTATGGACACCTGCAGCACTGGAAAATAAGGCACGTAGGAGCAGGCAAGCCAAGGTTACAATGCCAACAGAACTAGTATCAAGTAGACGTGCCCTTTCTAGGCTGCTTGCTTCTATGCATGGTTATTAGGGTGTTTCAGAGCCCTTTTCAGGGAAGACATTTCAGACTGAATTACTGTCTCTGCCCTGTCCTCCCTGGCTGCAAGGAGTGGTATAGGGGGATTGGCAGCCCCAGGGTAGTGGGAGATGGGTCCTGATGCCCAGGGGTGACTCCTTCACCCTGATCCTGGCTTTGGGAAGAGCCTGAAAGGGGCTGTGGCAGAGGGTGTCCCCAGGGAGGTCACAACTAATGGGAAAACCTGCAACCACTTCCTCACAGGGTTACTAAATGTGGCAAATTGTTTGGGCCTGTCCATGGGGGCTCAGCACGTGTGGCTGAGCCTTCCTGGGTTGCTATAAACTATTCTTGGCATCTAAGAGAGCAGAGAGCAATGAGAGGGTTTGGTGATGTCCCTCCACAAAGAATGAACACTGGTGGTTTTTTTAAGAAATGTGAAAAGATGGGGACAGAATTTTTAATAGGGCCTGTAGCGATAGGACAAGGGGTAATGGTTTTAAACTGAAATAGGGTATATTTAGATTGGATATAAAGAAGACATTTTTTACAGTGAGGGTGGTAAAACACTGGAATGGGTTGCCCAGAGAGGTGGTGGAGGCCCCATCTCTGGAAACATTCAAGACCAGGTTGGATGGGGCTCTGAGCAACCTGATGTAGTTAACAGTGTCCCTGCTCACTGCAGGGGGGTTGGACTAGATGACCTCTAAAGGTCCCTTCCAACCCAAACCGTTCTATGATTCAACAAACCTTAAAACCTCATGAAGAAGTTAAATACAGCATACAAGTGGCTTCTTGTTAGTTCTTCCTTCCATTTAAGTCCTTGTATCCTCTGAATCTGTATTTTTTGAAGGTATTCAGGTGATTAAGTCTCAACAAAATTACTAGAACTAGGCTTTTGGGTTTTGATGTCTCAAAGACGACAGTAGAGGCGTCTCATCTCGGGTAATTGTAATGCTTGGACAGTTAACATTTACCTCTAAGATCACTACAGAGAAACCTGCAAGACCAATTGACAGAAATGGGACTTTTATGGCATGGCTCACCTAAATTATTTTAGTAAACAAGGCTGGATTCCGTTGCCTAAAGAAGGGCACCTTGTGTTATTTCAGGTGCTGTGAGTATTCTGCTTAACCTCTCTGACACTACAGAAAGGACCGAATCTCCCAAAAGTCCTGTATTATGTATCTCTGTGCTGAGTGGGTATCTTTGTGGTATCTCAGATGGCACTAGATGCCAATGTTTTAGCAACAAATTTCATCCTTATTTTAGTATAATAATAATAATTAAAAAATTAATCTGTATATAATACAGATATATACCTGTAGTTTTCAAAGACAAATATTGGTTCCGTTTTGCAAAGTGGATGGCAGTGACTGAAAGTGGGAGAACTAGCATGTAGCAGGTAGTAAGATGAGCAGTCATCTTTGATCTGTAATTGCAACTGTGTGGTTAGTGCTTTTTATCTGCCATGCCTCCTGCTGATATAGGTGGTATGCATTCAGGAGCTTCTCAAGGAAAAAACATAATATACATTATTATTCTTACAAAAAGGGAAGGTAGGAACTAAGCAGAAAATAACAAGAAACAAAAGCAAAGTACTTTTAGCTTCCCTTCATCATAAAGAAAAAAACACACAGGAGGAAAATAGCTTCCATATTTTTAGGCATTTGTGAGTCACCTTAAATCTCTTAGGATATTTTAGTAAAAATTATACTTTAAAAGCTTCCATGAAGTAATGAACTAGTAAGTTTTTCCTTCTGATATATTTCACTTACTTTTTTTTTTTTGTATTAAACTTTTCAGGCTATAGAATCAATTATCCATCTGGGAATGTAAATGTTGTGAAGTGAGCTATGTGGATTGTAAAAGGAAAGAAGCCTGGGTAATCTTTTCTGTGGCTGGCTCTTGGCATTCTGTAGTTATGCACTAGACTAGTAGCAGCGATAAATATGTTCACACATCTGGAAATGTAGTGGCTGGGGGCGGGGGGGGATAATCCATGGCCTAAACTCACTGTCCTGCCCATGCCCATAAGGTCCTCATTATTAAACTGTACAGTCTGCAAGATTAGGCAGGCTATGGAGGTGTGGTGGAGATCTCAGAAGAGATTAGGGCAAAGTTATAGTGTTGCCAAGAACAATGACAAGCGAGTCGCGTCCCTAGAGAAGGTTTTATTGACAGTGCAGGTAAAGGCTTGAGAGTTCTGGAACGATAAAAGGTTCTAGTACCCAGTGGCTGTTTGAAAGCATGCAGACACTTTCATATCTCTTTGTAAATAAAGCTTCACATCTAAAAGCAAGAGTAAATGTGTAGTAATTATATTTTATATGTGTGCTCTATCTTTAACCCAGAGTTACATAAATTGCATGCTACGATATCGTCAGATGTCAACGGACAGAGCTGTGGAGTATAAAGTAAAGATTTTCTGGGAGGATGCAGGTACATTCACATCCTGTCAGCCCCGAGCAACCCTCTCCCATTCCATTGCAGTTGCACCCTCTCCTCATGCTGTTTCAGTTGGGAGGATGAAGAGCTGGGTTACTCTGATGTAATGCTCCAGCAGACTTCGGCCACTCTGATGACTGTTTTTTTCATTGAACCTACACAACTTAACATCATATTTTTAGCTATGTAAAATTGTTAAAACTTTGTGGTGATTACACAGAAAGTGGTGCAAAGTAGTTTTTGTTTTAGTTGTTCTGACTTTACGTTAATAGCTGAAGGGAAGTTGAATTAATAGATAAAACCTCTTAGCTGTAAAAATCCCAAGGCTATCCTGAACCAAGTTCTAGCCAAGAGACTGCCAGTGCACATTTCTCAGCAGCAGAATAACAATACAGCTCATATTCTGTGAACTCCATTTTTTTTTCCCATATACTCTTCAGTGAAAATGTTCCAGGAAATTATACAAAAGGAAGAGAACTGTAGATACAGTGGTGGTTGTTCTGGTTCTTGACCTGATACTCTTCAGCTGTCTGCAGGAAACTGAAGCCACGTTCTCAAAAAAGCTACGACTTGATGTGAATTGATAGTTAGGCTTTATTCTCAGTAAAATTAAAATGAAGATAAGTAGCTGTGTATTTTTTCCGTGTACAGAGTCGTGTAGTAACACATCTCTCTTCCACATTTTGCATTTTTTGACATACCTTTTATGAAAAAATTTCAGAGCTTTCAGACATTCCTGTTGCAATCGCATGCTGGTTTGAAAGAACACTTCAAATGAGGTTTCAGTGTAAAAAAAAAAAAATTATTCATTTGGGCATAATTTTAGTATTCTTGTCCCTCTACATCTGCTGCATGACATATAGTTTGTAGAACAGAGGATAAAGGTCACAAAGCTTTGTTTTGTTTGGGTGATTTATTTGTCTTTTGTGCTTTTTCTTTTTGAGTCTTATAATTAGGATTTTTTGTAAACACTATATTGAGGTACAAAACATTGCATACACATTGTTCTTTGCTGTCTGCATAGTATTAAATTCAGAAACAACACAAGATTATATTTGTAGGATATTCATCAAATAAAAAGTCTCCAAGAATACTTTTAAAGATTATGGTTTAGTGATTTGGCTGAAGTTCAAACCCTGAAGGAAAAAAAAAATTTTTTTTTGAATAATACTGGTTCATTAAAATAATTTAAGAATTCTTAAGAAGGCTCCCATATGAGGTGCCAGACTGATTCTAAACCTCATTGAATATCATGTCTCTCAGAATTATGCAAATGCCAGTCAACTTACAGTCAACTATAGACTGAGGACTCATGTCTGGAACTTCATGAAATATTATCACCAAGCATTTTTGGAGGAAAAAAATAAAATCCAGTCTTGAGTTAATGAAACTTTGGAATAGGCTTGCAAACTATCAGTGGGATTATTGTAAAACAACAACTGTTCTCAGGATGCCTGTAGGAAATGAGAGCCCCCTTCTGCTAAACTCTCTGAAATCCCAAGGCAGCACTCCTGTAAAATCAGTGTAACATGCTATCAGGAAAACTCAGCTCTGTTCTTATCTCTGCCTCTGGCTTATCTCTGTACTTTGGACTTTTTATCACTTTAAACTCATCATGCATTACAGACATTTCTGTGAAGGTTGTTCTCCTTCAATTCCTTTCTCAGACTCTCATATTTTCACATTTCCTCTTTTCTTGTACATTCTTTTTCCTTGCTTATTGCATAGTGAAGTGTTTACTACTTCGTCTGTAAACCCATGGTTCTCTCTCTAGTGTTTTCTTCTAAATTTCTACCTCTTACTGTTTCCAGGTTTCTAAGTTTCCTCATCCATCTTCATTCTCTGTATTTCCAAAAAAAAACCCCAACCCAAACTACCCCGAAGCCTCTAAAGTAAATATTGGTATTCCCTTTGTGAAGATAAAATGCCCCATTCTTTTTTTTTTTTTGTTTTCGGTTGTGTAGGCTCTGGGCTAATTATCGCTACTGGTGAGAGGCTGGACTCACAGGCACAGCTAGCTCTGGAGTTCAGATTATCTGTGGGGCTGTGGAGGAAGCTGGGACGTAGTTTCCCATTGGTGAATACTGGTGCGAAAATCCTCATTCCCTTCTCTTTTCCATTATGTGCCTTCTACCTGGTAACTCTCAGGAGCAAAGGTAACGTCCATGATGAGGTAGGGAATGAGCCCAGAGGAGACTGTAATGATGGGAATAAAGATTGCTGCATTAATGCAAGCAGTAAAAGGTATTTAGTTTTTTATAAGGTATGCTGTTGTAATGCCATGTGAAGAAATTCAGTGAAATACCTGCATATTTTTGTGGGATATGTTGCCTTCTGTATGGAATTTATTTTCAGCAAAGATGATTTTGAGACTTTGAGTGATGCTAAAGAAACACAGACGTCCTTGACTTCAGTCTTTGGCTTAAGTTTAGGTGGGAATATGAAAAATATGCATCACTAGCATTCCCTTGTTCCCAGAGGTGGATTGTTATCCTCAGGTGGATCATGACACTGTGCAACTCCAGTGTGCTACACGTAACATGCACTGTACAGGCTCTATGAATTGTAATGGCAGTGTAATCACACTGACTACAGTTTCTGCTCATCCAAAAGGAATATGATAGAGGACAGACAAAAGATTCAGACTTATTTTTTCATTACTTTATATATGCCTCGTTTTCCCTTTCATTAAAATCAAACTGTTAGATATGTCAAACTCACAGTAGAAAGAAGCAATCGGAGCTGAGACTTGAAGAGCAATCTATCGCTTCACTACAAGTATCTGTGTGATAAGTCAAGAACAAATGACAGATAGTGCTCCTGAAGCCATACAGAGATGTGTACAGCGTGTCACCTGAGGCTTGGAGGTCTCCTTGCCTGTCTGATACTTGGCCACTTCAGGGTCCTAACTAGAATTCTTCTCCCCTGCCATCCTTTTCAGTCCTCTGCCACCCCTCCACCCCCTGCTTCTCGGGGAATATAAACTCAAAAGCTCATCTACTGTAGAGTTCAGTGACAGGTAAGGAGCTGCTTCACATTCTCTGTTGAAATCCCTGCACTTTTTTGAGAAGAGGTAGAGGGTACTGGCTTTACTTAAATCACCATTAAAAACCATACTCTCCGGGAAATGCTTGTTTGCATTGTGCTGAATGCTTCTCAGTACTTTTATGCAGCTACTTCCTTTTCTTTAAGGTTCAAAACATTTCTGTGAGATGTGGAGAATTTAAAGGCATACAAAAGTTATTATTTGTATTACAGTGACCACTAATGCTCCAAACTTGACCAGATCTCCGTTTTGCCAACCACTTATAAACACATGATAACACACAGAATACAGAGGGAAGTCGTGGTGAAATGATTTGCCCAGGCCAGCAGCAACAATCAAGATCAAGAGTAGAATTCCAATCTGCTGGATTGTAGTCTGGTAACCTCGCTAGCAGGTCTGGCTTGCAAGTAGTTCGGTATCTCCTCTTTATCATACTCAGATATTCAGGCGATATGCATCATCAACTGCTAACATCTTTTCCTTATCTGTTCAATAAAAGTTTTTCTTCCTACTGCACAAGTTTTGCACAGACAATTTGGAGGTTCTTATTTACAGAGGAAAAATAACAAAGATAATAAACATGAACAAAAAAAAAGTAGGCATTTGGCCCCTAATTCACAAAGCTACTCAGATGCTTCAATTCCATCTAAATCAATAGGTGTTAGATGCTAAGTTAATGAGAGCTGGCGACTATATGGCTATAATACAGTAATGACTTTTGGCTACTCTTAATGGTGAAAGGCACCTATATAAACTCCTGAAGGTATCCAGGCTTCAGAATTTTTTCCTAAATAAATTAATTTTCTCAAGAGCAGTTTTTCCATGTTGTTCAAAGGAGTTTAACAGACGAACTTCCAGAATCTGGGAGGTTTAGTCTCCTAATGATCTTTTTTGTTTGTTTGTTTCTAGAGAGAGAAAAATTGTCTTTTGTGTACTTTTTAGGAAGGAACTGGAATATGAATTTTGGTGCTACTCCGCATGCATCATATTTGTCATGTTTCAGAATTATCTCCAATTTTCTTGGCTTCCTCCCCAAATTGCTTTAATCATTAGTCTTTTTCTCAACTACTTCTCTGATATGTATCATCATGGTGCTTGCCTCTCAACATCTAGCCTGGGGAAAAAAGCATCTCACTGGTATCATAGGGTAGGCAGAGCTACTTCATGGACACAACAGCATAATGTATTCTGGGACAGCTGGCTCTAATGCCAGCCTCAGATACAGCAGGGTGAGTCAGGAGTAATTAGAACACAATTACTGGTCAAAATCAGGACCATTCACTCTCAGTTCCAGATTTTCTTTGAAATTGGTGTAATTTCACAAAAGTAAGTAGAAGCAGATCATTTTACTCTGTAATGAATTTAAACTACCACCTGGAGTGAGTGTTGAATCAATGCAGGATAGGTTTAATTCTTTATCGCATAACAAAGTATTCTCCTAAGTTTGCCCCTCAACATCAATCCCAGACGAGAAAGTGGAATGATGCCCATGTACACAGCTACGTACGCTGCAAGTCCAAGAGGACTTGAACAAAGCCGCATGGTGCTGCACATTGAGTATATGTCAAGAGATAATTTGTATTGATTGGAACAGCTGAGTTCTTGGTAGCTTTAAAAAAAAATTCTAGTACATAGACATTTATAAGATCCTTTCATTTTTCTGTGGAAAGGGAAAAGTTTTAGAAATCTTCACTAAGTGCTGTTAACTTTGATGTGCTACCAGTATCCTTGCGTGACCTATTTCTCATAACTCTGTTCCATACTAGAGAATGCTGCAGCTTTGTTCGCAATTCAAATTCCCATGGTAAATTATATAGATAAATCTTGGTGCCACAGTCCATTGAACTTTACCTAATATTATTCTTTTTCCTTCAGGAACTTCAAGAGACTATGGCTTTGTGCTTTGACTTTCATTATTTTTCTCCAGCACATGAATAATTAATGTGGATTACTCTGGACTGTTTAAACTCTTTATTAAAGAAATTACCAAGTGTATATAATAGTGTCTCTTTCATGAGATGAATTTAGGTGATTTCTGCACTCTAAATAAACATTATAATGTGATTCAAAATTGCATGATAAAGCTATGGAGCTGTTTTTTCAAGCAGACTCCCAATACTACCAATTTGAAGAGTTTTCAATATTTAGCAGGCCTCAATATGAATACATAGAAATAAACAGATTTAGAATACTGGTTGGGTCCTGTCTCCCTGTTTGGAGCTCATCCGTTACGTGTAGCTCCCAAACCCATGTGTGCTGTTGTCCAGATCAGAATTACTTTCCTGCAGTAAATAACTGCAGATTATCCCCTTGCACTCCAGACTCCACTGAGTTTTCTTTTTTTCCTTCCCAAGTTGTTTTTGCCAAATCCACCTGATAATTTACCCAGCTCAAATTAACCGTTCAATAGAGATGGAACAAAAAGGAGAGTGATTTTCTACAAAGAATGAGGAAGGGAAAAAGAAAGGATGATATGTGACAGGTACTGGCCATACGGCAGCTGTGGCCACAGGCATCATCTGTTAAAAGATGTTGTACTATTTTCTAAATAGAACAGAACAGAAAAGCCAATCATTCCAAAGAGATCTTCCGCAAAAAAAAGGTTTCTGCCTTTGAAGTCTTCTCAAGACAGTGTTGGGAGAGGTGCAACATCCCTGAATATTTGGTAATTATTTACTTTTGGAGGCAATATAACTGGGTAAGAATTGCTGTGAATTCTGGTTATAATTTTCAAGCACCAAGCAGATACTCATTAAGCTTTTCTGACAAATAATGAAGACAAAATTTTGGTGCTCGTTAGGGGAAAATGATAAACATATATCTTTTCCTTTCTTTGGTTATGTGAATAGGAGTTTTCCCAAAACATGAGGTGCAAATTTAAAGAACTATTTTTTTAAAAAAACTGTCTCTGAATGTGCATCTTAGAAACTGATTAGCTTCAGATGATGGGACATAAGCTTCTTCACCACGTAACTGTTTCGGAAAATTTTATCTGAAAGAACTATCTCCTAAAGCACATAACTCCCAGACAGATAGTTCCTCTTTCCTCTAGCTAATGGTTCATTACTTCTTTGACTCAGCTTGTCTTGACCCTGACTGTGGAAGGAGGCTAGAATTATGTTATAATTAGGACTTGGAATTCACTCCATTCTGCAATTTTGTAAAACAAGTATACAGGAATAGACTGACAGTTACTGGCGGGTAAAATGAGGTTGACAGATATAATGATGACAGCAGTTCTTTCACGGAATAAATATGACAAAGGCCGCTGAACTGCAATGTTTGCCGGTCTTCGTGCAAGAATACTGAGGAAAGCCTTGCAGGTAACATCATACTCTGCTGTATGTAAGCCTCAGTTTTTAATTTCTTATGGCCTTGAGAAATACTAGCAAGACTTACTGCCCACAGATTTTGTGGGGAAGGATATTGTACAGGCAACAGCAGGGGAAAAAATTCAGGCTGCTTGTTGATGTATTTAACCACCCAAGTGGAATTACTCATTTAGAGTCAATGGTGTTCAGCCCTCAAACGCTCTGCTAAGTGCCAAAAGTTTTGCTTAGGTCACAATTGTGATTTTAGTGGGTGTTGGGTGATTTCAGTTTACTGCCCAATAAGGAAATTAATTTTAGTGATTGAGGATCAGTAGAATGTATTGAGTTGAAGTTACTAAAGGCCTGGTCTGGATCTTTATGGTATTTTTTATATAGCTTGTGAGCACTTCAAGTCGCATTTTCTAATTTTGAAGGAACAGATCATACAATTTATATTGTAGAAATCCTAATTTTGCCCCAATATGGGCTACCAACATGGCAAAGATCTTTTGTTTGGGGTTGAGTTACTTGAGCAAAATCACAGTTGATCCCTTCTGCCACAGTTAATGGTGTGGGTAGAAGATTTCGGTCTTGATCGTAAAAAGTATTAATTTTAATGATAGTTTTAAAATTATCTTCTCTTTGTTCTCCAATAATGGGTTTATCTGCAGATTTTTTATTTAAATGGAGAGCACTTTAGCGTTCAATGTAACTAAGTATTAGCATACCTGTGCTCCCCATTTGCTGAAACCACCTGAGCTAGTGATGGTCTCTGCTAAAGAAACAGAGTTGGAAAATGTAATATTGAGAGAATTGTAATTTTTCAGGGGAGAAAATGCAAGCTGTTTTAATATTCACCGTGAAAAATGACAAAAAGGTACACCAAAACACACATTGCCTGTATCAGCTCATGAAATGCCATGTTCTTCTTGAGACCTGGGCAAGTGGAAATGCTGTCCTGGAGCTTTTCCAGTAATGGCCTTTCCCTCTCTCTTTGCCTCATGAACTATTATTACTGCTCATGTCTTCGAGTCTTAGCTGTGACCTTTCCTCAGCACTCCCCAGAAGAAAAGCCCTACATCATTGCAATCATGGCATTAGTAATCAGATAAGTTAATAATATTTTCACCACAAAGCAATTCCTTCCTTCAGTGGTGGACAGTCTCAGGACTAACTACATGCAAAAGAAAAGATGTAATAATTTTTTTTTTCCTAAATGCAGAAAGGACAAAGTACTCCCTTTACATAGTGACAAATAGTATCATACATCACAATATTTTTTTACTATTTTGCCTATTTAGTGCATCAATCCATACCTGTTGAAGGGCAAGTGATATAAAGAAGGTAATTGAAGCACTAATATATACTGTCATTGAGGCTTCAGGGGCAAATCTTGGCTATAAGTTTAGTACTGCCATTTTCCCTTTTTGAATGAAAACTCTATTCCACGGTGAATTATTCTGGCTAGCGTTATATTTCAATATACAAAATCAGTGTGTATGAAAAATGATTGAAAAAAGGAATAATTCTGAGATGAGGAAGTGTTAACACCATATGGTAACACTTATGGGAAATCTTCCCTTACTTTTCTTAGGAAACTTTTCATGTAGGAGATTGCACAGTCCTCCAGTTAGCCACTGCAGGGATTTCTTTTGTCATATTTATGACTGTTAATTTGGATTGCAGTAAGGTCTGGATTCCTCACCAGGGATCTGTGATTGATTGTACTAGGCTTTGTACATGCACACAATTGAAAAAAAAAAGAAAAAAAATCTGCTCTCAAGAGTTTACGGTATCACAAAAACATCGGGCACCTATTACATTCAAAAAACATAAAGGGTGGAGCAAAGGAAGAAAATCAAAGCTCAGTACTTACTATGCTATTGTATTTTTCTCCCTTCCTCTCTTGGGAGAGAGAGCTTCTTTAGTATTATGTGCTCCTTTAATACCATTTTTGACCAAACTGATTTACTTTTCTTTCATAGTTAAACTACTAGTTTAAGCAGTTGATAAACTATCACAGGTTCTGAAGTCTTAATAAAATGCCTTTCTCATTGAAGAATATTCTGGATATCATGAGAACCCAACGAGAAAGAGAGAATGTGGTTGAACCTACTCCACTCCTGAAAACCTCTGAATAAAGAGAGCAAGATAGAGCAAATTCTACCCCTCTCTTCCCTCCTGTCTCTTTACCTCTCTCCTAGTCAACGCACCAGAAGGGAGGTAGATTAGGAATAGTTGACTGTGCTAGAAGAAGGGAAGTGAAGGGCACCCGTGGAAAAGGGTGAGAGTGGAGATCCAGAAATTGCCAGCAATCAGTAATGATAAAAAGGCAACAGACATGCTGTGTACCTGCATGAGTGAACAGAGAGGGCGCAGGTAGGAAGGGCAGTGCCCAAGTAGGGCACCCATATGCTTGGGAGGGACAGAAAGCGGTGACTGCATTCAGGTGGTGGAATGATGGTTTCTTGGAGAGTAGAAGAGAATGGGCAGGAGTTAGAAAAAATACTTCTCAGAAACAGAATGAAAAAGAACAGGAAAAAAGCAAAGAAATAAGGGGACAAAAAATTAAAATCTAAAAACCAGGGCAAGGGAATATCCAAATTTATTATCAAAGTGAATGCAAAAATAAAACTGAAGTAAAGAAACAGTAGTTGATTTTTCACATGCAATGGATAGGTTTTGAGTAATGCTTACATTACACGTGTATGTACAGCACCTATGTAACCACAGAGTAGGGAAACCAAGAGGAACTCAGTTTAAAACCCATGATCAGCTTAAAGTACATTTTTCCTCACCCATATTTGCAATTTTGTGTAATTCTACACTTGTTAGGTATACGTGTGTGGCAGACAAATGAGGATATGTTGGATAGATGACAGCTTTAGCAGAATGAACAAAATTTTCTCTCACCTCTATTAGTGAGAAGAATATGTCTCTCTTAATCAGATTACTTCTCCATTCAGTTTTCTCCATGAAATCTATGTTTGACTCTTCCTAACAATCAGTTCATGTTATCATTCCTTATTGTTGTTGTGCACTGTCTTGATTTTTTTCCCAGATAGTTAGAGCTATCCCCATTGTGTGAGCTGAGCACTTTTAAAGGGTCGTTCTTGGGCCATATTTTTTAATTTTACTGTAGGAAAATAAACATGTGCTCTCTATTTAGAATCATTCACAGGTGATGTTAAAGACACAATGAGGCCCACCAGGCATGCCCAGTGTCGGCACACCCAGGTGTTTCCATTTGTGTTTCTCTGGTTAGCAGTGTTTATCAAACTTGCCTTCAAGGTCTCCTTACTAGGTAACAGCTAAATATGAAAGATGCAGATGAATGTGGGGTGAGCTTTCATTCTAGACTATTAAAAATGCTAATGGCTATTGGCATATTTTGATAAAAGAAACCCATACTGGCTAAAATCTTGTGGTGCAGATGGTATGGTCTGCAAATGTGAAGAGACGGTAGTTGCTTGCATGGTAATTGAATGAAGAGCCTGAAGAGAAGAGACAGAGAACCCCTGACAACAGGAAAGATTTAGGAGGTTTGTATTTTCCAATTTCTGATTGATAAATATAGGAAAAAATTAGCTGCTCTTGCCTATTGTTTTTATTGCTTTGATGATCACAAGACAGTTTTTGATAAAGAAGACCTATGGCCTGTTTTTTACCTTAGTTAATAAAAATGCTTACAGATTTTGGGCACACTTAGAAGAAATGTTTAATGTAAAATCATCATGGACTTGTTAACTGGGGGAAGGACAGAGAAATAAACACAATACAGTCTGTGTGATCAGTAGATTTCTAAAAATTATTTTCCTGATAAGTGAATTACTACAGCTTTTTCTAGATGAAGCTCAAGTGTTTTCAGCTGGTGCCTTGATGGGTGTAACCTTCAGAGGCACCTCTTACAGATCCAAACAAACAGTACATGCCAGGGTGGTTTAAGCTTTCCTATTTTGTCTTTAGGAAAGCAGAAGTGCCGTATAACGGACGAAAGGAGGCAGTGAATAGTTTTATTAGTGCCTCCTGAGAAGAATATCTTGACAAAGAGACTTAAACTTCTTGATCCTGTACTTGCCAACAGCGTTTGGTGATTATGTTGTGCTGATTATCTGAGAAACGGTACTGGAGACGTAGGGTGGAGGGAGAAGGAAGGGAGGTAGAAGATTTTGAGAGGCCCTATGGAATATACTTTCCTGGCTAGTAAACAAAGAATATACTATGTAAATGAATTGTAATATTACTTTAAGGAGTCATAAATTTAAAAAAAACATTGAGAAAATATGTGTATATATGAATAGGTTCAATACAAATGGTCCTTCTACCTGACAAAACTCAATAGAATTGCAGGCTACTAAAGTCTGTGTTTGGAAGGAGGGATAAAATTAGGTATGTATGTATTTATTATTATTGACTTCTCTGAGACACCTACTTACCTTGGCGTATGGAAGTTCACTGTATTGATTTATGTTACACAGTCAGCTTGGGCTTTTCTGACCTGTAGTGAGCTTTACTCACGTAAACTCTTCTGGAATTCACTGTGGTAAATTATCAACAAGATAGCTTATAAGCACACGATTTACGTCAGGAGAAGTTAATAGGCACATACCACACCTTTGCAAACCCTTACACTTAAGAATGTGAAAAAACATAGTTATCTAAGTATATGGGATAATCCTCACTGCCATGCTAACAGGATTTTAAATAGCTCCACTATGTGTCAGGGAACCACTCTCCCTATATTAAAAGAGGCACAGCATAGACTTGAGTGCCTTGGTTACATGGTGAGAGGATGATCCCCTGAACTTCTTGTAGGTGCTGGTGCACCTCTGCACAAGCCATCACTCCAACCCTCTTTGTCACTACTGAGATGTGGGGACCATACGAATGTCAGTGAGGTGGATCTTTAATAAGAGTTAAGTAGAAACCTGTGTGTAGATTCTAGATTAAGCAAAGCAATATATATGTACCTGTTCAGTTTTGGTCTCCATCAGTTGGTTGAATAGTTATACGGAGAAATTATTTCAGGGCTGCTGTATAAGTAAGATTGTGGGTTTGGATGTTGGGTGGTTTGGTGGTGGGGTTTTTGTTGTGGGGTTTGAAGGTATTGCATCAACAGTTTATGTGTTTTGGGGTATGATCTCTGGTAGGGGTATTGTTTGATAAAAAATGAAAAGTAATTTTGATCCCATAAGGCATGAACTAACTGGTTTTTTTGAGACAACACCACTTCAGTCTTCAGTGGTGACTTATTACCACCATTACTATTAATAGGTAGCTGATGTTTAAAATGAAATATGATGATTCTTAATGTCACAGCAAATAACAACAAAAGATAAATTAGTAGTTAAATTAACATATTGACTGGTTGGGTGAAATATGCATAATAATCAACTCTAGCAATAAATAACTTGAAACAAAATATTTTCCAAGGAGTTCTGGAGGTCATTGTCTATTTTAGATTAATTATGGATAGATAGTTTGCCATGCATTGACTTTATTAATTTGCTCTCCAAGACCTAAGTTTCCAAGGCTAATTGCGTCAGATGCTTTGCTGCAGTGAGCATCAAATAACCCACTGTTATTAAAAGAGAAACAAAACCATGATAAAATCGGTTTTCTTTTGTGCTTTTCATGGAAAATATATTAGGTGATAAAGCAAAACATATCAAGCAAAATCAGAGTGCATTTCAGTCAGTTCTGTATGGTGGTAGCCTGGCTGAATATTTCTCTGAACATACTATTTTTATTCATCTTGTATCTGGATTTTTTCTGCTTTGGAGAATATCAGTATGTTATGGGATGGTCTGCCTGTAGCAGGTGGCCATGGGAAGCAGGTGGCTGTGATCCCTGCTCCCAGGTGTCTCAATCAGCAGGGTCTGAGTGAACCAGTCACTGTTTTTATGTATGACTCCACTAGGAACTTTCTGAGTTGAAACTTCTCATCTGACACCTTTTGGATCTGCAACACAGCTCCTGCAGGATGGGGAATCAACTACAAAACTGCCTGTCTTCCCTCAATCACAGGACATCTTCTACAGCCTTTCGTTGGACATGGCCATTTCAGGCTTCTGGCTTTAACCCTTTTGGTCTCTCAGGAAAACAAGACAGAGAGGTTTAACCAGGGATTTTTCCTAGCCATAAAAACTTTTAGAAGAGATAAATTTGGATTTCTGAAAACAGGAATATTGAAGCAGATATTTCATTTGTCTGGTTTATATTAGCACTTGAAGTCGTTTTACCTTCTTTTTTCTTCTGTAAGCATTCCTTTTTTGAAGTGATCATTACTATGCTTTTAATTAGAACTCATCATGTGCTGCATACCCCGTGCTGATGTGTGTTGGCCACTGCCTGTCATCAGTCTTGCCTTATGTTCTTTATGACTCAATATATAGTTAAGGTGTCCTTCTGCTCTGTTGGGTCGGCACCAAGGCTGCAATCAGATATCTTTAGACATCATTTCAGGCCAAACAGCTGTTCCAGTAGACTTGTCTGGAGCAAAATTATACATATTGCAAAAAATGTGTCACAAATCAGAGTCTGTGAATTGGGTAGCCACACGCTGTTCTGCCATACTCTGCTTGAAGAAGTCTTTCCTGGTCTGAAACTTTCTCTACCTTTCAAAAGCTAGCAAATATATATCCACAGTTTGTTGGTGCATAGGTAAAGGATGAGAGAACACTCTTATCAGTGTGTATATTGTAAGGCTTTTGTTATCTGCTTAAGGTTATGGATATGTGGTTATTGCAAGCAGGTGTGGGATAGATATAAGGGGCACTGCTGCTGTTCCAAATGACTCGAATTCATGTGGATGTGCTTGCTTAGCTCAGACCTAGCACTGTGCTAATAAATCCTGCTGAGAGACACCGTATATTAGTTCAGGCTTAATGATGTGCTAATACAGTTACCTGCTGAAAGGCTATGCAGGCATACATAATTCACTCTATCTCCCTGAACTTTTCTTTTAGCAGGGTTAGGACTCGGATAATTCATAGGCAGAGAGTCTTGAGCCTTTCAGGTTCTTTTAATAAAAATAGCCTATGTAATCCATTTGACTCTCTGATGAATAGAGATGCTTGTACTCTGCTTCTGCAGAGATAGGCATGGCTGGGCAGAGAGGATTTGCTCCCATGTCTGGATGTGGTGAAGTTCCTGGCTGTTTTTTGATGCATAGTGTGAAACTGCTCAAGACTGCTTAATTTCTGTGACTCCCTGTTGTCCATTTATAAACTTAAGGTACTTACCAGGGTGGCTTAACTGTGATAATATAGTAGTTTCTGTACTCAAAATACAGCCTCATTCCTTGGAGTTTATCCAGCCCTAGCTCTTTATCTTTTTCAGAAGACACAATAAGGAAACTGCTGGTTGGGTTAACAGAGTGCATGGCCTTAAGAGTAGCACAGGATTCCATGCTGCTTCTTGGTCCTTGTCCCTGTCCCCCAGTGTGGAGTGACCAGAACAGAGGTGTATCCTGCCCACTTCTCTGCTGCCCTCACAAACAGCAACAGGAGTTCACCTTATCTGAAGATAAAGGGTACAACAACTAGTGTCTCATTACCTGTGCAGGTGATACTAGCAGCAGGGGAGCAGAAGGCTTAACTTCATCCGTGAGGATGTATATAAGTGGATGAGCTGGGATTGCCAACCTGGATGCAGTTTCTAGGGTGAGGCGTGGGGCTGGCATGGCAGGGGCCCATAAAGCAGCGTGTTTTGGAACAAATTTCCTGGTTTAAATGGAAAAAAGCCCTAGGATATTTTTTGTAGGCCTATACTGATTTGTCAGCTGTCTGCAGAGGTATCACAGTGTTGGTATGAATGGCTTAATTTTTAAGCCTTTCTCCAAAGAGTTAGTGCTTCTGAGGATCTAGGCATGGTCTATGGTTGAATTTACTATATCCAAGCCTTTTTTGAGCAATTTATACCTGTACCTAGGCTTCTCTCATTGCAGTAGAAATATCTTGAGGAAACTCCTGATCTTTGGTGTATATTTTTGTAGTGTATTGCAATATTACTGTGCTGTGGTACAACAACATATTAAAAATCGAGATAACGTGAAGTTCCTCAAATTACTAAATGAGACAGACTTGCATAGAGAAAACTGAACCCTCAGAGGAATGAGGGAGAAGAAAGACATTGAAGGTTATTCTGGACATAACCAGTTAGTAAGATGTACTGTCTAACCAGACCTGTTTCCGTGTTCTTGAATTTCTGTACTCCCCAATTTAGGCTCCTAAGGCCAACCAAATGTCTGACTCTTGCTGAGCTTTTAATAGCCCAAGAGGTCTTCAGTCTGTGCTAATTATCCACAGTTTGAAGCCTGTATTAATTTTTACCTTTCCATTGTGTTTTTAGGCTGCCTGTTTGAGGATGACCTTTGCAAACCTTTTGAAATCTGTGTAAATGGTAAGTCTTGAATGTTTTGTTTGCTGACTACTCTGTCCTCTGCTGTGTAATTGCTACGTGGTTGATTCAGTAAGCCAAATCTATATATGAATGAGAAGGAGAGGAAAGGGTGGGGGGGAGGAGTACCAGGTATGACTAGCTAGAGGATATGTAATAGATTTAAAAAAATAGATAAATACTCTCTCAACCTTGAACAACATAATCTCCTTTTATGAGAAATAGATTGTAATGAAATCAAATGCAGTGAAATATGCTAAAATTAATTTGTCTTAACGCAGGGTGGAAAATAACTGGTTTGTTATTTTCAGGTGGTTCATCTTTTTAGAGGATGATGAGTAATTATCAGCCTCCTTTTCTTCAAAACATTATTATAGTAAGAAAGAAGGTCTTAAAAACTACTGTTGTTCTTGATCATGCTGCTTCCTTTTTCTGTGTCATTACTTGAACTATGCAAAAGCAACTTTATTCTGCTTTCCTTCAGAATTTCCTTTCAGTAAGTCAAAAAAAGCCAATATGAATGTATGCATGAGTCTAATAGAACAGTAGGAATGACTTTACTGGGTATAGTCAAAGATTGTTAATGTGCTATATCAAATTATTTAAGGCCTGGTGAAGGATGGATCATGTTTAGAGAGAGATCTTTTGAAGCAATTGCTGTTGTAAAATACATAGATTCATAATTAGGGATTTTAAAAAATTAAGTATTGTATATGAAATTTCTCTTAATGTATGGCATAAGGAAGAAGTAATTTTTTCTTCCATCTAACATGGGAGCCAATAATGTGGGTCTATTAATATAGATAAACTTTTATTAATGTCTTAATTTAACAAACATTTAAGATGAAATGAGATTAAATTCCCAATATTGCTGAACATCAGATGCACGCAGGGGAGGGAATAAAAGACAGAAATATGGTTGAGGAGTTATGAGGAAGTAAAATGGGTAGAAGGTTAGAAACAGCGCCTTTATTAACATCTCCAAATATAATTCTTGTGTAAAATTGTTATTTGAAGTTGTTCCACTAATATCCAAAAATCCTGCATTGACAATTTCCATGATTGACACCAGGAAGGGCAGTGGAGTTTTCTA
>NW_009258667.1:854743-864357 GCF_000687185.1 Egretta garzetta
ATTGAAGAATATTCTGGATATCATGAGAACCCAACGAGAAAGAGAGAATGTGGTTGAACCTACTCCACTCCTGAAAACCTCTGAATAAAGAGAGCAAGATAGAGCAAATTCTACCCCTCTCTTCCCTCCTGTCTCTTTACCTCTCTCCTAGTCAACGCACCAGAAGGGAGGTAGATTAGGAATAGTTGACTGTGCTAGAAGAAGGGAAGTGAAGGGCACCCGTGGAAAAGGGTGAGAGTGGAGATCCAGAAATTGCCAGCAATCAGTAATGATAAAAAGGCAACAGACATGCTGTGTACCTGCATGAGTGAACAGAGAGGGCGCAGGTAGGAAGGGCAGTGCCCAAGTAGGGCACCCATATGCTTGGGAGGGACAGAAAGCGGTGACTGCATTCAGGTGGTGGAATGATGGTTTCTTGGAGAGTAGAAGAGAATGGGCAGGAGTTAGAAAAAATACTTCTCAGAAACAGAATGAAAAAGAACAGGAAAAAAGCAAAGAAATAAGGGGACAAAAAATTAAAATCTAAAAACCAGGGCAAGGGAATATCCAAATTTATTATCAAAGTGAATGCAAAAATAAAACTGAAGTAAAGAAACAGTAGTTGATTTTTCACATGCAATGGATAGGTTTTGAGTAATGCTTACATTACACGTGTATGTACAGCACCTATGTAACCACAGAGTAGGGAAACCAAGAGGAACTCAGTTTAAAACCCATGATCAGCTTAAAGTACATTTTTCCTCACCCATATTTGCAATTTTGTGTAATTCTACACTTGTTAGGTATACGTGTGTGGCAGACAAATGAGGATATGTTGGATAGATGACAGCTTTAGCAGAATGAACAAAATTTTCTCTCACCTCTATTAGTGAGAAGAATATGTCTCTCTTAATCAGATTACTTCTCCATTCAGTTTTCTCCATGAAATCTATGTTTGACTCTTCCTAACAATCAGTTCATGTTATCATTCCTTATTGTTGTTGTGCACTGTCTTGATTTTTTTCCCAGATAGTTAGAGCTATCCCCATTGTGTGAGCTGAGCACTTTTAAAGGGTCGTTCTTGGGCCATATTTTTTAATTTTACTGTAGGAAAATAAACATGTGCTCTCTATTTAGAATCATTCACAGGTGATGTTAAAGACACAATGAGGCCCACCAGGCATGCCCAGTGTTGGCACACCCAGGTGTTTCCATTTGTGTTTCTCTGGTTAGCAGTGTTTATCAAACTTGCCTTCAAGGTCTCCTTACTAGGTAACAGCTAAATATGAAAGACGCAGATGAATGTGGGGTGAGCTTTCATTCTAGACTATTAAAAATGCTAATGGCTATTGGCATATTTTGATAAAAGAAACCCATACTGGCTAAAATCTTGTGGTGCAGATGGTATGGTCTGCAAATGTGAAGAGACGGTAGTTGCTTGCATGGTAATTGAATGAAGAGCCTGAAGAGAAGAGACAGAGAACCCCTGACAACAGGAAAGATTTAGGAGGTTTGTATTTTCCAATTTCTGATTGATAAATATAGGAAAAAATTAGCTGCTCTTGCCTATTGTTTTTATTGCTTTGATGATCACAAGACAGTTTTTGATAAAGAAGACCTATGGCCTGTTTTTTACCTTAGTTAATAAAAATGCTTACAGATTTTGGGCACACTTAGAAGAAATGTTTAATGTAAAATCATCATGGACTTGTTAACTGGGGGAAGGACAGAGAAATAAACACAATACAGTCTGTGTGATCAGTAGATTTCTAAAAATTATTTTCCTGATAAGTGAATTACTACAGCTTTTTCTAGATGAAGCTCAAGTGTTTTCAGCTGGTGCCTTGATGGGTGTAACCTTCAGAGGCACCTCTTACAGATCCAAACAAACAGTATATGCCAGGGTGGTTTAAGCTTTTCTATTTTGTCTTTAGGAAAGCAGAAGTGCTGTATAATGGACGAAAGGAGGCAGTGAATAGTTTTATTAGTGCCTCCTGAGAAGAATATCTTGACAAAGAGACTTAAACTTCTTGATCCTGTACTTGCCAACAGCGTTTGGTGATTATGTTGTGCTGATTATCTGAGAAACGGTACTGGAGACGTAGGGTGGAGGGAGAAGGAAGGGAGGTAGAAGATTTTGAGAGGCCCTATGGAATATACTTTCCTGGCTAGTAAACAAAGAATATACTATGTAAATGAATTGTAATATTACTTTAAGGAGTCATAAATTTAAAAAAAACATTGAGAAAATATGTGTATATATGAATAGGTTCAATACAAATGGTCCTTATACCTGACAAAACTCAATAGAATTGCAGGCTACTAAAGTCTGTGTTTGGAAGGAGGGATAAAATTAGGTATGTATGTATTTATTATTATTGACTTCTCTGAGACACCTACTTACCTTGGCGTATGGAAGTTCACTGTATTGATTTATGTTACACAGTCAGCTTGGGCTTTTCTGACCTGTAGTGAGCTTTACTCACGTAAACTCTTCTGGAATTCACTGTGGTAAATTATCAACAAGATAGCTTATAAGCACACGATTTACGTCAGGAGAAGTTAATAGGCACATACCACACCTTTGCAAACCCTTACACTTAAGAATGTGAAAAAACATAGTTATCTAAGTATATGGGATAATCCTCACTGCCAAGCTAACAGGATTTTAAATAGCTCCACTATGTGTCAGGGAACCACTCTCCCTATATTAAAAGAGGCACAGCATAGACTTGAGTGCCTTGGTTACATGGTGAGAGGATGATCCCCTGAACTTCTTGTAGGTGCTGGTGCACCTCTGCACAAGCCATCACTCCAACCCTCTTTGTCACTACTGAGATGTGGGGACCATACGAATGTCAGTGAGGTGGATCTTTAATAAGAGTTAAGTAGAAACCTGTGTGTAGATTCTAGATTAAGCAAAGCAATATATATGTACCTGTTCAGTTTTGGTCTCCATCAGTTGGTTGAATAGTTATACGGAGAAATTATTTCAGGGCTGCTGTATAAGTAAGATTGTGGGTTTGGATGTTGGGTGGTTTGGTGGTGGGGTTTTTGTTGTGGGGTTTGAAGGTATTGCATCAACAGTTTATGTGTTTTGGGGTATGATCTCTGGTAGGGGTATTGTTTGATAAAAAATGAAAAGTAATTTTGATCCCATAAGGCATGAACTAACTGGTTTTTTTGAGACAACACCACTTCAGTCTTCAGTGGTGACTTATTACCACCATTACTATTAATAGGTAGCTGATGTTTAAAATGAAATATGATGATTCTTAATGTCACAGCAAATAACAACAAAAGATAAATTAGTAGTTAAATTAACATATTGACTGGTTGGGTGAAATATGCATAATAATCAACTCTAGCAATAAATAACTTGAAACAAAATATTTTCCAAGGAGTTCTGGAGGTCATTGTCTATTTTAGATTAATTATGGATAGATAGTTTGCCATGCATTGACTTTATTAATTTGCTCTCCAAGACCTAAGTTTCCAAGGCTAATTGCGTCAGATGCTTTGCTGCAGTGAGCATCAAATAACCCACTGTTATTAAAAGAGAAAAAAACCCATGATAAAATCGGTTTTCTTTTGTGCTTTTCATGGAAAATATATTAGGTGATAAAGCAAAACATATCAAGCAAAATCAGAGTGCATTTCAGTCAGTTCTGTATGGTGGTAGCCTGGCTGAATATTTTTATTCATCTTGTATCTGGATTTTTTCTGCTTTGGAGAATATCAGTATGTTATGGGATGGTCTGCCTGTAGCAGGTGGCCATGGGAAGCAGGTGGCTGTGATCCCTGCTCCCAGGTGTCTCAATCAGCAGGGTCTGAGTGAACCAGTCACTGTTTTTATGTATGACTCCACTAGGAACTTTCTGAGTTGAAACTTCTCATCTGACACCTTTTGGATCTGCAACACAGCTCCTGCAGGATGGGGAATCAACTACAAAACTGCCTGTCTTCCCTCAATCACAGGACATCTTCTACAGCCTTTCGTTGGACATGGCCATTTCAGGCTTCTGGCTTTAACCCTTTTGGTCTCTCAGGAAAACAAGACAGAGAGGTTTAACCAGGGATTTTTCCTAGCCATAAAAACTTTTAGAAGAGATAACTTTGGATTTCTGAAAACAGCAATATTGAAGCAGATATTTCATTTGTCTGGTTTATATTAGCACTTGAAGTCGTTTTACCTTCTTTTTTCTTCTGTAAGCATTCCTTTTTTGAAGTGATCATTACTATGCTTTTAATTAGAACTCATCATGTGCTGCATACCCCGTGCTGATGTGTGTTGGCCACTGCCTGTCATCAGTCTTGCCTTATGTTCTTTATGACTCAATATATAGTTAAGGTGTCCTTCTGCTCTGTTGGGTCGGCACCAAGGCTGCAATCAGATATCTTTAGACATCATTTCAGGCCAAACAGCTGTTCCAGTAGACTTGTCTGGAGCAAAATTATACATATTGCAAAAAATGTGTCACAAATCAGAGTCTGTGAATTGGGTAGCCACACGCTGTTCTGCCATACTCTGCTTGAAGAAGTCTTTCCTGGTCTGAAACTTTCTCTACCTTTCAAAAGCTAGCAAATATATATCCACAGTTTGTTGGTGCATAGGTAAAGGATGAGAGAACACTCTTATCAGTGTGTATATTGTAAGGCTTTTGTTATCTGCTTAAGGTTATGGATATGTGGTTATTGCAAGCAGGTGTGGGATAGATATAAGGGGCACTGCTGGTGTTCCAAATGACTCGAATTCATGTGGATGTGCTTGCTTAGCTCAGACCTAGCACTGTGCTAATAAATCCTGCTGAGAGACACCGTATATTAGTTCAGGCTTAATGATGTGCTAATACAGTTACCTGCTGAAAGGCTATGCAGGCATACATAATTCACTCTATCTCCCTGAACTTTTCTTTTAGCAGGGTTAGGACTCGGATAATTCATAGGCAGAGAGTCTTGAGCCTTTCAGGTTCTTTTAATAAAAATAGCCTATGTAATCCATTTGACTCTCTGATGAATAGAGATGCTTGTACTCTGCTTTTGCAGAGATAGGCATGGCTGGGCAGAGAGGATTTGCTCCCATGTCTGGATGTGGTGAAGTTCCTGGCTGTTTTTTGATGCATAGTGTGAAACTGCTCAAGACTGCTTAATTTCTGTGACTCCCTGTTGTCCATTTATAAACTTAAGGTACTTACCAGGGCGGCTTAACTGTGATAATATAGTAGTTTCTGTACTCAAAATACAGCCTCATTCCTTGGAGTTTATCCAGCCCTAGCTCTTTATCTTTTTCAGAAGACACAATAAGGAAACTGCTGGTTGGGTTAACAGAGTGCATGGCCTTAAGAGTAGCACAGGATTCCATGCTGCTTCTTGGTCCTTGTCCCTGTCCCCCAGTGTGGAGTGACCAGAACAGAGGTGTATCCTGCCCACTTCTCTGCTGCCCTCACAAACAGCAACAGGAGTTCACCTTATCTGAAGATAAAGGGTACAACAACTAGTGTCTCATTACCTGTGCAGGTGATACTAGCAGCAGGGGAGCAGAAGGCTTAACTTCATCCGTGAGGATGTATATAAGTGGATGAGCTGGGATTGCCAACCTGGATGCAGTTTCTAGGGTGAGGCGTGGGGCTGGCATGGCAGGGGCCCATAAAGCAGCATGTTTTGGAACAAATTTCCTGGTTTAAATGGAAAAAAGCCCTAGGATATTTTTTGTAGACCTATACTGATTTGTCAGCTGTCTGCAGAGGTATCACAGTGTTGGTATGAATGGCTTAATTTTTAAGCCTTTCTCCAAAGAGTTAGTGCTTCTGAGGATCTAGGCATGGTCTATGGTTGAATTTACTATATCCAAGCCTTTTTTGAGCAATTTATACCTGTACCTAGGCTTCTCTCATTGCAGTAGAAATATCTTGAGGAAACTCCTGATCTTTGGTGTATATTTTTGTAGTGTATTGCAATATTACTGTGCTGTGGTACAACAACATATTAAAAATCGAGATAACGTGAAGTTCCTCAAATTACTAAATGAGACAGACATGCATAGAGAAAACTGAACCCTCAGTAGAGGAATGAGGGAGAAGAAAGACATTGAAGGTTATTCTGGACATAACCAGTTAGTAAGATGTACTGTCTAACCAGACCTGTTTCCGTGTTCTTGAATTTCTGTACTCCCCAATTTAGGCTCCTAAGGCCAACCAAATGTCTGACTCTTGCTGAGCTTTTAATAGCCCAAGAGGTCTTCAGTCTGTGCTAATTATCCACAGTTTGAAGCCTGTATTAATTTTTACCTTTCCATTGTGTTTTTAGGCTGCCTGTTTGAGGATGACCTTTGCAAACCTTTTGAAATCTGTGTAAATGGTAAGTCTTGAATGTTTTGTTTGCTGACTACTCTGTCCTCTGCTGTGTAATTGCTACGTGGTTGATTCAGTAAGCCAAATCTATATATGAATGAGAAGGAGAGGAAAGGGTGGGGGGGAGGAGTACCAGGTATGACTAGCTAGAGGATATGTAATAGATTTAAAAAAATAGATAAATACTCTCTCAACCTTGAACAACATAATCTCCTTTTATGAGAAATAGATTGTAATGAAATCAAATGCAGTGAAATATGCTAAAATTAATTTGTCTTAACGCAGGGTGGAAAATAACTGGTTTGTTATTTTCAGGTGGTTCATCTTTTTAGAGGATGATGAGTAATTATCAGCCTCCTTTTCTTCAAAACATTATTATAGTAAGAAAGAAGGTCTTAAAAACTACTGTTGTTCTTGATCATGCTGCTTCCTTTTTCTGTGTCATTACTTGAACTATGCAAAAGCAGCTTTATTCTGCTTTCCTTCAGAATTTCCTTTCAGTAAGTCAAAAAAAGCCAATATGAATGTATGCATGAGTCTAATAGAACAGTAGGAATGACTTTACTGGGTATAGTCAAAGATTGTTAATGTGCTATATCAAATTATTTAAGGCCTGGTGAAGGATGGATCATGTTTAGAGAGAGATCTTTTGAAGCAATTGCTGTTGTAAAATACATAGATTCATAATTAGGGATTTTAAAAAATTAAGTATTGTATATGAAATTTCTCTTAATGTATGGCATAAGGAAGAAGTAATTTTTTCTTCCATCTAACATGGGAGCCAATAATGTGGGTCTATTAATATAGATAAACTTTTATTAATGTCTTAATTTAACAAACATTTAAGATGAAATGAGATTAAATTCCCAATATTGCTGAACATCAGATGCACGCAGGGGAGGGAATAAAAGACAGAAATATGGTTGAGGAGTTATGAGGAAGTAAAATGGGTAGAAGGTTAGAAACAGCGCCTTTATTAACATCTCCAAATATAATTCTTGTGTAAAATTGTTATTTGAAGTTGTTCCACTAATATCCAAAAATCCTGCATTGACAATTTCCATGATTGACACCAGGAAGGGCAGTGGAGTTTTCTATGGCGGTGCATTTTGCTGACTACCAATGATCTTCAGTGCCTAGCTGTAGTCTTCCCCAATGCTAGTATATTTAATCAGGTTTTATGATAAGCCACTATTATACCTGGCAGACAGTGTATAAGGGCAGTTTATGCAACAGATAATAGTAAAGAAATGTCCGCACTTTAACTGACAGCAAAGTCTTCAATAAAGATATTCCTATAAAGGTTACTTCATAGCTTCTTGCTCTACCTGTTTTCTTAATTGAATATAGTTTTTAAAAACTCAACATGACTTTAATGAAAGTGCAAAATTAACCTATGGAAACTGTATCTTTGAATTCAGAATGGACCTCTTTTGTAGATCTTCTCTGCATAGCTGTAACTTAAAGAAAGGTCAGTGATGAATAAGCCAGTTGATCAATGATATTTCCTAATGGCTGATCTTAATTAAAAAAATACACGCAGGGATTCTGTCAATGTGTTTAAGGTCACTGCAAAGTATTCCATTTTTTTTCCCTAACTGGGAAAATGTTGTCTAGTGTGGATTTAAAATGCTGTCCTTGATGAAAGTGAAAATACACTGTTCTTGAGGACAATTAACAGAATGCTTGGAAGATTATACTTTGAAGTACTAAAATACCATCAGAATTTAATTTTTATATGTATGCTTGCTTCCGAGCAGTCCTTCCCATTTTTCCAGTCCAAACTGCTTCTAGTTCAACTGTATCTGAAGTTCTTCAGAAATCCTGATAGATTAAAATGTGAGTGCTTTACTGGATTGAAATTCAGGAACTTAAGTCTGTGTAGGTCGCTACGCTCAGGAGCAGGGCTTACTTGGTGTATTGCAAGGTCATGGAAAGGTTTGCCTCCTTTGTTGTCACACAAGTGCATTTTTCTGAAGTACAGTGTGAATGTGGGTAAGAAACAGCAGCTACTTTTGGGTAGCATCTTTGAAGCATCTGTGACCTCCAGATCTCAGTCTAGCTCCTGCAGGAAGGCTGATAATTTTGATCTTTTCTCTGCCTCCAGCAAAGGTAGCTGAACTGACCGCCTTTTCAAAAATTAAACTTGGTTTGCCTATTGAAGATATAAGTCATAGTCTTTGCTATCTCATGTCATCAACTGGAGACTTGAAGTACTTGTTGTGCATCAGATGTGTAAAAAGATAAAAAGAACTCCAGTAGCTGAGCCATTTCATACTGTTTTATAACTTCAAAATAAATGAGAAGGGAAGAATAGTATTGTTTTTTTAAGAAGAGATTTTTAAGTACCTGGTAGATCTTGATAAATGTTCATTTATATTAATAAAAAAGGGATGTTGAAAGAAGTTTCTGTTCTTGTTAAAAATGTAATCCAATTGTAAGATCTGGTATAAACAGTATAACTGTATCAGTTGCATCACTTACATCTGTTTAGGTCATATGCCGTTTTCGTAGGGTGAAGAACCAGCTGTAATAATGATTGTTGACTTTTCTGCCACTTTCCCTCATCATATAAAGGTCTTTTAGCTTCAGTGATGGGTTCTCGCTTATGTTTGTTTAATAGCTCCAGCAGCATTCATGCAATATTAATTTATTTCCATAAACCTTTTATCAGTTTCCTGAGCTACACTGACTCATCAAGTGGTTAAAAAGGAACATATTGTTTCATGTTTGTTTTAATGGCATAAGGATAAGCCAGGCAAAAAGACCTAGTTACTCTTTCTGGACTCTTCCTTTACAAAGCTAGAACTCTGTGGGGTAAAGTGGCTTAGGTGTCATTTATTTCACTTCTGGTAAATCATTACCTCTGCTTTACAGTTGGACAAACTGATATTTTCACCCATCTAAAATGCTTGAAGCCTGAAAGCTTGCAGCTAAAAAAAACTTGATATGAAATGTGGATATGCTTATGAGCTGCAGACCCTAATAGAAAATGATCTGGTGTTCTATAAGCTTGGAAATGCTTGTTCCCCGGTAAGTGCTGATAAGATGCTGCAGATGTCAAAGGAAGCAAATGGCAATGTTAAACAAGATATATAGGAGGGCAAAGAATAAGGAATAGTATTTGAAATGAGGGTGTGTGCAGTGACACAGCTGTGGGTAAAAAGGGATATGGCATTCATAGGGTCACATATGTTTTGCTGTCTGGGTTAGAAGTTTAAGCAAATGAGTTTGCCCGTGTGTGTTCTTATTTTCTTAATCACTATGCCTAGAATGTGTTTGTAG
>NW_009258667.1:864391-866678 GCF_000687185.1 Egretta garzetta
GACTATCTGAGAAGGACATCATTCACTAATCCTTGCAAACTCTTTGTATTTCTATATTAAACCTGGTACAGTTGGGTAAGTGGGAATATGTCATGTTCTGTTTTGTATTTTAAGTGACAAGTAAAGCAGTTCATGAAAAACAGCAGCTCACATGGCTTCCTTGTTGGAAGGTTTAAACAAACTGGCTCCTGAAAGCAGCAAAGCAAAGACTAGGTCTTATCCTTTCTTATGAAATCACACTATTGAATTCTGGTAGTGCCACTGGGAAAGACAGCATGTGGTGTAGATAAAAGCATTCATTTCAAAATAACCATCCCTTATTGTCCTCGTTCCTCCTTTTATTAAACTGTTTGAACTGCTCATTTAGCAGGATGGCATTCTCTCCTTTAGGTCTAATCTCCAGATATTTTGCTTCAGAAAGGAGCTTTGTGCTGCGTTTTATCCATGTGTGGATACCATGGTATCTTTGCTCCTTATCAACAGAGCCTTTATAAATAAAACTAGCCTGATTTATGAAAGATGTTGTGGCTGCAAGCCTCCTTTCTGCATGAAATCATAACAGGGTTCATGCAGACAAGATCAGATTGTCAAAAACAGCTCTGTGAGGCCAACCAAAAAAGTTAATTAAATACAGTCGTTGGCGCAGTGTGCATCATTAAGTCAAGCTTCACTGACAACCACTAAACCTTTCCTAGGAAGACACGGTCTAATGTCTGCAGTAGTGTTTGAAGGTGCTGTGCTTCTGAAAGGCTGTAAAAACAGCTATGCACAGCTGAATCAATATTGCTTGATGTATGCAAGCTGCACTTGTTAGGAGGGACTTAGGTTAGTACGGCGTGTCAAAGGCGTCCAAGCATTGCAGTACAAAGTCATGATCCCTTCCAAGTTTGGATGTCTCTGGATAATTCAGAATATTAATGTACTTTCTTCTTCAGCAACAGAGCTCCTTGAACATTTGGAATATAAGTGATTGCATGTGCTGGTGATGAGCCATAAATGGTAAACATGTGCTACAGATGATAAGGGAGAGGAGTCAGGATCCCTGAAATGGTTTCTTGAACTTAATGTGTTACGCTTTGAGGTTTTCCAGATCATTGCCTAGTAGGATGGAATTACAGAGGGAGATGCACCTCAGCATTGTTTAGCTAACAGATGTCTGCAGCTACATCTGTGTTTGCAAGGCACTGCTCCTACAAAAGCTGTCAAATGACACTATAAATCTCTGCCTAAGCTTTCTGAAGCTTTCATTCAGCATCAGTGTTTGTTATAACTAAAATCAGACTTCTGAGGAGCAATGCTAAGTGGTACCTCTACATACTGTTGCTTTATTGTGTGTACAGAGAATTTTCATGCTTTCCAAGGATGTGGGAATTCTTCACAAATACCTGAAGTACTAACACCCTGTGAGGTAAACCTGATGTTGTCATTTCTAACCTGCATTCTGAGGTAAATGGCAATAGATGTATGTTGGGAGTAAAAATCTGATCAATTGTTTCATAGAATCATAGAATGTTTTGGGTTGGAAGGGACCCCTAGACGTCATTTAGTCCAACTGCCCTGCAGTGAGCAGGGACACCGCTAACTCGATCCGGTTGCTCAGAGCCCCATCCAACCTGTCCTTGAATGTTTCCAGTGATGGGGCCTCCACTAAATATAAGGATTTACTTTCAATGGTTCTTCCATACCAGTTCAAGGAGATCATGGGATTTTTTTTTTTTTGTCAGAGACTTAATTTTTAAAATGTTTTGAATAACTATGTCAGCAGAATGTCAGAATCTGGTGCGATACTCAAGAAGGAGTAAACTTTAAAACCTACCACTGTGTAGTGGTAGTCTGAAAACCCATGCGTTGAGAAGTATTTACATCCTTCATTCAACTGAAATCAAGGGTGAATTAACACCTAAATATTCCTGAGAATCTGTGGTTGTCAGGATGGTGCCTTAGTTATTAGGAATATTTTACATTTCTTAGAGCTCATACACACCGTTCGAAAGAATTCTGTGGAGATAAACACCAAGATAAAAATTTGCTCACTTTTCCCCCACACTTGTTCTTCATTAAATTATGTGACAGTCATGTAATAGGAGCATGTGAATGGTATGGAGTTTGTTTGGGAGGAAGATTCCAGTTTCCCATTAGCCTGTGTACTCCCTCATGTTAACTCTCTGTTCCCCTTGTCTTATGAAGCCCTAAAGACCCCTGTATTCATGACAGTGTCAGAGCAACAGAACTTCTGTTATGAATGGTGATAACACAACAAAAGGGAGCAGGAGGAGATGGTGACTGG
>NW_009258668.1:0-263 GCF_000687185.1 Egretta garzetta
TCCAACCCAAAACATTCTATGATTCTATGTGAAAACAGACGTACTCAGTCTGGAACGAATATTCAAAAAGGATTGCTGCATAGAGGCACTCTGTTTTACATGGTCCTTGTCCATGGCTGGATCTCCTTCCACCTCCTGTACATTGTAGACTCTGCTGGCGTTGGCTCTGGTAGAAGTTAATTTTCTTCATGGTAGATGGTATGGGGCTATGCTTGGGATTTTTGCTGAAAACAGTGTTGATGATAATCCAAGGATATGTTCAT
>NW_009258668.1:320-5742 GCF_000687185.1 Egretta garzetta
CACCCCACTCCATCAGTGAGGGGACTGGTGGGGGGGTGGTGCACAAGGAGTTAAGGGGAGGGCACAGGTGGGACAGCTGACCCCAGGACTATTCCATACCATATGATGTCATGTTAAGCACATACAGCTGGAGGAAGAAGAAGGCAGGGGCAGACGTTGGGAGTGATGGCGTTTGTCTTCCCCAGTCACCGTTACGTGATGGAGCCCGGCTGTCCTGGGGATGGCTGAGCACCCGCCTGCCTTGGGAAGCAGGGAATGGATTCCTTGGTTTGATTTGCTTGTGTGTGCAGCTTTTTCTTTCTCTGTTAAACTGTCTTTATCTCAACCCACAAGCTTTCTCACTTTTACCCTTCTGATTCTCTCCCCCATCCCACCAGGGGGGAGTGAGCGAGTGGCTGGGGGGGTTGAGTTGGTGGCTGGGGTTAAACCACAACATAGACCTTTAGATTTCACCGAGATAGATACCTTTATGCAGAGCCCAGCAAAGTCTTGTAAAATATATTTTTGTTCCCATGAGACCAAACCAGAGACACTGAGATGTAGCAGTACTGAAGACTCTGGGGGAGACATGATTAACTGAGATACAAGGAGATCTAGGAACTACACCTAAAGGAAGGCAAAACCCACTATCAAAACAACTGACAGATACAAAATTCTCACTAGGAACATCACTTCAGCCTCTCATCTGTGGCCAGCCATCCCAGAGCAGCCCAGACTTGCTGGTGCTCTTTCTGAAAAATGGAGAAATTTGAAAGGGATCCACAGCTGGTTGCTTTAAGACTGGCATATGCTATGAAAATGTTTAATTTCCCTTTGCTAACTCCTACCTCATCAATGCTAAAATGGAAATATCTACTGTTGTACTCTTCCTTTTCTACATCACCACGTAAAGGGTTACAGGCTGTATGTAGCAATGACCTATATGCAAAACCTGGCCTGGAGGGGTTTTTTTTCCAAATATTTTTAATGCCTGTTTATTATCTTGAATCCTGTTAGGGATTCCCATCTCATCGTTAACTTAGCGTCCCCAGCCAGTCCCGTCCCTTTTCAAACTTTTATTTCCTTTGCCATATTATCATAACCCTCTGTATTCTTTTAACTAGGACAGTTTTTCAGCAAATTTGGAAATCACAAACACCTAATAGGATATTTTTAAAAATTGCTGGCTTTGTACTTCTCATTTAAATATATGCCCCTAGCCTATGCTGCCAGCAGCTCCATAAGCTTTGGACCATGATTTTTTGGAAGGCACAAGTCTGAGTTTAGGTCAAATCTAATCACACAGATTCCCATCAACTACCAGCCAAGGATCTATGGATAAGGCACTTGGGAGCCTGTGACACAGACCGCAAGGAAATGTCTGAGAAGTGCGGGTGCAGGGACACCACGATCTTGCCAAAAGCTTGGGTGCTCCCATGGCTCTGCCAAAGGAGACCTCACTGCGCCCTTCAAAATCTGGACTCAGAGACATTAGAAGAAGGTCACTTCTGAATACCAAAAGGGTGTCTATGTTGTGGTTTTTGCTGTGGTACTGCGAGACATATGTATTACGGCATCTCTCCGATGCTGCCTCACATGGCATTTTCAGAAGTTGAAAAGTGGGGATTTATGTGAAACCACCATGTGGTAAGCACAATAAATGCTTTTTTTTTTTTTTTTTTTCAAATTCAGGGGACATTTCAAAGGAATTCCTGCAGGATTTAGTCTTGGGCTCAGTTCCACTCAATACTTTCTTAATAGCTTACGAATAAAGAACACACCCACACAGCTTTTGGATGGCAGCTATGAAGGACTGAGAGAGCTCTGAAGGTAGGATAAAAAATTTGAACAGGAAAAATGGCACAAGAATCATAGTGAGGCAACCCAGTCGAGACAAGGGCTGCGGTGTGCTTGTGGGAAGGAGAAGTCAGAGTGTCGTGTAGAAAATTGGCATTTCCTAATGCAGAGAGTGTGAGGTTGGGATGAACAGCAGAGCTAGCAGGAGATGTTGCAGAGCGCACACGTGCACAGAGCAGGGTAACTCCCTATGTAAGACCCGGGGACTTGGGGAAGGATCCCAAGGGATCAGGAAGACTCCTCCACTTCCCAAAAGCAGGGTAAGCTGATCTGGAGATGTAAGACCACTAATTAATGCAGATTTTCACAGTCTCATCATCTAATTTATCCCTCCCCCTTTCTTCTCACTTGAAACTCATAGCTTATAGAATCACGGAATCGTTGAGGTTGGAAAAGCCCTTTAAGACCACTCAGCACAACCGTTCCCCTAACCCTGCCATCCCACCACTAAACCCTGGCCCTCAGCACCTCGTCTGCCTGGCTTTTAAATCCCCCCAGGGATGGAGACTTGACCCCTGCCCTGGGTAGCCCCTTCCAGGGCTTGACAGCCCTTTCTGTGAAAAAAAATTTCCTAATGTCCAACCTAAGCCTGCCCTGGCACATGAATCTAATGAAATCAGAAAGAACTCATATTTACCTGTTATGTTTCGGGACCTCCGAGATAACTTCAGGAAGTTCTTCTTCTTCCACTCCTCCAACGGCAGTACGTCACCTACCTCGAGAACCTTGCTCCTAAGGCACATCACTGCTGTGGGGGCATGTGCCCAGGTGTGCTGGGAGCCTTCTCCCTGTCAGGTTCTACGTTCCCCACCTCTAAGCCCCCTTCCCTCTTGTGGCGGTGTGCTCCCCCCTCGTCTCTGACTCCCCCTCCTTTGACCTCTTTCCAGTGATAACCACCTGTGGCTGTGGTGATAGATACATCTGGTTTGTGTCTGGTCCTGAAGGATGCACCCACTGGATGTGGGGGAAGACAGATAACACCACCATAGCCAAGGGCTGTTGTGGAATGTGCCCATCTCGGTAAGTGACTAACAGCATGCTAACTTGGAAATCTTAGCTAAGTGACATAAAGGATTAAGTGCGCATATATAATCCTTTAGACATAAACCGTTGACCAAGTCTGGGACTAGGATTGGATCCAGCCGCACCTAGACTCCTCTCTGAGGGAGTTTAGAAAGCAAGGGGATCTTTTCCGAACCTCGTGACTCAATGGGAGGGTCTCCCTGACAGTCTTTGTCTGACCCTGTCCCTGTGCAGTAAATAACAAAGTGTACCTTGCCATCGAATCTCAAACTATTGTCGCAGTTACCACTGAACCTTGTTAACTCACTGTTTTACACTAATAAACCACATTATTTTTGCCTCCCTCTCACTCCATCCGCGACACCTCTCTTCCCAAACCACAGTTTTTCAACTCTTTGGTGCTTTTTTTGGTTGCTTGGGCCACAGGCTGCTAAGACATGTCTAGCCAGAACATGTTTATAAACCATCCTTTGGAGGAGAAGCTGTGCATATTTTGTGCCATATTCCTGGTGGGCTTTTGTTTTGGTGGTTTTTTTTTTTAGCTTCCACATGTCTTAATTGAATCATGCATTTACAGAAAAAGCCTTACAGTCCAAGGCATAATCACCTCCCTGTACTGAACAAGCCACAGCCTGCACTTAGATTATGATATAGCTATTCCATATTAAATTACATTCATGGCTATTAAAGGTGAAAGAAAGCAGTATAGAGGAACACGTGGCTACTGCAGGATGGCAATAGCCCTACAGAAGGCATTACAAGATCCACAAGGTCATTTTCAATTCACCATGCCTAATTAACTTGTTCTCAATGTTAACAGCTGAAAAGCCATTCCAAGCAGTTTATGTATCAGCTTTGTAAGTAGAATATTAGCTGTATGGGGGTAAAAGCAAATAATGTGCAAGGGAAAATTCCTCACAACTTAAACAATTGGAAAATGGGCTAAGGAAAAGCTAATTATAGTCATTCCTTTCTGCCTTAGTTAGCAGATTTCATACAGGGAAAATACACTTTACCATGGCAACTTAGGGCACTGGACAAAGCCAGACCAACTTTTGCCCTGCTGCACCCCTGGAGAAGAGGGGACAGAGAGGGGGTTTGCAGAGCTCTTGCTGTTTCTCATCACAGTCCAGGAGGTTGCCTGGAACCACGCTCTAATGTTGGGGTGAACCAACAAAATTCAAGCTTTTAACGTTGGTTGTGTGAACACGCAAAATGCTATTTCCATCGCTGCATCCTTCTTCTTTTGAATGCATGAATATATTTTGAAAAATATAGCAAGAACCCCAAAACAATAAGAACATTGAAATTAAGCTGAACACTGAGGAGAAGGGGCTGTACATCTGATCCAGTACAACAACACCCTAAAGTTTAACTCCCTTTTTATGCTTTGGTCCTGGCACCTACAAAGAATAATTTTCTTTGACTGACTGCCTTTTTTCAGGCGTTTCATTTCAGTTGAATGAAAAAGTGTTTCTCCAGAACTGAAATTGTCTCTGGGAATTTTATCCTCCTCCTAATAAAAAAGATGATCTTATTGAGATACTTACTTTCAGGTCATTGAGAACTGAAATAGAATTTTTTTTTTTTTTTCAGCCCAGTCATGGTGTCTGCACCACTTCTACTACGCAAAGTCCCCAAAGTCTCACCAAATTCCCAGGCACATGATTTTTCCCGCATTCCTTCCAGGAGAGCCCATATTTCTCTGCCAGTCTCCCAGCCCCTCTGCAGGCAGCTGGGGAGCGATTCCTGCCTGCTCCGAGATTGGTATGCAGAGCCCGTCCTCAGGGCAGACCTGGAGCCAGCAGACTGGTTTCCACCCAGATGACCTCGATAAATATATCCAGTGAACTGCAATTAAAATGAACTCGGTCATTCTGCTCTAAACCAAGACATTTAGACCATCTCAGTAGATGGCATTGGGACACTGGGCAGGAAAATCCAGAGATTCATAAGTTTGCTTTGATTTACACAATGCAGAAAATTATACGCCTTTCTGCCTGGGAAAAAAAAAAAAGTCAGCTTGTCCACATTATTTCCCTTCTTAGTAAGAGTTACTGTGACACAGGGTAGGAAAGATGAGTTGGAGAAGCCCAAATCCAAGTGTCCATTGAAGTTATTGCATATTGCAACTTGTATTATTATACAATTCGAGCTGTCCATTTGAGAAGAGAAAAATAAATGGATAAAGAATAGAGATTAAAAATAATCTAAGAAGTAATTACTAATCAAATTCTGACCGATCTGCTCTTTGCAGTTCTACCTCTGTTGCCTAGAACCAGCATTTCTTCCAAGAAGTACAAAAAGCGTTCCAAACCTGAATGACTGGTTTTGCTTTCTATCCTACGTAACAATTTATTGTTTTTCACAACCAGCGGTAGGACGTCAGGAGTTTACATCTGCAGCTGTTCCCTGCAGCTCCGCCGTCTCATCTGACATAATTCCATGTAGCGTTTGTGACTCCAGAGGAGCAGTGCATATTTCCTAAATGTCCTGGTTTCGGCTGGGATAGAGTTAATTTTCTTCCTAGTAGCTAGCATAGTGCTGTGGTTTGGATTTAGTA
>NW_009258668.1:6090-17575 GCF_000687185.1 Egretta garzetta
GGGAGCGCGTAGCGAGCGGCTGCGTGGCGCTGAGTTGCCAGCCGGGTTAAACCACAACACTAAATATTATATATATAATCCTAAATGATTCTATGATTCACGCTGCCTGAGAACCCCGCTTGCAAATTTCTGTGAAGGTCCGAGCTCTGAAATCCTGCAGGATCTGCTGCTGTTTTCCCTTTGCCTTCCCTCTCCACCGTCCTCCTGGGACCAGACGGCGCGTGTGCGGCGGGGAAGCACGCCTCGCTGCCTTCGACACGGGATTTCTACGCCAGGCCGCGCTGGACGTCGCGTTCAGCTGCCGGCGTCACATCACAAGCTGACGCAACGCACAAATCCAGAGCTGCTGAAGGGGTGGCTGCGATGGCTCCTTGGCTGTCTAAATGCTAAAATAGCTGCGGCAGCTAGAAAATGCCAAAACCAGTGATACACTGTCTGCTTTTGAATTATTCAGGAGATCACTCGACAGCCCGAAAGGGCTCCATTGATGTATCCCGCGGCATTCGCCAGGGTGCCACATCTGCGCACGAGGCTGCTGCTTGCACGTGGCAAGGTAGAAATCCCCTCTGTGAGAACATCCCCTGAAAACCCAGCACCGCATACAGGGATCTACGGATCATGCATCACTTCACTGGGATGGAGGATGCTCCGAGCACGTGTGGGCTAAAAAGCGAACCGGTTAATGTTAACACGTCGGTTTTCTATTTTCATGTGAGCTCATTCTCGACACTGTGTAAAATGTGCTTTGCCGCTCATCTGATTTCACAGCCTCCTGGAGCTTCTGGGGGAAAAAAAAAAATAAAGATTTGTTGAACAGTCCTGTGAGCTCAGACTTGCAGAAGTGCTGGTGGAGTGGGCTCTCTACCATGCGTGATACAGGGAAGACAGCGCACGTCCGACACCTCCTCTCGCCCCTGAGAGCCGTGGCTTCGCAAGGCGCCGCGTTGCTTGTGGTGAGAGTGTTCAAATGCCATTTTCACCTGCAAATGACTAAGCAGACTCTATATAAATTTTAAAGTCAGGGTTACTGCCCTGCATACGTGGCTGGCATCAACAGCATCTCTCCACAGAGAGAATTTCTCACAGCACAGTTAGGAAAAAGCTGGAATTGCTGACTGTCAGCTGCCCCCTGTCAGTCCCTGAGGGATGCTCTTTGGTCAGGGCCCCAGCCCCATCCCACACAAGAGCAAGAGAAGAAGAGCACACAGCAGTGGGTGTAATGAGCTCATTAAGAATTAGGACATGAAATTTGAAGTATTTCTTCATGCTTTCTTTGCCTATGCTCAAATTCATCGTGAATCTGGAAAGGGAAACTGGACAAGCAAGGAAGTCTCTGCCTCTCGGTGAGCTGTTGGAAGTGGGATGAGTAACCCGGAGAAGTGCAGCAGTCATTCTCTTCCCTGGGTATCCCTTTTGTTCTCTGTCTTGAGATGGGATCCCATGCCATGCAAACTACTGCTCGGAACTGGGACAGCATTTCTTAAACTGTTGATGATATGCAGGGATGCACTTATATTGCAGCACAGCTAACAGAGTAGGAAGGGGAGAAGGAGAGCAACAAATACAAGTGCATCCCTGTTAATTCCAGTACATTCCCAGACCGCACTCAAATAGTAAATTTACTATTTCCATATCATCAATACGGGGAGCAGGGAGCACAGCAGGAACTCCTCTGGACTCTGACCCAACCCTATGCTTCAGTATGTCCCCCAGTAAGGGACAGGCTTACTTTTCTGTAATGGTAGGGTTGGAGGGTTTACATTGATGTGCAAAAAAAAGTTAATTTCTAAAGTTTTCAGCTACACCGAAACCATCCCGATGGTCGTTCTGCACCATCTGAGCTGAGTAAGCAAAACAAGGGGCCAGCTCCTGGCTCAGCCGAGGTTCCCTCTGCTCTGCTCTGGGGCAAAACCAAGGCATAAATAGCTGAAGTCAATGAAACTATGCGGGTTTGTATGCATAAGGCTCTGGGTTGCCACCTATGGACCAGTACATGCAGCCAAAGTCCTGCAGCTCCTTGTACTTACTCAAAGCATTGAATCCAGCTTTATTACTCTCTAAATTACATGCCAGAGGGGTTTGTTTTTAACCAATCTCTTGTCCCCATCCTCTGGCTACTTCTGTTCCAGGTGAAGTGACTTTATGCAAGGAACTAACTGAGATTTGATGAGGGAGATGGACACCAGCCATGGCAGGAGGCCAAAAGCTTACCTGCCACGGCCCTTTGATTAGCTTGGCAGCCAGTGACTTGCTGTAGCTTTGCACAGGATCTCTTAGCCTCTAGGGTGAGACGCTGCATTACTTTCATGCCCTCACCCCAAGCCCATCGTCCTGTGGGGCTGGCAGGGAGCCCACTACCACCTCCCAGCGCCTCCCCGGCAGTAAATCGCCAGGGTTGGCTCCCATGTGCTGCATCCGCCGTGAAAAATGAACTTTCAAATAAAGAAGAAATGCAGTCCTATAAATCTGTTGAGGAAAAGGAGAGGAATATACTTTGCACGTGCTTTGGTTGTAGAATAAGTGATTCAGCCACAAAGCTTTTCTTCTAAGAATAAAGCACTCAAAAAAAAAAAAAAAAAAGAAGACACGTAGAAAATGAGAAGCCTGCAAAGGCACAACCAGCGCTTTTTCAGCTCGGTGCTGGGTCAGAGTCACAGCACCTCCTCTCCTCTGCAATGCAGCCGTGCTCCCCGGCACGCCGGGGAGGTCGATCAGCCTGAGCTGCCCGGTGGCAGGGTCCCAGCTCTCACATTTTGCACGGCGCGGCGCTTCACCCAGCAAAACACATTGCTCTCTTAAATGCTGGGTTGGGCCATTTTTCAGGTTGATCAGAGGAAGAAAAAACTGCTTTAATTTCTGTACTGTTCTATTTCACTCATTATATTTATTGTTTCTTACTGTGCTTGTTTATTACAAATGCGTATTGTGCCTTGAAGTTGATTTTCTCAGCCATTCATCATTCTTGGAAATGCTTTGCTTCCCTAACTTACAGCCCAAAGCATGGCTCATCTGAATTACTTCTGCTCTGTTATTGACTCCACTTTCAGCTACGGTTTTTCAAGCGGGCCAGCTCTCTGCCTGCCTGATCATCCCTGGGTGCCATAGCATGTGGCCATGCTGCAGGGGAGAAGAGGTCTCGAGGCTCTGACCCATCATTCAGCACCGAGCTGAAAAGGTGCTTTTATGGCTTTGCAGAAGTCTCATTTTCTGCCCGTACTCTTTGAGTGCAGTATCTTCAGGAGAAAAAATGTTCTTTTTAGCTGGTCAGTCAAGAATTATAGCTTCTTACCTTAGCTGAGTGCTCTTTTTGTACTTGCCTACACGCTTATTCCTTCCTTTTGAGGATGGATAGATCAGACGTTCAGTGAGTAGAACACTTGCCATTGGAAACTGTAATGTTTGCCTGTATGCCTGAAGCGTTCTGCATTCATCCCCAATGACCCCTTCCCCTGAGCTAGCAACAGAGCAACCATCAGCTCGCAAGTAGCTTTCGGGGAAATTCAGCCCCTCCTGTCCAAAACTGTGATTCCGAAAACACTTCAGCTGTTACTAAATGGTGAAAGTACCTAAACCCCTGAAACCCTGACTAGGGGAGCGATTACCCTAGGCCTGGAATTTCAGAGGTGATTTCAAGTCATCTTTGACTCCCCTTACGCTGCTCTCGCTGTTATTGAAGGACTGGCAAGAATCTGATTTACACCTGCTGTTCAGATGCTTATGACCCTACCATTGCATTAAAGACCACACAACCACGACACATTCACATACCAGCTCACCCAGGCCCGTTCTATTATCTCTGTATCACACGCCTCCTCCTCATGGTCCCTTCTTTCCACCCTGACCCAAGAAATACAACCGCGCATTTGAGCCATACGCACAAACGCATACAGACTTCAGATATCATCACCTCGCTTCTGAATCCACTTTTCTACTTGAAGCACTTCACAAATGAGATGATTTGACATGAGATGAACAAGACGTCAGGTAAGTGAATAGCTGAGTATCATCGCCTCGCTTCTGAATCCACTTTTCTACTTGAAGCGCTTCACAAATGAGATGATTTGACAAGATGAACAAGACGTCAGGTAAGTGAATAGCTGAGGAGAAGGAGAGACAACAGATGCTGGCTGAGAAGTCTCACAGTTTTAGGTTTTTAAAGCAGGATTAGCTGTCTTTATTCTGTAAGTCAAAACAAATTCTGGGAGGAAATAGTCAAGGGGTTTGGTTCCATCCTTACACATAAAAGTGGTTATGCTTTTTTTTCTTTCCACTGACTTGAGTAAAAATGAGGACACATGCACTCGCGTCACTTCATGGCTAACCTGGTAGATTTTTTTCAGGCTATTTGAGTGACCTCACCCCACGACTGGCATTCTGCAGAGTTGCAGTTCCACGTCCTCCTCACCCACGGCACCCGAGGGACACTCAGAGGCGCCCTGCTGGATGGGCAGGACCAACGCACACCCGCAGCAGAACTGCTTATTTCACAAAAACTTCCAAGCTTCTAACCCCTGCCCATCTGCCCTGCGGAGGCGTAGGCTGGCCCAAATGCTCTGCACAGCTTCTAGCACAGGTCAAGATGCTTTAGCTGATGCTGGGTGCTTATCAGCCTGCTGGGTTGGGAGCAGACCCCATTAAGAAAGTGTGCTTCAGTTTGAGATATGTTGGGTCAAAATATCTATTTCTTCAAAACAAACACATAAAAACTACAACACTTAAAAGCAATTGATACCTAAACTGTGAAAGTCATCATCAGAATAACTTGTTTTAGTTTGGAGAGTAGAGTCTAATGAACTTTTTTCTAACTTTAATTGGCTCAATTTCTATCCTACACTATCCAACCAGGAACTAGCTACAGAAAGCCAGAAATTATTTGAAAAGGAGCATTTTATCTGACTTCTGTGTGACTTCAGTTTAGACTTGCTTGATCTAAGGTTGAACAAGAAAGTTTAGTCCCTTGAAGCCAGAATTACCAACTGTAAAGAGAACTATGCTGGTGTTGGACTGTGGTGTCTTTGTACCAACTACATTTTAATTTCGAATTAAAACTCTGCCTGTTCTCCCAAAGTCTGTCTAGCTTTGCCCACAGGTCTCCTGCACACCAGCATGGCTCCTGAATGGTGCCTTGCAAACCTCATGCATGTGGGAATTACTATGAAATAAAAACAGGCTTGGGCTTGTTCACATCCACCTGCTGTTTTCAAGATGAAAACACATAGGAAAGCAATTTAGAGTGACAGAACACATTTTAATTTAAAAAAAAAAAAAATGTTTTTATGGAAGCCTACAGCATCAGCTGAATTGTGAACCAGAGAAGAAACATCATGTTTTAAACTTACTAACATCTCCCATACAGCACAACACTGTTAAATACCTCAGAGGTCCACCAGGAATATAAAATTCTCCAATCAATTAAAGCAAGCTAATTCAAGGCAGCAGCATATGTCAGGCCTTTTTATAAATGTTTCCATGGTTTAGACCTTTTTATATACTGTATCTAAATTGTCGAATATTTCAAAGCTCTATTTTCTTTACTTTTGTGATTTTTTTTTTGCCCCCCACAGACTTGCTGAGACTTTTCCAGCAACTAGAAAAATCTCAGTTTGGTCTTCCCCAACCCTTTTTAACTCACCAGTTTTCAGCATTTCCTTTGCGTGTTTGCAGAAACACCGTTGGGATGGGTAAATGCCTCCGCTGACACGCAGTGGCTCATGTACAGCCACAGCAAGGTCTGTGCATCACTCCAAGTCCCATTAACCACTCCACTTCAATGAGCAGCAATTTTCTGCAGTCGGTTCTGACTTCCCCAACTTTTAACTAACTCAGGCAGAAATACATCTCTTTCCCCACCCCTCCCCCTGCAACAAAGCTAATCCTGTGGAAAAGATTGGGAGGGTCCATCTCTGTTGAGTCCTGCTCATTAGGCCTGCCTTTCCAGGTAGTGACACCCCCTTCCAGGTGGTTACAGACTGCAAGCAACCTCTAAGCAAGCACCTTGTAATTCCTTTTAAAGCCTTTCGTGTCTCTGCCCTCACTGGCCCAGCTGTTATTTATTTACCATCACTTTTGCTCCCCTAATCAATCAGCACTGCATGTGGGTCAGCTGGTCCCACATCCATCCATCCATCCATCCATCCATCCATCCATCCATCCATCCATCCATCCATCCATCCATCCTTGCAGCCTGACCTGATCCATGGAAACACGTGGAGAAAAGCAACCTTTCCTGAGCTGTGCTGGAGATGCAACCCTGCTGCAACAAGCCAAATCTCGTTGGCTGCTCATTGCTTGTCTACCAGTAAGGATATCAGGAGCCAATTAAAAGTAAAACATTTGGGAATATCAGGAACCTTCAAACTGTGCAATTGCTACCCACAAGTGCACGCTCCTACCGCTCCCCCTACCTAATCCCAAATGTGCCTGCAGGACCTCATCTATGTTTTCTCCCCAGCCTCCCACCATCTCTGTTGCCAAATTTGTGCTTATGGCTTTCTCAAGTCAGGCTTTAAGCCTGAAAGCATTTGTGTAATACATAGCGTTGAGTGTAAGAACTCCACTGACGTGACTGGTTATGCTGTTGTGTTCAGCCACACTCTGGTGTAGGGTTTGCTCGAGAGCTGCTCAGCTTGGGTAGTTTAGGAGTGGATATAAAACTTTTCCAACCTCACTCATGGATGGGGCAAAACTGAGAAAGTATGCTTACATCAGTAGTTTCCAGTAGGCATTTGTCCTCCTGTTGGTTACTGGAAATGAAAGTAACTCATGGCTATACGCTGATTTCTGGTATTCTGTCTGTTGGAAGACAAACAAGATAATGCACAAGACTGAAGTGGTTTTGACTGTATCTTCTGTTTCAAACCAGCTGTTCCAATACATAGTTAAACAGGAAAAAAAAATTAAATCATAGAATCATGGAATGTTTTGGGTGGGAAGGGACCCCCAGAGGTCACCCAGCCCAACCCCCCTGCAGGAGCAGGGACACCTTGAACCACATCAGGTTGCTCACAGCCCCGGCCAACCTGGCCTGGAATGGTCCCAGGGATGGGGCCTCCACCCCCTCTCGGGGCAACCCCTGCCAGGGTTTCACCACCCTCACTGGAAAGAATTTCTGCCTTAGATCCAGTCTAACCCTCCCCTGCTTCAGTTTAAAGCCATCCCCCCTTGTCCTGTCCCAGCTGGTCCTACTAAAAAGCTTGTTCCCACCTTTCCTGTGAGCCCCCTTTAAGCCCTGAAAGGCCTCAATCAGGTCTCCCCACAAATAAAGGCTTTTAGTTTATTGAAATATAATTTTCAGACTACTCCAAAGACATTGGCAATCGTTTCTCTTCAATGGCTTTCTCTGTGTTCTGTTCAAAACCAGACAGTCTTTAAATTCCAGATTTTGTTAAGAAACACGGCTCCTGTCCAGTGCTGCTCGGTGCCAGTTCAGCTGCTTTTATGGGCAGGGCTGCCCAGGGGATTGCATCCCTTTCCAAGTCAATACAGTAAAACATAGAAAATATTTCCAGCCTTCACTCTGTGCAAAATCTCGTGCTCCGACTGGCAAGGTTTCGGAGGCATGGACACTCACCAGGCTTGGACAGCTTAGGGCTATCAGGATCTAAGTGAGTACAATTAATCTCTAAGCTGTAGGAAGACTACCAAAGAGTCCTATTAGCACTGAAGCTGCTTGGACTCAGAAGAATCGATAACACTTATTTGCAAGTGTTTAGAGTACATTATTTGCATTTGTGAAGGTAATGAAAAAACTATTGAATTTTAATTAGCATTTTCTGGCTCTTCTGGGAGAAGCCTGATTCAATCCACAGATACTTTCAGTATATTTCAAGACAACGTTGTGGGCAAAATTCAGAATAAGTTCTGGTGTTCTGCCATTACAAAAAACATCTCCAAAGCATAGATTTCCATAAACTATCCACTGCCACAAGTTATTACAGAAGCATAAGAATGGGTCTATTGTACTGTAAATTGTTTTCTCATTTTAAATTTCTGGTAACTGCTGAGAAGAAAAATTAAATAAATAAAATGACCGATTTTCTTTTATGAAACCAGACTTTGGCTGGGAAAATGATTTTTTTCTACTGCACATAATAACATTTAGATAAATAGATCAGCTTTTTCTCTGCTACATACTCCAGAATAAATAATTGTACTAAATGTCCATATAAATGTTTTAGATAGAAAAATACACAATGGGAAATAATAAATACTGTAAGTCAGAATGGTCACATAACGCGGGATTGCTATTCATCTGATGAGAATGGGTGTACCCGGGACAGGCTTTTCAGATAAGAAAAGTAGATTGAATAATACACAGATATTTTAAAATAGATCTTAAAAAAATAAAAGCAAGGTTGTGTTCACAGTAAAAATGAAATGCCTCCGTTGCAATGAATGTTATTAATGTGTAGACAGAGTTGAGACATTCCAATTCCCTAGTTGTTGGTTTCCATCTTTCAATCCATTTACATCTTTAACTGTTTTTGGCTCTACATTCCAAGTGGTTTTTAATTTATATTTTAAATACATGTTTCCAGACTAGGAATAAGGAAAACTCTTTTTTTTATTGATCATAATTACTTCAGTAATGAGAGAGAAAGGAAGATTTGGGCTCATCAAGAATCAATCTCAACTTCTGGCTGGAAAGACATGACCCAAGTGAATACTAGCAACCCCCTGTGCCTGGCGTGGAAGGTCTCCAAGAAGGAAGAGCTTCAGCAAAGCTGATATGGTCCTTATCTTGTCCTTAGTTTAGGAGAGCCAAACCCCTTTCAGTCTGGCCTGGATGGTTACCTAGAAGATGGCAAGAATAACTGGTGCTCTGCACACGCATTTGTGGTTCTTCAGGACTGGCAAATATATTCCTATATAGGAGGTTAAACAAGAAGCAGCAGTGGTGAAGTCTCCGTCTGAATCACTGAGCCACGCGAAGAACGGGTGATCTGAGCAATAATCCTAACTGAAGACGAGCACAGCATTAGAACTGTGGGAAAATATAATCAAAATCATGAAGGTAGATGCAAAATGGGGTAAGCCTGACAGGTGGTGGCCAAATGTGGCTCAAGCAATAAAAACACAACAGCTTTTCCTGTAACGTCTAATTTTATAGGCAGCAAACTCATGGTAGGACCCATGCGTTGGGATTTCAGTGTAACTTTTACTGTAGTGACATATTAAATAGTCACAGAGAGATCCCAGCGTAAATTCAAGAAGGGCGTAGTGTAAAGAATACAATGATATGATGCCGCTGGAAAAGGACCTAATGGCTTTGTCTCAAACCAGAGTACCTCTGTGGCCACGGATGCTGTGGTCCTCACAGAAACCACACTGGGTAAGGATGTTTTCAGGCTCACCCTGGGTTGCTCTGAAACCTGCTACCAGATGAAACAGCACGGCCCTAAGAGAAAAACTCCGCAAAGGGATGGGCAACTTGAGAGTGCTCCCTTTTTCCCAATACACCTCCACAAACAGTATCTGAATGGCCCATACCCCTACATCGCATCCTATTTGGCCCCAAAGATGAGGACAGATGGTTTACAGGGTAGAGTTAAGAACCGCAGCACAGAAGCTAGCATTTCTGGAATACATAAGAAGAAAAACAAACCCAAAACCTCTTTGCGTTGCCCAGCTTCCACGACTTACTCAAGCTCTTGGTCTGTCAGCTCTGTCAGTATCCTGAATGTGTCATATACATGATCTACATCACATGTGCACATGTATGACATCATTCAACACCAAATTAAACTGTGAGAACTTTGGCACATGATTGGAAATAGGGTGTCCATCAATAGTTTGAAGTAAATAGCTTCGGCTCTACACACTTGGAAGACGGCCTTGGATCATCTCTGCTACCTGCTACGAACGGCTAACGCAGTTTTTTAATTCCTCCATTGAAATTCTGCCCCAGCTCCAGTCCCCTTGTTGCAAGCATCCCGCTCATCAGCTCCCTCATGCTGCTTCAATTAAATCCTATCACGCTCTGAAGCAACGTAGCATCCGCTCTGGAGAAGAATTTCAATTCGGTAAGCAGGCCTGTAAATATGCTGCTGCGGATAAATTGGCCATCAGTGTGATAGAGAGAAGTAAAGTGAAATGTGTGATTACAGCTAGTTTTTATGGGCTAGGAAGCCACTGAGACATTACGGAGAGCAGGAAGAATGTTTTTGCACCCTGTGCTTATCTGGCAGTTTTGTACCTATTTTATATTAGCTATTTTCAGGCAAATGTTCTACGTCTGACTGATACTTCTCACTTGGAAAGCTACTTTTAAAATAATCTTGACCTAGATTTTTGTAATGAAAAGCAGCAGACAGCGCCAGAAAATGTTGTGCTGTTAGTGCCGTTTCATCTCCATTCCTTAAACACAGTTCATTTAAAAGATAACGAATTTAATCCGTGGCGGAAGACTGATGGACAAGCACTTAGATTTCAGGCTTGTGTGGATTTCAAGCTGAGTGCTCAGCTGAAACGTGTTTCTGTTGGAGGAAGACAGGGCTCTCCTTTTGCAGCGGCTATTTCTGGTTGCATCCTTGCCTGGTTTCGGAGTCCCGCTGGAGGCAGTAGCGATGCAAAGATGCCTTTAGGTGACTTGGCCAGCATCCAGGGGGCCAGGGCAAGGCTTCTTGCCCATCTTGCTCCCTCTAAAGCTGATCCTAGAGCCTCAGCAGCAGAAAAGGATAATCTCCTTATTCCAGTTCACTGGCCAAGAGGACCTTTGGACTGGGGATCGGCAGTCAGCTCCCTCATTTTGGCACTCCGGAGACTGAGCAAGTGCAGTTTGGTGCCTTGTACCAAAATATTAGTGACTGCCTGAATCCCCTTCCTGTCTCCCCAGAGGGATCTGTATGCAGCACAAATTACATACATCAAATGAATATTCCCCTGCATCCTCATAATACCTTTTTTCTTTATAGCAACATGTCCAAGAAGGAGGAAAGAAAGCGGCGAACAAAAAAATTTACATTTTATCAGGTAAATCTTGCCCAAAGCTCAGGCTCTCACACATAAACACAGAAAACTACCACAGCTCTGATGTGGTAAATGGCAAACAGAGCAAAAACCCCCAGATACAAAGAAAAGTAGCCTTGCTCCCAAGCTGAAGTCGTCTGGTGGCTCTCCTTCGAAATGCTGAGCTCAGCTAAACTCGGACTCCTGGAAGCAGGGAAATGTGCAATAAATAATTAAATTACGACTTTATTGTCAAAGTGAGTTTCCCAAAATAGAAATGTTTTCAGAAAGGCTTAGCCACCTTCACAGGAGGTAGGTCCTTCCGAGCATATTAAAAATGCTGATTTGGAAATAGCTTAAACTGCGTACTGCTGGCAGCAAGGAGGATATCTTGGGGTGGAGGTGACCCCTCGTACGCAGACATCCTCAGCATCTGCTCCTGCTCACTTGCAGACAGGACCCCAGGATGGAGTATCTTTAGTTTTGGGGTTTTTTTTTATGTAGAAAGCAGTTGATACCCTCTGATGCACGTTCACGT
>NW_009258668.1:17589-26643 GCF_000687185.1 Egretta garzetta
CGTTGCGGTGCAGGGAGGCTTCCAATGGGGGAAGTCATGGGGGAGTGCATTAAAGCTAAAGCTGTGCCTGTACCATGACTCTTCAATTACGCACTCTCCAGAGCTGGAGTTCAACGTTCTTCAAGGTCACAAAGTACCACGGAACAACCTTATTTCAGCGATGACCTCGTTTGCTTTGTCACTCCCTGCTCAGCAGTGCCTGGACCAACGATGGGCTGGCTGTTGGCTGCAGTGATGAGGGGCCCCGGCACGTGGCCAGGACCCGCGATCCCTTCGGGAGGCTGGGAGCTTGCAGGACAGACCATGTCTCTCGGCAGAGTTCGTTCGTCCTATTGAATATTGATACATTTTGCTCATCCCTTCATATCTATTGGGATTCATTCCTCTGGAAAAAGAGGAAAAAATATCCACTATATGAATGATTTCCCTGCATTGTCTGTGCTCGCCTTGAAATCATCTGGGGTCCCATATACATGAATACGGGGTATAACAGTTAGAAAGGAACGGGAATTGGATTATTCTGTTTTCTGGTGTGCTGGTAGTGGATTAGCCTGAGTTTCATTGCTGCATATTGGTTATGTTTGAACATGAATTTTCTTGTCTGTATGTTATCCTCACAACACCTAGAGCATATGGACAGTATGTCCATAAAGAAATAAAACAAGCAGATGAAATATTGTTCTTTTATAGCGTGCTTTGCCTAGAAGAGCTTGCTGATGAGCCATTGCAGGGGTGAGAGTTAAACTACAATAGTGAGGCCATGATATTCAAGGAATTAAATTTTGACAAGCTGTTTCTGCACAATGCTGTGAAGGCTGAAGAATCCCAGTTATTATGATTTCAGTATGACCTGACATTGAGACAGCTCTGCATGGGCCAAAAACACTCATCAGAGCTCCTGAGAGTGCTCTTCCATGGCCTTGCTTGAGATCTATAAAGTAAATACAGCTTCATTAACTGCGAGCAAGCTCTATCAGTAGGGATGATTATAGACTCCTAGTTAATCTTTTCAGTCGGTTTTTCTTACAGTTTGAAATACTGTAATTCCCTTCCTTCTTCACCTCTTTCACTGCAGCACAATATTCAAGCGGAACACTCAAAGTTCTCGATGCCAGATGAAAAAATACTGCACTATCTCCCAGTTGCCCTTGCACAAATCTCTCAGGTTGCCAGTTGTTTCAGCCAGTTTTCCAGTGTCTTTCATAAGATGCTCCTTGTAAGGCATTTCATTTCCCTGTAGGAACCTGAAGCTCAGCAAAATCCATGCCCTGAATAAAGTAGTTATCCACCAGAGTTGCTGCATCTTTTTCCTCCCAGTAGATTAATGTTTTATGCAGTGCGACGTGATGAAGGACAGCACACAAAACAATCCAGATGGGAAAGATGGAGCTCAGAAGAAGCTTACACTAAGTTTTGGGGGAGCTGTATTGTCCTTCAGGACCAGAGACCTGGCAAATATCAGCAGGGTACTGCACACTGGCAGGGTTGGATCCTCTCCAGATTCCTTGGTCGCCCAAATGCCAAGGAATTCCCAGGCTTGGCATCACTGAGATGTATTCATTAGGGTATTTATGGTCCTTGTTAGATACCTTCACACACCCTTCCTCCTAGCCCCAGACATTTTAGTTTAATGCTGTGCTATGAATTTGAGACCACTTCACCCATTCATTAAAAATACAACCTGCTGTAGTGAGTCAGATCTAATAGTCAGCTAGCCCTGTATTTTGTCTTCTATGCAACCAACAGGGAAAGAATATGAGGACCTGTACAGAATGACCCTTGTATGTCCCTTCCTGTAGAAGGGGTACAGCTGGGACAGCATGGGGACATGCACATAGCACAGAGCAACGTGCCACAAGGGTCCAGTGGAGAGGAGCACTGAGGAGCATCCCCCCCGCGCGCTCAGTTACTGTGTGAAGTGCGCATGCCATACAGAGGATTTAGCAATGGGGTTAAAGCAGCTGAACCAGTGCAGATATATCCAGGGAGATGATGCGTGGGAGCAGGTACACGATACCATAGTGGCTGTTGTCCGGACACCCTTGACCCATGGTACCTGCTGGACCTACTGGCAGAAGGACGTAGCCTTCGCAGGGTTACTCACTTCCCAAGATAAGTTTTACAAGGAACATGCACAAAAGGAAAGACAAAGGAGCCAGAGAAAACCAAACATGGGTTTCCAGGATTATTGCAGGAGCTCAGTGTCATGAGGCTGGAGATGGTAACAGGAGGGGAATTGCACCAGAATTGGGACCACGAGTAAAGACACTTGAGAACTACCAGTGTAATCTGTCTAGGGTGTATTTCTTGCATTAGCTTCTAAGTGTATTAAAACATTAATTTCCAGCTCTGCCTGAAAGCTCTTCTGCCAAACTCCCAAAAGGATCCGCATATTAAAATTGCTCAGGTGTTCATACCCTTCTCATGCAAATTCAGTTCCAAATCAAAATAACTTGTGCAAAAAATCTTGTAATGGATCTGCCTTTTTTCTACTTGCTGTTACCCGAGTTCTCTCTTTAATGAGCACCAGCTGGGATAAACCAACTGGAGAATGCTCTGTCTGTGAATAGGTCATCCGTCAGTCAATAGTCATCATCCAGCACGACAGCTCACCTCTGCTGATGTTTTAGCACATTGGCAATGATCTGGGGAACACAGCTCAAAAGCTCACTTTAGGAGGAAGTCGTAAAGTTTGCGGCCTCCACCACCTTGAATGAAAATGAGCCGAGAAGGTGGGAAGGGGAGAAAGCTCTCCTGCAATTTGTAGAGGCCATCCTGGTTTCAAATGCCACTTCAGGGATTAAGACTGTGATGCTGCTTAGCAACATTTCAGCTATGGTCCTTTGTGGATATATTCACTGTGATCTTCAACAATTGTACTGCTGTAATATAGAAACCTAACACGTGTTACTTTTACAGCTATTTTCTTCTTCTGATCATCTTCCTAAAATGTTGCAGGCTTTTTCGGTGTTCCTAAAATAGATTTCTCTGCTGTGCTTTGTGTTTGACTTGAAAGACAGCAACAAATTATTTCTTTTTTTTTTTTTTTTCCCCCATCACTGAAAGGTCATGAGCAATAAGAGATTTCATGTTGGCAGCATCCAGCAGTCCCACATGCACATACAAGACTATTGTTGACCTGGACTCAGCTCCCTCATCTCTCACCCTACCCGAAGATGCTCCCCCCAGGTGCCCAGAGCAGCACTGCTCAAATAATGGGGCTGGCAACGCTCCATTTTCCTGTTGTCTCTCATCGAAAAGTTCCCACATCTGATCTGTGCTGTTTCTAGTCTCAGAATTTATGCTTTGCAGCAAGAATTTCACAAGGCTTTTGGGGGTGGTTGGTGCGTATGTGGATATTCTGAATTTAAGCACTAAATCCACAGAAAGATTTCAGCAGAACTAAAATCTGAATTTTTGTTCCCAAATTCAAACAATGCTTCTATTTTTTTTTTTTACCATTCTGAGTTTATCTAGTGTAATGTCTGCCATTCTTTACCGCACCTACCTTGTTTTCTGCAGCCACCTGTTCTCTTGCAAAATGCTTATTCTCAGGTAGTTTGGGAAAAGAACTGTTTGTACTACACCAAAATGATATTTCTTTACCAAAGAACACAAATGTTTAGTAAGTGATACAGGTGGATTATTGTTCTAATTGTCCAAAAGCTGCATTGCATCTCTGTACCAACAGGTGGCAAATTCAATATCCTTGACTCTTGTTACTAACTGGCATAGCGTTATGTCCTCTAGGCTACAAGAACTGGGGAAAAATCAAACCACTGGTAATGGGTTACCATGGAAAATTAAAATTTTCAAAATCAGTTTCCTTTATTGTGCTCAAAAAGAAAGTTAAAGTTCCATTCTCATCCTCATTTAAAACATTTAACAAATAGTTTATTAACATTATTTTCTAGTATTTGCCATTTTTCTCCCTTTTTCTTTGTTTTTTTTCTGTTCATTTTTTTTTCTATTTTCTCCTCTTTGCTTCTTTTTACTCCAGTGTCACAATAAGAATGGGAAATTAAAAAATGTATACAAATTTCATCTTTTATAAAACACCTAATAAATTTTAAAACCCTCCCTTCTGGAAGACCTGCCATTTAGAGTGCTTATGCCAGCCCTTTTCCTCCTCTTCTTTGCCACTTTTAGGGCTCACACTGTCAGAGAGGTCTCAACAGGTCCCTCCTCCACCTGGCCCTTTGGTTACACCCCATCTTCCTTTCTCCAGCTTGCTCTTATCAGGATTTCCTCAAGCTTTGCTTCATTGATTCTGCCACCGCCTGCATCAAGTCCACATAGAGCTGCAAATACATCCAGTCCACAGGATAAAATGTGAATCTGTCTTTATTAGCAGCAGGGTAAATACTTCCTGCGTAGCCTGAGGACATTTGGTCATTAGGACCAAAGAATATTGGTGTTTCAGCCCTACCGTTGCCTGGCGCCGTGCATTGTCATGGCTTTATGAGCTCCTTAATGATACCAAAGTGAGCGGTCCAGCACTGGGATAACATGAGGATTGCTGATTATAATTAGAGCTAGGTAGCCCATGATCAGTGTCTACTGTTGATGACTATGGAGGGGCACCCAGTTGCTTAAGGGATATTCTGGTCCTGTGTACTCTCACCTACCAAAAAGCTCCCCAGAAATCAGAACCCTCTCTAAGGCTGTCTTCAAGGCATGGTGACCCTCGCTGTTCTGCCTGTTGTCTCTCCAGTTAAACCCTACGCTGACACCCAGCAGCTTCTAAAGGAACATGTGTTTTTCAAACTGTGACATCTCACTGAGCACCCAGGTTTCACCTCAGCTTCTAGCTTCTTCTTCGATATGGGGAGCATTGATCAAACACTCAGAGCAGCCTGGATGTTGACCCTCCTGCCTTTTGGCAGCAGCCAAAAGAGAAATAAGTCACTTTTGGTTTATTTGAGTTTATTAACTGGCTTGATGTGACAAAGTATCTCCGGGTAATGTAGATCTACCTTGGTGTGGTGTTGTGCCAGTTCTAATCTAATCTCCTGCACTTTGGTCACAACAACCCCATGCAGCGCTACAGGCTTGGGGAAGAGTGGCTGGAAAGCTGCCTGGCGGAAACGGACCTGGGGGTACTGGTTGACAGCCGGCTGAATATGAGCCAGCAGGGTGCCCAGGTGGCCAAGAAGGCCAATGGCATCCTGGCTTGTATCAGGAATAGTGTGACCAGCAGGACAAGGGAAGTCATCGTGCCCCTGTACTCGGTGCTGGTGAGGCCGCACCTCGAATCCTGTGTTCAGTTTTGGGCCCCTCACTACAAGAAAGATGTTGCGTTGCTGGAGCATGTCCAGAGGAGAGCAACCAAGCTGGGGAGGGGTCTGGAGCACAAGTCATACGAGGAACGGCTGAGGGAACTGGGGTTGTTTAGTCTGGAGAAGAGGAGGCTGAGGGGAGACCTGATCGCCCTCTACAGCTACCTGAAAGGAGGCTGTAGGGAGGGGGGGGTCGGCCTCTGCTCCCTGGTAACAGATGATAGGATGAGGGGGAATGGTTTGAAGCTGCGCCAGGGCAGGTTTAGGTTAAAGGTTGGACTCGATGATCTTAAAGGTCTTTTCCAACCAAAGCGATTCTATGATTCTATGATTCTATGACCCTTCACCATTGCAACTCAACGCTCAGCAGCTGAGCTACTGCCATTACCAAGGGACAGCAGCTTTGTTTTTCCTGGCACATCCAGATCCACAAATCCATTGCTGATTAAGAGGGCGATAGCTTCTCACCCAGGCTGTACTGCACTGAATCATGGCACTGTTTTCTGAGCACCAGATTTATCAGCCAGCCCCGTAATGTGTTAAATTGTTATGACACATTCTGCTTGTTTAGAGGAACTGCAGTTTTAATTAAGATTAAAAACAAGTTCTGACTCAGAGTCCAATAAAAATACAATGTGAATTACATACCTTTAAATTTAATTTGCTTACCCATAGGCTGAATATCCTCATGAATATAAGAAATGCAGCAAAACAATTATTCTAATTAAAAGGAAAGATTTGGTTAAGCTAATTTACATTTTAGTCCAGCCTCAGATACATCACAGTCTCTCACCAGCCTGTGGAGTAAGAGAGAAAATCAAAGTGGTTAAATTGAATTATAGATTAGGATCTTGTTGACAAACACTAGAGAGCAAGGGACCGGCAGGAATAAACAGAAAAGAAGCTGTAACAGACTCATGGGCAAAATCAGAAGAGTTTCAAAACCTCCTGGCACTAATTCAGGCGTACATGTTATAAAACCCGAGGTGACCACTGAAGTCTTACAATTTGTCCTTCTACATAGCACAGCGATGGAGCTCGAATGAACACAGGATAGAACAAAACAGGGTTGGAAAACCAAAAGAACAGGATGGAGAATTCACCGGTGACTTTGCTGAATTGTTCCAATGATTAATTAACTACCACTGACTGAAGCAAGCAAGCTAGCAGATGCATGGCCGCATCCAGACTGAGCATCGACTTTAATGCTTCAGAAGGGCCCTGGAAATACTGGTTGGTCTGGTGAAGGCAAGACAACAAGCTCCCCGCGTGCCCAAGCACCAGTGGGATGTGAAACTGCCCAGTTTGGGACCAGAAGTGGGACTGCATGGATCGTTAACTAGAGCTAGCTTTCAGGCACAGAAACACAGACACCTGGAACTTTCTGATGATGTATTGCCCCCCCTCTGGCACATATCATTAGCCTGTCAGTGATTTATACGGTGCCACCAGACCGAGCGACAAGAGAGGTTTTTATGTGCGAAGAAAATGTAGCACAAAGCATACCTGAGTACCACAGAGCTACGTGCCTTTTGAATAGTTACCGCTGATATGGGGATGATGAGTGCAGGTGCTAAATTTATGTAGACACATCCACCCCTGAACACCTACACATAAATACGTATCACCTGGTGAGTGTGTACATAACTGAGGAAGGCACAAGAACAAGGTTGTCTTCTCAGTGGCGTAGAGTCCATCAGAATATGCTGTCCTGAATTTTTGCGACCTGATTTCTTTTACACTTGCTCAATATTGAAATTTCTATATAGTCCTCGTTAACAGATCATATGGTGGTGCTGTTACCCACAGTATTAGGCAACCAAGGGAGAAAAATATTTTTGAATGGGCAATAGATACATTAAATACATAAATACATTGGGACCTCTAATAGGAAAGCATGACAACATGTAATACATTCAGCTGGAGCCTGATTCTTGATGACTGTGTTGGTGTTGGCTCTGGTAGGGTTAATTTTCTTCCTAGTAGCTGGTATGGGGCTATGCTTGGGATTTTTACTGAAAACAGGGTTGATAAAGCAGAGATATTTTAGTTCCTGCAGAGCAGCGCTCACACAGAGCCAAGGCCTTTTCTGCTCCTCACCCCACTCCACCAGTGAGGGGAATGGGGGGGGCACAAGGAGTTAAGGGGAGGGCACAGCCAGGACAGCTGACCCCAGGACTATTCCATACCATATGATGTCATGCCCAGCACATACAGCTGGGGGAAGAAGAAGGAAGGGGGGAACATTCTGCTTGTGCACATGGCTTTTGCTTTCCCTATTAAACTGTCTTTACCTCAACCCGTGAGTTTCCTCACTTTTACCCTTCCCATTCTCTCCCCCATCCCACTGGGGGGGGGAGGGAGCGCGCAGCTGGGGGGGGCTGAGCTGCTGGCTGGGGTTGAACCATGAAAATGGCCAAGACCTTATACTCTGTTTCCAGTTTCTTTGCCTTTCTATTGTCTGTAACACAACGAGCTTTCCACAATGGTGATGATCAATTTAGAAGATAAGTAGAATGAGAAAGGCAAAGCCAGGCAGAATTATATTATTTTGGGTGAAAATTTGAAAGTGATTCTGCCGGTCACATACTTGCTATAGGGATAAGACTCTCATGCTTCCTCTGTTACAACATAAACATGCAGTTCTCCTGGATATGCTTTGCTGGCCCAGGTTTTTCTAAAACTGTCATTCTCATCTTCTACTGCTCATTCACTACCAAAAAATCAGTTCTTCCTCCTCTCCTGTTATTCCTCAGCTGATGATGATGTGACTTCTGTTGTTACTGGGCTTTCTCTCGTGCAGTTTAGACAGTACTCTGTAGGAACGCCCTTGCAACCATTTGAATAGCTGTTCTATGACTTTTGATCCAATTTAGGTTGAAAAAATGAAAAAAACATCCTGCCCAGATGTTACATTTCGATATCCACATTGTATATTGTTTGTTCTCCTGTTGGACAGCACAGTGCTGCTTCTCTGCTGCACGGCTGGGAAAATGCTCTTCAGGCAGGGAAGCATGAGATGGAAATGAAGCAGAACTGACTGTGGGAAGGGACCCTACAGGTCTGTCGATAAGCCATTACTTGTGCTGAATGGTTAAAAAATGAATTAAGGTTTTGTCTGGTTTGTTGTTATTATTATTATTATTATTTGGGTTTTGTTGTTGTTGAACTGCCAAATAAAGAAATCCGTTTCCTGAGGGCTTTCAGAGTTAATTTTGCTGAAAGTTCATACCATTTTTTTCCTTCTGATGAGAAGTGGGTGTTTTCCCATTGGTTTCTTACACCACATGTTCCTATAGAATGATGCTAAAGTCTAATTTCACTTTCCGCTGAAGACCTTGAGAAACTCTGTTTTACATTTTTGACATTACTCTTCTATATTTTATTGGTGAAAAAATGTAAAACTTAACATTCAGAAACCCTGGATTTATATTTTTCTTGCTAATTCCACAGCTTTTTGTACCAACATTGCAAAGGATTGCTCCTAGCTGTCCCAAGGAAAACAATTTTTGTTTTGATCTTAGATTTCAGTTATGTTAAAACCAGAATTGCATAAAACTGATTTTGGAGAACAATTAAGAATTTTATTTCTAGAAGCTTTCAATAGAAATTTCTAAATATTTGTTTAAATTACAAAGCAAAGTTTATTCTTTCAGCTGTGAGTAAAATAATAAAAATAGCTCAGAAAAGCTGAGTCTTACTTTAGTAAACTGTCTTTATAGAATCATGGGATCATTTAGGTTGGCAAAGCCCTTTAAGCTCCCCCAGCCCAACC
>NW_009258668.1:26803-53952 GCF_000687185.1 Egretta garzetta
CAGCCTCCTCTGCTCCAGGCTGAACCCCCCCAGCTCCCCCAGCCGCTCCTCGTATGAAGGGGCCTCTCCTCGCATCCACACTGCAGACTCCTTTGTAGTTTCCTAATAAAAGAAAGGAATGAATTTCAGTTAAAGCTTTATTTTTTTCAGGTTTAGAAACAGCAGGAAAAGTATTACAGGCCTGGGAAGCTATCAGCGTGATCTGGAGATGCTGAGTCCTGGTAACGCCCACTGAGACTGCAGCAGATTCATTATTTTTTAACCCAGTATTTTTGACCAGAAAATTCCAAATTCCTGAAACTGAAAAAGCTAATGGGAAACAACTGGTTTCAAACACTATTCCACAACTGCGTTAAAAAGAAACATTTATTTAACATGTTCAAAAACGTCAAAATCAAAGGGTTTGTTTTAATTGGCAGTAAACAAAGCGTTTGCGTTGGCCCAAACATGCGCAAGCCTCCAAACACATACAATCTCCTTTTTGGGGATTTTTTTTCATTGCTGTTGGCAATACATTTCAAGCTATTAATTTTTCCTCTTGAATATATTCCTCTTCCTTTAAATACCGAGGTTTAACATAGGCTGGAAAACCCCTTAATGCCCAGCAGCAAGTGAAAAGACTCCGGCCGCCTTTGGCAGGGTCGAGCTCAGCTCCCGTGGCAGCCAGCCAGGCTGTGGCACCTCTCATGCGCCGGCCCCGCACCGCTGCTAGCTGATGCAAAATGAGAAATAAGTGTTAAAAATCATTCTCTCTCCATTCTAGGCATCCTTAAAGCTGGCATAGCTGGAGGGGAAGATTTATAACAGAATACTATGCACAGTGGAGAGCCTGTGTTTTGCTTTGTATTCAATTTCTATGGGATTGGAAGAAAATAGAGGAGTCCTACCTGTGTGTCACGAACACAACGATGAGAACGGATGAACCCTGTGTCCTCTCGTCTGATTGCAGCAGGGTGCTGGATTTGATTTGTTTAAAGCAAGTGTTTTCATTGTGCTGAGGCATGTTGGGGAGGCTGGAGGTCTCGTGGACTCATTCACCTCCCTGTGCCCCAGGGTAACAACCAACAAAACCAACACCAACATGAAAAGCTGCAAAATATTGTCCTGTTAGCAAACCAAGACAAGGGTTGGAGATAAAGCAGGTAGACATCAGCTGGATTGTTTCCTGCCAAAGGGTTAAGGGTAAATCTGCATTTAGATGGAGCATGGAGGTGACACAGGCAGCTCCTGGGCTGGAAGGACAGACTGGGTGGGAAAGCGTTACCTGGGGTGATGCTGCACCAGAAAGGCAGGTTCGGGAGTGGTTCTTCACTTCTGTATGCTGTGTTTCTACCAGCCTGGCCCAGTCTTGCTGTGAAATCTGTAGCAGCATGAAGCCAGCAGATGCCCTGTTCAGGACAGGAAAAGCAGTACTTCCCCACAGAGCATGCAGCTCTTGCACAACTTGGTCTCAGGACAATGTGGATGGCAAAAACTGACATGGATAGCAGCTCTGCCAAGAGGGACCTGGGAGTTCTGGTGGATGACAAGCTGACCATGAGCCAGCAGGGTGCCCTTGTTGCCAAGAAGGCCAAGGGCATCCGGGGGTGCATTCAGAGGAGCATGGCCAGCAGGGTGAGGGAGGTTCTCCTCCCCCACTGCTCTGCCCTGCTGAGACCCCACCTGGAGCACTGGGTCCAGTTCTGGGCTCCCCAGGTCAAGAAAGATAAGGAACTCCTAGAACGAGGACAGAGCCAGACTCTTCTCAGTGGTGCCCAGTGACAGGACAAGGGGCAATGAGTACAAACTGAAGCAGAAGAGGTTTCAGTTGAACGTGAGGAAGATCTTCTTTACTTTGAGGGTGCCCGAGCCCTGGCCCAGGCTGCCCAGGAGGGCTGTGGAGTCTCCTTCTCTGGAGTTCTTCACCCCCCGCCTGGACGCTGTCCTGTGCCCCCTGCTTTGGGTGAGCCTGCTTGAGCAGGGGGTGGCACTGGGTGAGCTCCTGAGGTCCCTTCCAACCCTTGCCAGTCTGGGATTCTGTAATTAGTTAGGCAATGTCATGAAAGAAAATAGATTTTGCATTAAGAGCAGAAATGTTGCGGAATGTCTCAGACTGCTCATGTTTGCCCCTGCCAGCACCCCTCTCTGAGATGGGGTCCCCCCTGCAGTACCCTCTTGCAGACATCAGCCCAGATATGCATGACACTTTTGTCAGGTTTCTGTGACCAAAATATCAAGCTGTACCGTACAGGAGAGAAGGAAGGAAGCCAGCTGCACACCCAGAACATGGCACATCTTACACAGCATCCTAGAGGCCTTGTGGTCTCCCCAGTGAATTGCAAGGGTTTATGAGCCTAAGGCTAGAACCTCACAGGGGTGTTCCTCTGCCCTTTGCTTTTTATACTCCTGAAGACCCTTAAATGGTAAACAGAAGCATGCCTCACCATTTAGAGAGGTTGCTGAAATTTAGAGAGATTGCTCATTGTAAGCAATAAGCTTCAGACTCCCCATCAGGAGTCTATACGGGAGCTTCCCAACCTGCCATCCCTCCTTGTGCCCACATGGAGGCAAAGGGTTTCCCCTTGCCTTGCCTGGTCACCTTGCCTGGTGCTCATGGCTTTCCACATCAGCTCTTTCTAACAAGTGTCAGGCAACAGAGTACATTTTGCTTTGCACTGGCATTTCTTGCTTATTCAAGGTGTAGGCCATGTTCTTCCCAGGGTCCCTATAATGTCAGTGATGGAAACGAATCAGTAACAGAAGGCAGGGACACACGCAGATGCATCACTGCCAAGCCCATGGAAGCATGGATGAAGTTAAACACAGCCACAGCATTGCCATCATTGCCAGTGAACTTCTCAACTAGGAGAGGCTGCGAGCAGTTGCCAAGAGGCTCCTACCACTACATCGTCTTTGCAATTGCTCTGAGCTTTGGCTCATTTTGGCCCTTTTCATATCAAGCCAGTGAAATACTCCACTCTTTTTGATCTAGCGTATGATCTAGCGTATCAGAAAATGAGGTTTAGTTTGGATGTCTCATCGGTTTATCTGTCCTGGAAGCCATTGTACTCCTGGGCACATCATTTCCTCCTGTGTTTCAGTAGATGATAGCTCCTCACCTCATGAGCTATTGCAGATTGTGAAGAATGTCTTAACAAGGCTGTATGCACAACCACCAGAAAGCTGTAGCAAAAACCAGAATTAAAACTAATCTGCAAAAATGGTGGGTTTTAACTTTCTTGTTATTGGTTTTAAATATCACCATTTACTTTCAACAGTATGGTAGAATTAGGACGTTAATAAAGTCGTTCCAATGACTGCCCAAAGAAGTAAATCACCATGTGTCCTTAGAAACAAAACCAAAGGAGTTTCTTATAGATGAGAAGCACAGGGAGCACAGGACCATTTCATACCAATACTTAATATTTTCCAAATCCTGTTATAAATGAAAGCAGTCCCTTGCTATTGAGATTAAAAAAAAAAAACCCAAACAATTTTAAAAACCTGAAATTTGCTATCAGGTTTTACGTTAAAAGCTTCCTGTGAACACACATGCAAGTGCGCTTAAAGAACTGTCGTCGTGTACATTTTAGTTTTTGTGGGAGATGACATTATCTGGCAGAAAAAAACTTACAGCTGAGGATAAGAGGGACTAAATACTGGTGGTGTTTTTAATAAAAACCCTTTACATTTATATGGCATCTTACCATGTTTTAGTGGATGCTTGTACAAAGCCTAGCACAACTGGGTTTCCTCCTCTGCAGTGATTTGCAAGTGCTGCTGTAAGGAAGAGAATAAAAATTTTGCCTTTCATAATGTAGCTAGAAAATGAGCACTTTTTCGCACTTTTTCACTGTATTTGAATGCACACTGTTACTTAAAATGCTACTACATTCGTTACTAACTTTCTTAATTATTCAGAAACCAATTCCGTAAATACATTATACTGACTACTGTGACGGTTTTCCTAAACATGTGGATTGAGCATGCTGTTAGAAATGTAAATGGAGAGAACTGGTCTACCCCAACCCTGCAAAGCCAAACCCATCTTGATCTCTTCCAAAAATACTTTTCATTTTTTTTTTTTTCAAGTGCATCTAATAACAGATCAGAAAGAGAAGCATTTGCAACGCAGGTAGAACAAAAAAAAAAACTATTCTAGTATTTTCATTTTCTTGTGACAAGTAAATGGCTTAAAAAATCACCAGAAACTTGTAAAGAAATATTCAAGAGAGAAACTCACTCTTTTCTCTCCCCCTTCCTCCCCCCCCGGTTTTGAAAGGCGGCTGCACTTTGTTAGCTTCTACTTTATTCAGGCACATTTCTCAAGCATAGCTGGTGCAGTGATATTGCAGGCTATAAAATTGCATTATTTACTTTCCGTCATTTGTGAGGACCGGGGTTTATAGTCATAATTCACTGGTGTTTCCTTTCACACCTCAGTGATGTTGATAAGACGAGACAAATAATTTAGCATTTCCAGCTGCAAGATACAATGCCTGGCACAATTTAGCTTCCAGAAATAAACCCAAAGCTGCTCCTTTGACCAGCATTTACAGTGAATTTCTGTTCTGGTGAAAGCTTGAATCGATCACCTCTGTGATATTTTATCACCAGGACCTGGCACAGATGAGCAGATGTATCTAGTCCAGAATAATCAGATTTTTGCCTTTTTTCATGCTTTTTAATGGGGAACTGTCTCCAAAGGAGCAGGAAGGTTGGTCTGGAGAAGCACCTTAACTAAACTGCCGTAGCACTCTGGGTTTGCTGAAGTCTTACAGGGAGGAGTCACCAGACACAATTTCATCCTCTCCTGTTGCAACAAGAATTTGGAAATACAGAAGACGTATTGCTACTCTGTGAAGTGTGCCCACTTTATCCCTAAAGCATTCATAATTCAGGGCAGAAGGTACCATGCTTTCCCCAGGAGACAACCTACGGATCTATTTTTCTTATCTAATCTCTACTAGCTGTACCTTTGTCATCTTTTTTTTTTCCTTGGCTACATCTAACAAGACTAGCAATGCATTCCTGAGCAGTCATTGTGCCAGAGTAGTGTCATAGCCATGGAACTGGGTATACATTAACCGGCATGTAATCTATCATATGGGAGACCTAGTCTCACATTCCAGAACTTGAAATGGGACACTTTTAAGAATTGTTGTTAAAACAGATGTGGGTACTTCCTAGACAAATTGAGGTGGTGCTGTTATTTATGTTTTCTTCTCTGCTACCAGACAAAATCCCACTGGAAAATATTTTTTCCATTTTACAGGTGCACCTTTGATAAGGTGTGCATGTTCTGCCACCATTTTTTCATTTGTCATGCAGTAGTTTCCTCTGGCCCACATTCCTTCATTTTACTTACACAAGTATAACAGTCAGGGTCAAAAGCTTTGCTAAATCAAAATATAAGATTTTCCTACCTCTCCCCCTTCCATAGGGCCCATTACAACGTCATAGAAAGAAATTAGATCAGCATGACGTGATCTGACAAATCCATATTTGCTCTTACTTCCTTCTTTGACATCTCCTAAGTCTTTATCAGTGCCTTGTTTCAGGATACATTCCAGTATTTTTGCAGGAACTGAAGTTGGTAGAGGTTGAACTGTAAGAAAAACATTACAGAGCTTGATCTTCCCTGCATCATCAGATGATATGTTTTCACATTTCCGTTGTTGGAGGACCAGATGATCTTATTTAACTACTAACATAATGTCAGGATCCAATTTTGTTGGATAAGAGGAAGGCCCCCTTGCTTTCTAGCCGACCTCAGATGAGTCTGGGAGGCTAGGGGCGGCAAGGAAGGGAGATTAAGACACAAACGAGGTGAGATGTCGTAAATTGGCTCTTTTATTAACTCTTTGGGGGAAAGAGAGAAAGCAGCGATAGGAAAGGAAGGAAGAAAAGATGGGAAACTAAGCAAGAGATCCAGATGGAAGAGTACAGACAGTCACCACCATGGACCTGCAGCGTCCTGGGGGTCTGTGCTTCTGGGGTCTTTGGCGATCTTCTGTGGGGTTGGTGGTCCCACAGGGTCTTCAGTGGTCACCTGTGGAGTCAGTGGTTCCTCAGCGTCTTCAGTGGTTGCTCGCAGAGACTGTGGTCCCCCCAAGGTCTTCAGTGGTCGCCTTCAGAGTTGGTGGCTCCCCCCCAGGAATCTGAGACGGTGGCTTTTATAGGCTGCGTGCCTAAGGCACAGGCTTGCACATACATTTTGCGTGCTTTCCTTTTGGTTTTGTTGTTGTTGGGCAGGGGCAGGGTTCAAACTGCAAGCCTTGATGGGCAGGCACCCCACCTAGGTGTCCGATAAGCAAAAGAATGGTCTGCTGGTCAGATAAGGACACAAAGGAGCAAGCTTTGAGACAATTAGCTGGCTATTCAGTCTCTGACACATACTCAACAGAGTGATTTCTTCTTAGTCTTGATGTTTCTGTCTGCAGTATCTCATCTTTTGCTTTGTACCTTCTGATTTTGCCCCATCATATGATTGCTATTTTTTTAACTCATTCGTAATGAGGTGAGACAACTTTTAATTCCTGTGGCCTTGGTCCTCATCTTGTGCTCTTCTTCAGCCCTGCTAGGGAGGGCTGGTAGGTTCATGGCCCTGGAGTTGCTGGGGTAAATTGCTGGAGGCTTTCAGCTGACTGTCCCCAGCTCTGGGGTGTTTCGCACATGACTAACCCAAATCCAGCTCTGTATTCAGAGCTCAACCCTCCAAGCAGCTGATTGACTTAGTAAAGTCACTAATTAGCTTGGGTGGTTACTGCAAATGCATGCAAAACCCAAACACACCCTTCTAAGAAATCCGATTTTTCAGTTCAGAATTTTTAGAATTTCATGTAATTTTAACACACAGTTTAGAATGGAGAAAAATGTGTCCTTGTATTATTAAATTACTCCAGCTAGTAAATAAATGTTTGGCAAGTAGTGTAAAAAAGTGTAAAATGTGAATGTGTGTTGCTTACATTTCAGCCCAAAATAGAGAAACATTATTGGATTTGCAGAGGTTTTGGGGGGTTTGGGGTTTGTATGTTTGAGGGGATTTTTCAAAAATGATATGACTAAATTATCACTTTAAGTAGCAGGAGAAAATGTGAGGTTTTTTTTCTTTGAAGGAAAAATAACTCAGACAGCTGTTTGAATCAGAAGTGACTGAAATTGTAGACTTAGAAGAATTTTTTAAACTGTATTTTATAAGTAATGCGTTAGCTAAATCAATCAACAAGGTTGATTTCTGATTGCGTAAGGTTTTTAAAACACAAAGTGAGAATATTACAACCATTTACTTTTCAGGCTGAATTATGTTGGTATTTTCATGGAAATATATACACTGCCTACGTTTGACTGACACAAAGATTTCTTGGGACGTATTTTTATGATTTTTGTAAATCGCTTCAGTACGTTACATTATCACTGTCTCCTTAATGGGTTTGTGATTTTTTTTTAAAAGGCTCTTGAATATTTTTTTGATGCATAACTTACTGTATTTTAGTTTTACTAGGAAAAGATAAAGTGATGTGGAGGTTGATTGCAACTTAGTAGAAAAAAGAGTGCAACTGTGTGAAGATCTAGGTCAAACACAAGAAGTTGTAGAGCAGACCTACCCAGGGCAGGTTTAGGTTGGGCATCAGGAAATTTTTTTCATCAAAAGGGCTGTCAGGCACTGGAAGGGGCTGCCCAGGGAAGGGGTCGAGTCCCCAGCCCTGGGGGGATTTAACAGCCGGGCAGAGGCGGTGCTGAGGGCCAGGGTTTGGGGGTGGGATGGCAGGGGTAGGGGGGCGGTTGGGCTGGGGGAGCTGAAAGGGCTTTGCCAGCCTAAATGATTCTATGACTCTGTGATTCTACCTGGCCACAGCTTCCATCACTTAATGGGAGAGTTGCCTTCCACAGAGGATGTTGTAGGGCTGATCAAGCATCTGAAATCAGGTGATGAAGGGGGCTCACTGCAGCCCAGGAGGAAGCGATGGAGCTTGCATTTGTGGCTCCTGCTCCTCCTGGGCATCTTGACGGTCACCAAGCAGCTTGCTGGGAAACATGGCCAACTTTGAAGCCAACTTTGTTTCTCCATGTCCTGGCACATACCGAAGGCCACCGCGGCATCTCTGAGATCATCAACTGCAGAACCAAGGAGAAATCTGAACTGTGGCTCACAGCAGGGCAGAACCTTTGTCTCTTTTTCTCTCTTGATCAAAGAACATGAATATATTTACAGGACTCTCCTCCTGTCCTCACATATGATCTACTGACACATGGCTGAATTGAGGCACTAGAAAGGACGTCTGCATTTTCCTGTCCTTTTTAACTTCTCTTATTTCTCTTCTGTCTTGCTCTTTTATTTTTGTTTTATGAGAAGCTTGGTAGCTAGTGAGGGTCCTGGGCCATGAAGGCAAAATAATTTCTTGGGTATTTTGTTGCTGAGGGAGTGGTTTGAATACCACACAAAGCCAGAAGGCAGAAACATTGCAAACTCTCTATTACTGAGAGACTACTTGGTCCTTTATTTATGGGGGGCTCTGGTCATTGATGTGCTGGATGGAGAAATTTGTGTTGCTTCAGGCAGCAATGTGAAATAGCAGGAATTATCCATCTATTTTCTATTTGGCATCTGTTTATTTGTTCAAAGTCTAATATGGGTAGGGTGGAGTGATAAGGAAAGGCTACGAATTCAGAGTGCAGTGAACTGAAGACAGAAGCCTAGCATTAGGAATCCTAAAATCATAAGGAAAGGCTACGAATTCAGAGTGCAATGAACGGAAGACAGAAGCCTAGCATTAGGAATCCTAAAAAAGAATGAGGAAAATCACAATTAAATAGAGGAAAAAGCACGTTCCTTCTGGTTGGGCTTCTTGGTGCTCCTTTTAAGTATCCCTGCTGAAGTCATCATCTGGCTGAATTAACCAAATGGTTTTATACTCTTCCTTTTGATTTAAAAAATAAATCTAAAGCAAGTAATATATGTATATATTTTAAAAATCACGTGCACTCCTGTTTTATTTATGAGCTATTCAGTTCCTGATGATCCACATGTGCATGTACGTGGATCATGTATGTGCATGTGTCTCCAGCATCAGCCACATTTAATCTCTTCAGTGTGTATATATATATATATATATATATATAAGCAGGAGCTGGTCATTAAAACAGTTTTGCTGAATCTCACTGCAAGTTGTCTAAAAATCATCTTTTGCTTTTAGTGATTTCATTAGGGAATTAGAAGCAGGCAAGGAAAGCTGCTGAAATACCTCGAGCACAAAATTGTTGGCTTCCAGTAAGGTCTTTGAAAGCATTAACCTTTAGCTGCCTGATCTATTTATTGAGTATTGCTCCATGGATTTGCTAGACGGAAGATGAAAAGCTCTGGACACTCGCTCTGCTTCCTTGTGAAGAGTGACAGATGGCCTCCCTGATGCCAGCCTCTGTGACAGCACATCCACTAAAAGCTCCTCTTCAGCTCTCCTAAGCATTTTCAGATATACCTTTTTCAGGAGGCATTTGTTTAAGACCTCCCCTACAGTTTCCACTATTCTTTAAATCCCACATCTGTAAGTAAGTTTAGCATGAACATATAAATAAGCCAATTTTTTTTTCCCTGGGGAAAAAAAAAAAAACAAACACCCACAAAGCAAATCCAAACATAACTATTGATATGTTTTGCCTTGAAACAGTGATCTTAGAAAACCTGTGCTAATGTGGGTGCTGCCTGCTACAGAGCAGGTTTGTTATTCTGCTGGAACTGGAGTAATAAATCATGGCATTTCTGTAAATTCAGGGATGCAGTCTGCTCTCCTTCATGCAGGTAAGCCCCTGAATTGGAGCCATCTTTGGGCATGCAGAGAGCTAAGGCAGCTGGTTGGAGTCTATACATGCCCTTTAATGAAGAGAAGAGCTTTTGTGGTGAGTCGGAGCACCGAGCTTTTCAGTGTCGCAGCAGGGAATATTCCTTCATGGTCCTAACTCTGGCACCCAGTAGGCCTATGTACACCACCATACGAGCGGTACCTGTGTCTACCGAGGAATGCCCACCAGTCTATAACCACCCTCTAAAGCCCTTCAGACATCTGCAGAGAGCAGATCATCTGGCAACAATCACTGGGGACAAACATTGTTTTCCAGTACAGCCTGGGAAATGGCTAAACCCTGGGTTTGACATTTCAAAGACTCATAGAATCATAGAAAGTTTTGGGTTGGAAGGGACCCCTAGAGGTCATCTAGTCCAACCCCCCATTTGATCATGATCGTTGCCTGAAAGTAGGGTTGTTCCAATAATTTTCGGGTATTATAAGTTTGGGGGTTTTTGGTTTTTTCAGGAAAACAGACAAATCTCTTAATTATCTGAAGACTTTCCAAAGACAGAAATGAATGTAGCAAGCGATTCAGATTCCCAAGCTATGACAGTCCATTACAGTCAACGAACCGTCTCTCTTCTAGTTCGCACGGGCATTGCTTATTCTTTTGATATTATTAATGATACAGAATTAATGATTCTAGTAACCAAGCTATTGTATACACATCACAATCTACCTTTCTCACATTCTTTCCTAACGGGATTATTCAATTTCAGCTACGTAAGACTCCAGAGCAAGAAGAATACTTGATCCCCGAGCAGGAAATTCAGCCGCTCTCCCGGGGAAGACTGTCAGCTCTTTGGGCAAGACTTACTTACTGTGTGAACCAGGGTTCTCCATCTGATCTGAGGAAAAGGAGACACATGAGCTGCTGCGTTTCCACAAATGGTTCTTGTGTTACTGACACTGGAGAGACCAGAGCAGGCAATGCTCTCCTTTGAAAAATCCAATACTCTTATGTTCGTGTGATGTTTTTCATTAACACACACACACACACCCCCCCATAAGAGGAGGCTGAGGGGAGACCTTATCAGCCTCTACAACTACCTGAAAGAAGGCTGTAGTGAGGTGGGGGTCGGCCTCTTCTCCCTGGTAATGGGTGATAGAACAAGGGGAAGTGGTCTGAAGTTGCACCAGGGCAGGTTTAGGTTGGACATTGGGAACAGTTCCTTCCCCTTGGGGCTGTCAGGCACTGGAAGGGGCTGCCCAGGGAAGGGGTCGAGTCCCCAGCCCTGGGGGGATTTAACAGCCGGGCAGAGGAGGTGCTGAGGGCCAGGGTTTGGGGGTGGGATGGCAGGGGTAGGGGAACGGTTGGGCTGGGGGAGCTTAAAGGGCTTTGCCAACCTAAATGATTCTATGATTCTAAGACAACAGAAGAATATGACCACGGCTGCCCCCCATGAAACCAGACTGTTTTGTCTAAACATGTATTAATTCTTGCTTTTTAGGCCTACCTTTCTGGTCTCAGAAAAAAAAAACCAAAACCAAAAAGAAACCAACCAACCTTTCATGTTATTAACCATGCTGGCTTCTCTATTCTCCTTTGGATCATCTCTCCATCTTTTTTAAAGTATTAGGACAGTACTGGAGAACAGTTAGCCATTAAGTATTAACCCAACTTTGCTTCAGAGTAAAGTAGTGGTTCACAGACCTCCTTAATATTTTCCTTTGGGATGCCTGTATCCTTTCACCTGAGACGTCTGGTTTCAGCAGACACTCTCTCACATCTGTCTTGCTGACAAAGATAAAACTCTCATTCGACCTACAGCAGCACAAAGATACCTGCTGGATACATCTGCATTTTCCATGTAATCTGCCTCCCACAAAGGCCTCATATTTCATTTTTAAGAAATGCTGGGCACTGCCTTGTCCTTGCTCCTTGGCCTCCCTTATCAGTCATTTCCAGATGCCCTTTTAACTATGAGGGCCATTGCCCCGCATCACTTTTATTGCATCTGTGGGCTTTTATTGTGTGTGAGAACATGTCCTCGATAATTTCCTAAGTTTTATAAATATTCCCTGCATTACACTGGCAGGGCTAATCATGCCAAAGATTGCTCCAAGCTTTGGAAGAGAAGTTTTGATTATCCATGCTCTCTGGTGTCCATTTCATCAAATACTCTCCAAGTATCAGAGCGAACACCCAAGCCCACAGGCAATAAAATAAAACGCTGTTGAGGCCGACAACGTCTCTCACTCTGACAGTGCAAGAGTTAATGCTCTTTTATAGACTTGTAGTTCCTTGAGTGTCTCACGGTGCGTAATTCTCCTTGCTTTTAGACACCTCATGGAGAGCTGTAAGGTTTCATAGCCTGGTGTCAGTCCTGACAAATGTGCTGGCTGAGTGGAGCACTCAAACTATAAATGAGAAATGATTACTCCAGGAGCACCTTGATGAATTTGGAGAAAATCAGAGGTCGCTTTCTGTCCAGACAGTCAGTGAAACAGATTAATGAAAGGTTCCTGGAGTGATAAAAATCTGTAAAAACATATGTTATGAATAACTAATAATGTCCCTTCTTTGTTGGAAGTGATTATTTTTCATTTAGTGGATCTGAACAGCTAAATAACTTGCATCTTTCCTCATTCTGTTCCTCAGTACCAAATCACAGGACAAAGAACGAAATTATCCTAAGGGCAAAAAGAAAATAGAACAATATATTAAACCGAAGTTGTAAGTAATCGTGTATTTTCTTAAATAGTCCTTTAAAAAATTACATTTTCTCAAACCCCTGAATTATGCAGTATATTTGAAACATGAGAGCACTCACAACTTACACGCTCTGAACAAATATCTGCTATTTTATTGACAAACGCTCTTTATGTCAATGGGACAAAATAGACAATTACAAACATTTTAGAGTAAAATTTACAGGTCTGAGTTAGGATAAACTAAGAATGGATTGTTAGTTATAAGGAACCATCCATTTGCGTAGGATGACATCACATACTAATTGCTTTTTATGGATTTGTGGTCTCACAGCTCTCATTATAATAAAGTTTTGATCACTTAATTTCTCATTTGCTGTTGAAGAAAAGGAGCTCATTGGACACTTTGTAATGTAACCAAGGCCTGGGAAATACTCAGATTTGTCATCCGAGCTAGTGCTATGATTATGTTGGCTGTGATGTACCTACTGCTTCTTACCAACAGCTAATCTCTATTGCTAATACTCCACGTTAAATGGAATTCAATTGTCCATTAAAATTATCATCGCCATTTCTCTCTGTTTTAGGAACAGTAGTGTCAGCTTCAACTTTGACCTTGGAGATGGAACTTTTAGGTGTGGCAAATTGAGGCTTTTTATGTAGACGTTTTTGTTCATCTTTTCAGAAGACATCTGAACAGAAACATCTTCTTATGATTGATTTGGACCACAAATAACTCTTTCTACTATGGGTAGACAGAGACTTTCTCATCCCTCACTTCAGGACACGAGATCTTTCATGTGATAAATTGGGACTTTTAAATTTTGCCATTCTTACTCTCTTTTCCTGTTGATGTATCCAATTCCACGTGAGAGTATTGATTCTTGGGGACGGTCTCTGTTAATTCATATTTCGTGTTTCCAGATAAGCAGACAGGATGGGTTCTTCCCGATCTCCCTCAGCTTCAGAAGGAGAAATGCTTCTTTCTTTGGGAACCATCAGCAACATATATGGTGCCTCTGTGGGGGAAAAAAAAAAAAAGAAAAATAAGAAAGTGCAGTAAGAGGTGTCTGGAGTGGAGACCCAGAGGGAGACCGAACAAGGTCAGAGCAACAGGAAGTGCTCCATGGCAGAGCAGGTACAACCCCAATGGGAACGTAGCCCAGGGATAACCCATGCCAGCACAGCAGAAAGCTGTAAGAAGGAAGGAGCAGTGGAAGAAAGGATGATCTGAAAATTTCTCACATTTATCCAGTTACATCTGTGAGTAAATTTTCTATTAATGGTTAAAAATACCTCCATGGTTTGGAGATAAGGACTATGTATTACCTATGTTCTTTTCTTCTGAGACTGAATGCATAATCTCTATCTATATTAGGAGTGGTTCCCCTGTCATTACAGAAACGTGAGAGACTGATGCCATCTCCATTTACCAGCTAGGTTACTGCTGCACCAAATTAACATGAAATACGCAGAATTAAATTAAACAGAGGTCTAAATATGATCACATGGAGACAAAATTAAAACTTAAATCATATGAAAATCCATCTAAGCTTTCTGGCTGAATGTTTTCTTCATCTGAGAAGGTCTGTCATGTCACTACAGTGAACATTTCAGCCTGCTTTCAGCTTGAAGGAAACAACAATTTTCAGTCACCTGCAGAGGGGAAGTTTTTTGTCTCCATGCTCCAGGAGAATTCATATCTATGTTCCTAAATTACCAGCTGCATTAAATGCATTGTGAGAAAAAATACAACGATTTCTCCGGCTGCAGAGCATGATAAATTTTACTTAACCATAACAAAGCCATATCTTAGGTATCAATTCCCATTCTCTGTTCTGGATGATCCATCATTTTCAGGACAGGCCAATCTTGCTCAAAGAAAGGGAAAAATTCCTATTCTTCTCCCTGCCAAGCCTTTCAGATCCATTACACTGGCATTTTAATGGATGAATGCCTGCAGGGTATGAAGCATATTCATCCTTTAAATGTTAAAACATACAAAACAAGGTATATTATACATAATAACTCCTCCACCATATCCTGAGCATTTAAATGCAGAGAAGATTGATGCAAAAAAAAGTCACTACTAATATTACTGAGACTAGTAAGCAACACTCAGATTCTTGCTTAAACTATATTTTAATATCATATAGTCTTGATACAGGAGGCGTGACAACTCTCTCCCAAGCTTAGGTCTTAGGAGGCCTGGCTTTTGACACCTGCCCGGGGGAAGAGCATTTCTTCAGTTAACTTACATAATGGGTTCTTGGTGACTATGAGTCCTTCATATGAATTTCAAGTATGTTTGGCTGGAGAAACCTTTCATAGTCAAATAAAAATGCTTGTTGAGCAGTGCTGGTAGCCAGACTCATTCTAGTGGAAAAGCATCTGCTGCTGGAGTTCAGTCCGGATGAGGCTGTAAGAAGCCAAATGAGCTTCTAAAGCCAAGTCCAATGACTGTTGGAATGTAGCAATGATGCCCTATCGAAATATTTACTATTGGGCTTGTATAATGGAGTTATCCCTTCTAATCAATTTATCACGGAAAGCAAAGAAAGAAAGGGGGAAAGAAAGATGCTGAGAACATTATACGAAGTCCTTTTCATCTAGATGGATTTATACAGCCTTAAAAGTAAAATTTCCAAAGGAAATGCATGTCCAGAAACACCAGTTATTTCATCCAAATGCCTGTTTTAAAAGAGCTTGTTCCCACGTGGAAAGCTGATCCTGCCCTAGGGAGATCCTCCGTGAGATGGTGGAGACGGAGGCCCATGCTGGATGTGTACAGCCTCTGCATGCCAAGGGACAAGTGGGTCCCTGGCCATGCTCCTAGGTGGGACTTCTGTGCTGCTGTGGGGTGCCTGGAAACCGTTCAGCTGTGCAAGCAGTCATTCACCACCTCACAGCACCAGGAAAAGAAAAAAGGAAGAGCAAAAGCAAAAAGTCCAAGAACAGGGAGGAATTAGGAGAAAAAGAGTTACAGCTGGACAGAATGGGAGACGAAGTACCAGTAAGACACTAGAAGTAGTGAGAGGCAGAAAAATGTAATTTTATGGGCAAGAAGAAACAACAAACAAGAAGGCAGCTTGAACACTTAACGCCCGTTTTTCTCAGTCTTCGTGGAAAAAAGATATATGAATACTAATTAGGTTCTCCTGAGAATTAATATTAATGTAGCTAACAACAACACAACACAGAATCAGTGCAACATTATTTATCTGGGTTATAAATATTCAACTCATCAAGATCTGGTGAAATCCATCTGAGCACTTAGGGAACTAAACATAGCGATTTCTAAACCATTAGTGATTACCTTGGAAAACTCAGAAAGGGCTGGTGAGGTCCCCAAGGTACGGGAAAGAGCAAAACCAGGACCTCTCTTTAAAAAGAGAAAAGATAAGGAGGCAGATCTATAGACTTACCAGCATAACCTCTGTAAAGAAGGACATTGAAACATTGTTTAGCAATCTATTTATAAGTGCTAGGAGAAGAATAAGATGACAAAACATCCAATGTGATTTTCCAAAGGCAGTAGTGCCAAGCCAACAAATTTTCTGGTATCAAAAGAGCAATTGGAAAAGAGTCACTGTTTGTGCTCTAGCAGCTCTTTTTACATAGCTGTACCCGACATTCCCATGAATGAAATACAATGAAGGTGAAATCGTTAGAGTATTGATGGGCCATCAGCTAAAACACTCCGAGATTAGTTATCAGTGGCCTATTTTAGAGCCCTTGCCAAGGGCTGTCCTGGATTCAGTACTCTTAAATATTTTCCTTAGCATGCAGATGATGAAACGGAGAAACTGGGACATACTAAAGTGTGGCTGTGAAGCCACTGTTAGTGGTGATACTGAAGAATTTTTGTTATGTTTGACAAAAATATCCTGAGGATTGCTTAGAAGCTTGTTACCCTGTTCTATAGCAGCGAGATGGGAAAGATGACCTCCCGAGGTCCCTTTGAGAGGTATTTTCCAATGACCATATCGCTTTTGAACTTGGATAATTTATTAAGGTGGTTGGAAAAAACTGTCTTGTCATTACACTGATGTGGATTATCTGCTTTTGGGAAGATTGCTGTTCATATTTATAGAAATAATGATATGAAGGAGACAGATACTTTCAATAACACTACTGCTGTGAGGGGGGATCAGGGTTATAAGTACAGAGCCACCGGTTTGCACGATTACCCTGACAGACGTAGTAAGAAATGCACAACAAACTGGAAATTATTGACTCATAAATACAAGGGAAAATGAATCAGGGCAAGACATGGGAATAGTTAAGTCAAAATCGAGTGGTTATACAGAGGAACAACTAACATTGCTCAAAGGCTCTATATTAAGGATATTAACTAAAGTTTTCTGTTTTCTCATGCCACTTGTTAGTCAAACAGAAAGAGTTTCTGACTTCATTCTGAGCTCTCAGTGGTTGTAGCTGTCACTGTTATCTGGCTGTAATAGAGCAGACTTAAGGGACATGAAGAAACGGTCATGCCAAGGGGGAAGCATGGCACCTCTCTGCTAGTGGACGAGTTTTCAGAGTGGCTGAAGGACCCAAGCATGTACCAGTCCAAATGCCAGCTCCCTTCCTGCTCCGTGGTGTTAGTACGTCCAGGTGGGCCCTCTCCATCAGCATCCTCCTCTTGGGGAGGAAGGGATGAGGTGGGTCCTGGTTCACCATTAGCACTGCAAGAAAAGTTGAGGGAAGAGGAAAGACACAGGAAAAAAAGATGGGAGAAATACTGGAAGGACAGAGAGGAAAGCGCTGCCTCTGGAAAGGTGGTGCCGCAGTGTAAGAGCAGTGAGGTGGCTGTGATTTGTAAGTGAATAAATGAAAAGCAAACTCTTTGACAGCCTCTCCAAAGAGGCTCTCCTTCAGCTCTTTGGTTACTTTCCTTCCTACCATAGCAAAGTCTCACTCATTTGAGAAGGGGATCACAGCCAGGGTAGCTCTGTTATTTTATTCAAGAAATAGATCCTCTTCACATGCAAATTTTGGTCCACTTTTTTTTTTTTTAAAAAAAAACTGTCCTTGGACTATGTCACTAGGCATTTTTACTTGAATTAAATGCAGCCACTACTCCTTCCTTTTGGTCTTTCCAGGTGTTTTATTGCTATAGGGGACTGGGTCCCCTTTTTTTTTTTTTTTAAAAAAAACTGTCCTTGGACTATGTCACTAGGCATTTTTACTTGAATTAAATGCAGCCACTACTCCTTCCTTTTGGTCTTTCCAGGTGTTTTATTGCTATAGGGGACTGGGACACTTCATACCTGTCTGCTTGTTAGCTATTCTTCAGGACACCTTTCAGCAGACAGGGCACTGCCGGTCCAGGGAGGGCAGAGCCCATGCTGGGATCCCCCCGCCCCTCATGGCTACAGAGTCACGACTCCCTGTTGCCTCTCCTGGGTTAATTGTGCATCCCACTGTGCAGTGAAAACCGCAGAGAACCTGTCACATTATAGCACAGTATGAACGTGGAGACAAGCATGTGCTCAACCTTGGGTTTTATATGGTGAGAAATGTACTGGATGCTCCACTTGGAATATTTCAGGTCCCCCTAAAGAGAGGTGCTGCTCTCAGGTCATGGGAGCTCCTCAGTGGCTGTCACAATGAATAGGCTTTCGTTTGTTCCAGATGAAGGTAATACGACATCAGGATTATCACTCAAAGAGGTAACAAAATGCTCAACTTAGGAAGGACCATTCCCTGCAAGCAGGTTGCTCACTAGGAGCTGTTGTTATTTCCCCACTGTGATATTGGGGTTCTTGCACCCCAGCTGCAGGCTTTCACTTCAGCAATTTACCCACATTAGCAAAAAGTTGTATCTGACTTGCACTGAACTCTTCCTGCTCAAAGCCAGTCCTAGAAGTGCAGCGTCCCTCCTTCAGTCTACAACTCCACAAAAAGCCAGCTTTCCCCCACCATCTCTGCCTTTGAGAAACATCTACCATCACCGTGCACCTTCTTCCACCATGCACAGAAAGGACAACCTACACCCAGCTCTGTGTCTGGCTCCCTCTGCCTGTAGCGGTTTCATTCTGCTCTTCCTCTCCCCCTTTTCTGCTCCATGAAGATATGGTGCTAACAAAGTCTCAGGTCTGGTTAAAAGCACCGGAGGGAACTTTTTGAAATGTATACACCATTTGCGTAGAAGAATTTATTTGTGTGCTCATTTCTAATTCATAGAATCATAGAATCGTTTAGATTGGAAAAGCCCTTTAAGATCATCAAGCCCAACCGTTCCCCTAACCCTGCCATCCCACCACTAAACCCTGTCCCTAAGCAAATTCACCCAAGTAACCTCTTTTCCTTTCATGTGGTGTACATTCCTTTATCAGTTAACATGAACTTTCATATATTTAAGGTTACTGAAATCAGATGTGAAATGATGGTCTTGGATTTTGATGCCAGCTTGAATGTTGGAAACATGGTCCTTTCTCTGACCTTGGATGAATTTCCTACGCGTGTAACGAGACCCACAGCATTTCCTACCTCTCACCCGTTGGCTGGCTGGTGCACCAAGGCTATTGGCAGTTCAGAACAGAAGCTGTAGTGCCAGGTGTAGCTCCACGCTCCGTTGTGATGAGTTGGTTGTCTTGGCTAAGGCATCTGTAGAAGTGCAATAATAATTGTTGATATTAAATATGAAAAATTGCTATTTATCATAAAAGAAAGTAAATTCTGAAGCATGAAATTTAAGCTCATGATGTTGAACTCCGGTCCCATTTTGTAACTCCTTGGAACCTGCTTTACCATTTATTTTTCTTATTTTGTTTATTTTATACACAATGTATTTTGTGTCAGTATAGTCATTTACAGGGGACTAGCAGAGTTCTTGGCCTTTTATAAATTAGTGTTATGGAATATTACCTACTTCATTCAGTCTCAACCAGCAATCCTCATGATTTATGACATTAAATGACACTTGATGGCATAACACACTTATTTATTTCAAAATCTCTGCCATGCAAAGCACTGCACAATGAAAAATGTCATTTTTTATGCTACGTAGAAAATTCAAAAAGGAAATGTAAAAAGCTGCACTCTATTTCCATTCTGGCAGTCACATTCATTAAAGCAATTAAATGGAATTGAAATTAACTTCAGAAGATCTTCCACATGCTTAAAACAGCATATTTCCCTGCAGTCTTTTGTTGTTACTATTCTTTTGACATTACTGCCTGATCAGTTAAGAAATTATGATTAATGACACTTAAGAAATGAGCTTGATTGCCCTTAACGCTTGAACCGATTCATTATGAAAATATTGGAATGTTGAACACAGGGTATTGATTCTCTTTCACGAGATGGTAGACCTCAGTCCCATCCACACTCACAGTGCTCGTCACTTCCCTGCCATAATAAATAATAATCCCGCTCAGTTTCCCTCATCACGTCCCAAAGCACTTCACAAACATGACTGAGCAGTTCCAGGGAGGTCAATGTATCTCTTCACATTACTGAAGCAGGTTAAGGAAAAGGAGTCAAACACCCTTAAACCAGGAGTGTTTGTGGTCCACCATTGTGCCCGACCCAATAATTTAGCTAAATTCTAGCACTGAATGGATGAATAAAGGGGAGAACCCCACATACTCTGCATATATCTTACAAATACTTACAAATATCTCAAGGGTGGGGGTCACGAGGACGGAGCCAGACTCTTCCCAGTGGTGCCCAGTTCCAGGACAAGGGGCCATGGGCACAACCTGAAGCAGAAGAGGTTCCAGTTGAACGTCAGGAAGAACTTGTTGACTGTGAGGGTGATGGAGCCCTGGCCCAGGCTGCCCAGGGGGGCTGTGGAGTCTCCTTCTCTGGAGATATTCAAGACCCGCCTGGACGCTGTCCAGTGCCCCCTGCTCTGGGTGAGCCTGCTTGGGCAGGGGGGTGGCACTGGGGGAGCTCCCGAGGGCCCTGCCAGCCCCTGCCAGGCTGGGATTCTGGGATATCCTCAGTTCTGCCGCCTTCTCAGTCAAGATCATCTACTGAGAAAATGTGCTTCTGCTGACCAAATAGCTGAAAAAAATTTTAAAAGCTTTCTGATTAGCAGATGATTTTCTGGGGTCATGGAAATCAGTGGTGAAACACATCCCGTCAGTGCGCGTAACACAAAACATAGATTTAAACATTAACTTGAGCAACGATAAAAGCGAATGTTAGCAGCGATAGAATCTTTATAGCTGCTTTGGTATCTGAAGTATTTGTAGTATCTGGGACAAATGTTACCAACATTTAAAGTAGTGAAATTATGGACAATAACAGATGCCCAGATTTTAACAATTCTCTTGGTACAAATATTAATTAAATGGAGGGTAAGAATTCCCTTTTTATGGGCTAAAAGCTGCAGATTACAGTTCTAGTTAAGTTTTTTGCTCTGTAGCTGTTGCAGGCTGCAGATTTTAATGCAGGAAATGTGTATATATTACCCCTATATACAGCCATAAAGGTGGCAGGGTGAAAAGTTCCTAGGCAGAGCACTGGGTACCAAAGGCCAAAGGGGTGAATGCTCATGGATGCAATAGGTATCGGGTCACTTACCAGCAATCCAGCAGCAATTTAATGATGGCAAAGAGAAGTCAAGAGTTTGGCTATAATAAATGTGGGGGTGTTTATGTGCCACTCCTCAGCTGTGCAGTTCACATGTGCTGTGAGCGTATATCTAAGAGCATTTTATCTCAGGGATGTGAAAGGTGGATGTGATTCTTGTTACGGATCCAGGAGAGGACAGAGGCTTCCGCAGGGCTCTGTACAAAGGGAATTATTATTAATTATTGGACAAGCCAGCCTTCAAGGGTGAACACCCCACTTCCAAAAACCAGGTTTGGAAGTCAAGCAGGATGGTGGGATGAGTTGACTTTTTTTCCTCTGCCTAAACGATGGTCCACGCTTCCCCTCACAAGTGTTTCCAGAGCAACAGTAAATAGTACCCCTGTTGAGACAACAGTATATTGCACTCCTGCTGAGAGGAATTTGCATTTCATTTGCAGATTATTATACCCGAGGCTTAGTCTAAACTGCTTTCAAATTTCCTTTGCTCCTATTGGGTATTCACGGCTGTGTCTCGATAGAAATTAGAAACTTGAAATTATTCTCACATCACGTACAAGACCATATGTTTAACCATAAGAAGTTTGAAATAAGAAATGCCCATCATTTTGCACAGATAGCAAATGTAAAATGGACAGATTAATAAATCCAGGAAGAGCCACAGCCTCTTTCATCTACGTGGATATACTTTCTGTGGACCAAAATGGAGCTACAGAAAGCAATTGACTATCAAATTTAAAAGTTAGGCTGAATTTGTTTTGGGGAAAAACAAAATCACAGAATCACACAGAATTGCTGAGGTTGGAGACAGCTCTGGAAATCATCTCGTCCCAGGGGCAGTGCGAGCAGTTTGTTCAGTGCTGCGTCCAACCAGGTTTTGACTGACTGACTCCAGGGATGGAGACTCCACAACCTCTCTGGGCAACCTGCTCCAGTGTTCAAAGGCCCTTGCGATAGAAAAAGTTTTTTCTTACGTTTAAGCGGAGCCTCCTGTGTTTTTTAATCTGTGGCCATTGCTCCAGTCACTGGGCACTGCTAGAAGAGCCTGGCTTTGTCTCCTTCACCGCCCCCATTTAAACAGTGGGTAAGACCCCCTCCGAGCCATCTCTCCTCCAGGCTGAGCAGTCCCAGCTCTCAGCTCTCAGCCTCTCCCCATATGAGAGATGCTCCAGGCCTTTCATCATCTTTTTGGGTCTTTGCTGGACTCTCTCCAGTAAGACCATGTCTTTCCTGTCCTGGGGAGCCCAGGGCTGGACCCAACACCCCAGCCATGCCTCATCAGTGCTGAGCAGAGGGGCAGGACCCCCTCCCTGGACCTGCCGGTCATGCTCTGCCTGGTGAAGCCCAGGAGGCTGGTGGCCAACCTCACCACAAGGACACGTTGCTGGCTTGTATGCTGCTGTCTGAATACTGGAACATCGCTCTTCCTCCCCATATATTTGATCTCCTTGTTCTTATTACTCACTTCTGTGAGGTTTAAACCATTCTTGTGAGTAGAAGCTGCTCGCAGTGAGGAGCTGGGGAGATGGGATTCACTGTCAGAGTCCTGCTGCATGTCAGCAGTGCTATCTCCACACTCTGTAATTTGTCTCAGGCCCTGCTGTGCCCTATCTTTTGCTCAAGGTCTGTTGCACTTGTCCTTACCTCAAAAGCCAAATGCCACATATATACACACACACACAAAAATCAACTGAGCAGGACCACTGAGCAGATGGGCAGGGCATCTTATTAGCAGAATATCTTTGAATTAAAGCATCTCTGATAAAAAAAAAGGGGGATGATTAAATACAAGTTCTAAATGACACATATATAAGTGGCATAACCAAAAACTTCAGATCACTTCTAATCCCACTGTGGTTGCTCAGAGGTGCCGTTACAGAAACCTGCCTGTTGGCTGGCAGGGAATGAGGGTACCCAAACCCTCAGCCATGGCTGTCCACTCTCAGTCAATGAAAAGATGAAGGCAAAATGCTTTTCTGAGCATTAAAATGTTGCAAACCTTCTAACAGCAAGGAGATAAATAAGCACCACATATTGTATAGAAATGACAATTCAGAAGGCGGCCAGAAATTAAGTACGATAATTCCCACATCACCGCTAGTTTGCTGGGTCACTTTGCCTTTGTAAATAAGTGCAGTGATACAGCTCTGTCTTCCCAGTGATGTACAAAACCACTCATCACATCAGGTAAGAAATATCTGTGTATTTTAATACAATGTTATCAGGATAACACCATTAGGGTATCAATTATTATTAGAATACCTTTTCGTCTAATAATTTAAAGTGAAAATGGCTGGTTCTTTCCAGTGAGGGTGATGAAACCCTGGCAGGGGTTGCCCCGAGAGGGGGTGGAGGCCCCATCCCTGGGAACATTCCAGGCCAGGTTGGCCGGGGCTGTGAGCAACCTGCTGTGGTTCAAGGTGTCCCTGCTCCTGCAGGGGGGGTTGGGCTGGGTGACCTCTAGGGGTCCTTTCCCACCCAAAACATTCTATGATTCTATGATATTATTTCTGCTGTTCTTGCAGGTTTTCATATCTAGGTGAAAATTTGATAAGTGCTGGAGAAGCTTGGGAAAAAAAATATATCTCCACTAGGTATTTTTAAGGGTAACTGTTGCTGGCCAGCAAGTTCATTCATTATTTATCAATGCAGTAGCAGACAGACATTACTGGAATAAAATTTCAGCAGTGAGAGGAGGAATTAGGATGATGCTCCTTTCCAAGTTGCAGAATGCGCCCTCGTCCAGGCCGGTCAAGCACCAGGTTTTGCACAGGGCAAGTGATCAGTCGCTATCCTGAACCTCCCTCAAGATCAGACCAGTTGCCAAAGTGCAAAGGTAAACTCCTGAGACCTGTTCCAGCCCCAAATCTGTACGATTTCATATGTAATTAATGAGGAGGTGGAAAAGGGTGCTAGAGGAGGACCACTCAGCACCAGCCCTGGGGAGGTCACGGGAGACCATTCCTGACCAAGGGCTGGGAGAAGTGCGGTGCTGTTGGCATCACCGTGTTCGATACCATGGAGCCAGAGAGCGGCGACGGGCCAACCCTGCACTCAGCCACAGAGCTTTCATGCATTTAAACTCCAGGGCCAGGGCGAGAAGCAGAATGAGGCCATGGTGCCTTGCATGACACAGAAGCAGAGCACGGACAGGGAGCAGGAGTGGCTCCCTCCGAGGGACGCGGATGCTCTGTTGTTTCTCAGGCGTCCCCACAAATGAACTAGTGCTATAGTTTTCTGGTTTCCCTAAGCTATAAACTGGACAGTGACAGTAATAGTGGACATGTTTTGCTTTTCAGCTTACAAAACTGCAGCAGATTTAAAGATTTAGCTACAGGCTTTTTCCAAAGCAGGGGTGGAGACCTCGTGTAGATGAACTGTCGCCCCTTTGTAGTTGTTTTCCTTAGGAGAAATAACCATGGTAATGTTTGCTCCTTAAGATGACCGGGACTTACAGCAAGTTCAGCATCCAAATTATTTTTATGATGTTTCTAATTACCCTTTGGCCTTCTGTTCTGTACATTTGATGTGGACATTGCTGTCCCCTGCCACAACCCCACCTGAGACCAAGGTACATGTGCAGAACTGGAAAATATTCTTCTCTCCAAGATAAAGGAAAGAAAACATAACCTATTTCACAACAGCTATTCCTCTCTCTTTTTTTCTTTTTAAATGCAGACAAGAACTAGATCCTACTCTGTGAGAGAAGACTCAGATTCATCATTATCATGTTCCTGAACCATAGGGCTATTCCACAACTTTAAGGACCTTAATTGAAAGGGAAAAAAAACCCCAAATTCTGCTTAACTGCACAATAATATGAAAGCTTATTAATAGTTACACGTTAGCTATTAACCCCAGACATAGCCTGAATCATGTATTGAGGCAACCGGTCTCTTTTGTGAAATTTAGGTAGCGCTTGGGTAAAATATAAGATGACGCTGAAAAGGAAGGACTCTTCACTCCTAGTGACAACCAGCCAGTGGTCAGATAGGAGCTTTTCTGCCCCTGTGAATTCTCATTTTTTGTGGTTTTTGAGCTGCCACAGCTTCAACGAAAGGAACAAACAGTGCTCCTACTTTGTCCCAGAACAGCCTGAAACCTCATGGCCATGGCATTCCCTCTAGCATCCAGCTGAGGTGGGAAGTAAAGGCAGATGTCTCTTGGTCTGTCCCAGTGAATGTCCCAGCCAGGCTCGCACGGGTGATTTTGTCTGGGGAGCAGTGGCATGCTCAGAGCATGGGCAATCTGCTGGGGGGGATGACAGGAGGAACCATGGCTTCCACCTTCCAACCCACTGCCCTGTGGGCAGAGCACCCCCATCCATCCAAAACTTCTTCCCTGGTCTGGTTTAAAGCAGGGCTTCACCACCCCTTTCCGTGGCCTGTGGGATACGCTACAGGAGAACCTGTGCAGCTGAACTCAAATCTAAGTGCAGAGCAGAGCTAATGCTCCACAACATTATACCATATATATATATTTTTTTTCAGTGTCTATGTACTCACTGTGGCTCACATCACCTGCTTCCCATGTCCCTCCCACGTTGCCGTTGCCCATCTCTCTTGTCTGTAGCCCGTGGGATGCCAGCTGTGTCCTCTGGACTACAAGGGCTGCATAGAAGGAACCCCAACTCTGCCAGCTTTGAGAAGACCAAAGCACAGTGGTCCTGAAGATAATGCTGGAAGTCCTGCAATAAATAAATAGGGAATATAATAAGAACAACACATTTTCTCACTCCTCTCGGCAAGCTGTTGACTTATTTCCTAAGGAAGGTGGGTTTATATCCCTTCCCAAAATAACCACGGACCATACAAATCCATTAAATCATTGAAAGACCACTGAACTTCTTACAAATGAAATATAGAGATCCAAATAAATTTGGAGGAGCATTATTCTAATGTCCTTCAAAAGCATGTCAAATACTTCTGTCTTACTGCCTGTTACATTACCCACCCATTAAACATGTATTATCTTTTGAAGGAAAAGCAAAGATTAATGACCTGAACCAAAATGATGAATTCACTGTGCAAGACGAGGTAGACTTCTGAAACAAGCCAGCAAACAGAGGGAAGAAATATTAAAACTAGATAAATAATAGAACAAGAAGGTCAAAGAAGGAGAAATTAATAGGCTGTTATTATAAATTATTTGAATTCCATTCCCTATACTTTAAAAAAACATTAACCAGCTAGATATATATTTATATTTTCTCTGTGCTGACTTTATTCTACAAGGAAATCTCTCCTGATTGCAGTGTTCTGTCACAGTGAAAAAGATCCATATTGCAGTAGAAACCGAGGCTGTGTTTTAGATGGGACCTGAGAACGGAGCCTGTCATTTGCTGCGGCCGTGCTGCGTCTGACGAGGCTCCCGGGGCAGCGGGGCTGGGACACCGAGGGATCCACTCCTTCCCGCAGTGGGCAACGCGGTGAGGCAGTTCCGAATAACCACACTTTGCTTTTAGTGTTTAATCATCTTCTTTGTATGCCGGACATGAATTACAGTCGCTGAAATTGAAATTTGTTACATAAAGGATATTAATGTGGTTAATAAGACAAGCAATTGCCCACCGGTGGCCCTAGACATATCCAATAAGTTTTTAATGATTTTTTTTTTTTTATTGTTGCAATTTGCTACTATAAAACCACTAGGCCAATTTACGTCTGTTTCATCTTTAACAGGAGGATTTCTGATGCGAGTAGTTTTAAACATTGGCACTTTTTCCTAACATTTGGGCATGTGATTTCCTCAAGTAGCACTGACCAAGTAGCAGGGTCAGTTTGCCCCAAGAATTCATTTAACTCTGCTCAGAGGAACCTGTTTGTGGTTATGGTAAGGAGTATGCACGGAGTGGGCGGTAAGGCCGTAAGGTGCATGAAGCCAAAGCAATTACTGGAGCTTTGTGGCAAGCAGGGACACGTGCAGGTGACACGGCAAGGCGAGAAGCCACCACGGCTGTCCCACTGCGCAGAGGAAGGCACTGCTCGTGGCAGGCGGGAGACCTTCTGCCTCTCCAAACCCGCAGGAGCAGCTGGGGAGGACGCGTTGCTTCCAGTCTTGTTTAATATCTTTATCAATGACCTGGATGAGGGGATTGAGTGTGCCCTCAGCAAATTTGCAGACGAC